>NW_017731488.1:3386314-3421062 GCF_001890085.2 Hipposideros armiger
CTCTGGCATCCCAAGCGAGTTCTTAACCATCGCGCCACTCGGCCGGCCCTCAGAGCTCAAACTCTTGAGCGAGCTTTTAACCAACTGAGCCACTCGGCCGGCCCCAAAACCCTGCCTCTTTACCTAGAGCTGGATTCAGAAGGCCCCCCTGGCCTTGACCTCCTGCTTTTGCCCCACTTGGGGAAATCTGGTTCTTCATCAGATAGGAGTGGGGGTGAGTGAGGGCTGGGTACCATCCTGGACAAGGAAGTGTGTGCAAATAGAACAAAAGCAGTAAAATTATACCAGTTTGGGTTTTGTGATCATTTGTCACGACTGGACTGGCGTTTCCCTTAGTGCTGGTTACAGGGGAAGAGAATCCAGTAAGTACATCCTGAGAGAATGATTTGGGACAAGCTCTCCTGTGGAGCCATTCCCTCATACAGTGAAAAAACCACTAGGCTCCTGTCAGCCTCTGCCTGGGGACTGGACACACCACTGGGAGTTGGTGCTTAGAGCTGGGAACTTGGGACCAGTATTTGAGGCTAAGTACTTGGGGCTGGGTTTCTGGGTCTGGGTTCTGAGGATGGATGGGTACTTGGACTTAGGTACTTAGGTACTTAGGTACTTGGGCTTACTTTTTGGAGTAACCAAGGCTCCATTTCTTTTTACTGGCCTTATGCAAATGAGCTTGCCTAACCTGACTCTCCTCTCTGTGGCTTCACAACATATGAGAAGGGTGTGACCCTGACTATCTGCACTGTCTGCTCCATGGAGACCCTAGAGGGAAGGGAACTAGAAGGCTGCTCTGGGCATCTTCATGGGGCCTTCCTGGGGTCTCCTTCCGTTTCCCCTAAGCCAGGAAACCCATACTCCCTATTCTTTGCCCCTCCCCCCCAGTCATCTGCTGAAAGGAAGTGGCTCTTCAGTTTTTCACAGGAAGCCACAGGCCTCCTCTGCCATAGCTCCCTCCAGCTACTGCTGACCCAGGCCCTCTGCTGGCCCAGGCCCCCTTCAAGCGTGGGTTCAAGGATGCCCTGCTCCCAGCATCACCCTCTGCTGCCCAGCCAAGTGAGGGCTTCTCTCATTACCTTTAAATCCCTGTGGCTCAGGTCTAGGAGCACAGGCTGTGGCCCTGGAAGTGAGACCTGATTGCAGAGGGTCCTGAATGCAGTGCTCAGGAGTTTGAGGATCATAGAGAGAGGAGTGGGGAGCAGGCCTGGCAGGGTTCCTCAGGACTGACCATTCCAGGGAGCTTCGGGAGCTTCTGATGCAGACAGGGGCAGGACTGGATTCATTTCGGTTTCTAGCATCCATGATGGTGACTGCCCCAGGGAAGGCTGTTGGTAATTGTATTGCTGCTCAAGGATGGTGCAAGCTGATGATGATTCCAGATGGGACTGCACTGTCACCTGGTGGCCACATCAGCACATAGCACCACAGAATTGTGCAGGCCTGCTGTGAGGGAGTGAGCTGACATTCAAGGGTCTGGGAGCCAGGGAGGCCCTTAAAGAATAAAAGAAATCCCTAGATAAAGGGGTCTTATTTAAGAGCATGACACCTCTAACTTGAGCACATGGGACCATTGTGACCATCTGGTCTAGATGAGAGTCCAACTCTTCCCCTTTTCCATTTCATAGTCTAGGACACTGAGCTCCAGGGAGGAATGATGAGGACAGAGGACCTCAGCATTGTTTTCCATCAAGTCAACCATACAGATGGGATCTACTTTTTTTGGACTTGTCTTAGGATGTGGTCCCAGAGTGAGGAACCACCCTGCTACTTACTAGTCACTCTCATTTATGACCCAGCATGGCATCTCAGCAGCATCACTCACCTTAGTACCAAAGCTGGCAACCGATGGCTTTGGCAGCTTCAAAAATAAAATCCACCCTCAGAGGGCCAGGATCTAACAGGGCCAGGGGGATTCAGAAGCATATGCTTCAGGTTCAGCAGTTTTAGAGCAGGACGTGTCCTGGAGACTATGATATTCAACCCCGCTGGTTCTAAAAAAACAAGGAAGCTGGGACTCAGAGAGGACAAGTAACCTGCCTGAGGCACCCCGCCCTGGAGATGCACCAGGACTCAGCTATGCATCTCTCTGAAGGCCATTGTCAAGGAGGCCTAAGAATGCATTAGCATCTCCTGACCTGTTGCATTAGTGAATTCTAGTCTGTGTTCAACATTCTGCCTCATACTTTGTAGAAAGGATGATTGTGGTCTGTGAGGGCTGACAAGGGCCAAGGCAGGTAAAAGGAGTTAAGGGTGAGGAGTTGATGACAGGAAGGGAGAAGGGGGGTCATGGATGCTTTGGGGGACTCCCAGTTTGTATACTGTGGGCTCCAAGTAAGTAGGAACTGGGTCTCCTCCACTGCAGTGTCCTTAACACCCGGCACAGTGCCTGGCACAGACTGAGTGACCAGTGAATGTAGCAGAATAAAGATGAGGAATTTTCCTGCACAGGACCAAAGGGACCCTGTGGTCAGTGGAGTCTCCCCTTAAAGACAGGTTATTTTCGGGCCGGCCGAGTGGCTCAGTTGGTTAAGAGCTCGCTCCAGAGTTTGAGCTCTGAGCAACAGCAGTTCGAGTCCAGCCCGAGCTGAGCAGCCGCTGAGCTGCCAACAGGTAGCAGGATGGCTCAGCTAAAAAAAAAAAAAAAAGACAGGTTATTTTCAATGTCATTCAGCCTGAGAACTGCTGAGGCCTCAGATCTAAAATCCAGGAGCAGAGTTGTCCATCTCTCTTTGGCCTTGATGTTATTCAAGTGAATCAGATGCCAAGGGCATAAGTGGAGGATGTATATTTCCTGGGGCAGGGTGCCCAACCTTGGGAGAAAGGAAGAGCATGATCTAATTCCTGGTTGGTATTTGGCTATTTCCTCTTTGCTTTCTGCTAGTCCCTAATCATAATAATAACACACTGACAGAGTGCTCACTATGTGCTAGGCACCATGCTAGGCTCTTTCGGTTCATTATTTCATTTGATCTCATAACAAAAACCCATGAGGTATGTGCTATTATCATTCTCAGTTTAGGAGGAAACCAAGTCACAGAGAGGTGAAGGGAGTTATGCTAGGGTATATAGGGCAGGAAGTGAACCCAGATCTGCAGGACTCCAGAAGAACATTCTTTTTTTTTTTTTTTTAAGATTTTTATTGGGGAAGTGGGGTATGGGAACAGCGCTGGGGAATTGGGGGAAGGGGAACAGACAAGTTGCTGTCCTTTTGTTCTTCAGTCTAGTTGTGGAGGATGTCGCTTCACTGGCCCAAGTTGGCACCATCATTGCGCTCTTCCCAGGCGAGGCAGATCCGTCGCCGGCTTTTGGACGGCCGTTCACTGCAGCTGCTAGCCGCTCACGCTGGCTGCTAGCCGCTCACGCTGGCTGCTGGCCACACACGGCAGCCCACGGCAACCCACTGCCACAGGGGCTGCAGCCTACCCCGTCAGGGCAGCCCAGCTCCAGGTCGAGCTGTTGTTCAGCATCTTAGCTGTGGAGGGCAGTGTCACCGGCCCTCATATGTGGGATCCAAACCGGGGCCCTTTGGCATCCCAAGCCAGTTCTTAACCATTGCGCCACTTGGTCGGCCCTAGAACATTCTTAATTACCAAGAGGCTCCACTGCTTCATTTGAAAACTCACCTGTGCTAGAGAATATTGAGTAAAAGTTTAGGGGTCTGTGTTTATTTAGACCACAGTGTTAAAGGGGGTACAGGTCCCCCTCCCCCAGGCCTGCATGGTGGTGACAGCGGCATTATCAATAGTCTCCCAGAGAAAAAACATGAATTCCAGTCACACCTTCCCATGTAGATTGGAGGAGGTGAAAGGGACAGGTAGATGGGAGTGGAGGAGACTGACCTCAGCTTCAATTTTGCCCACTTATGTTGAGCACCTACTGTGCGCCAAGCCTATTCTGGGCACTGGGGAGAAGAGAAAACTTAGACACAGTGCCCTCCCTGAAGGGGCTGAAGGACACACACTTAGGTCTTGGGGATGTCAACCCTACAGACAAACTGGGCTGAATTAATAGGCCTCAACAGAGTGTGATTCTGGAGACCCCAGACGTTTAATCAATCTGCTCCTCCACGGATAGCCCTAGCCCAGGCAAGACTCTGTTCGTGCCTGTATGGTGAGTATCAGGTCAGGGATTCCACATAGCTTCTGCCCTTGGGCACAAGCTGTGGAGACAGTGTTTGAGGTGCAGATGGTGCCTATCACACCTGGGTACCTCTTCTACAAACAGTGCTTCTCTGGGGGCCTGGGGCAAACCAGCTGAGGCAAACACTTGCCATCTGCAGAGGTAGCATTGGACCTGGGGGCAGGAGCAAGCAGGATGGGCCTCTTACCCACCCACCCACACAGGTTTGTAATCAAAAAAGAATCTCTGGATTATAAGTGGAGCTGGGTGGAGAGGCCTGAGGACAGTTGGCTTGGACTTTATGTGACCAAAGTTTGTGGTTCACACACGGCCTTTTCCCAGGGGTGCAGATCTCCCAGGAGGCTGGGTTGGCATTGAGGCTGGTACCCGCTCATAGAACAGAAGCACAACATTATTTTCTCTCTCTTTCCACTAGTGCTGGAAACAGCCCTACCCTCACTACCATTTAATTTCCAAGGCTTCTTTGCCTTTCCATTGCCTAGGTCCTGGTACCCTGCTTAACTCGGACAGGCCTCCCAAACTTCAAATCTCCCCAAACGCTTGGGTTGGCCTTCCCTTTCCCACTCAGAAGGCATATGGGCTCCAGATGCAAACTGTCCACCCTATCCCCAGAGTTCTCTGAGGTAAGGGAGGCCTTGCTGAGCCCCTCAAAGCTGCTGTTATACCCTTTCCCCAAGTCAAAGGTCTAGCATTATATTATCCATTCGAGAGAGACCACTCTGGTGCTTCTTCAGAGAACAGAGAACAGGTGTCTACGTTTCTGCCTAATCGAGGAAGTAGCTGGAAGCTTCTCTCACTGAGAACAAACTGAGCTCTGCCTCCCCAGATCCCCTATGAAATAGAGCCTGAGTGTTCATGCTGTGACAGGGGCAGCAGGAGGCTTGGCTGGGAAGAAGTCCCAGAGTGGGGGATGTCTGAGCCAGGTTATGAGTTTCAGAAGAAAATTCTAGGCAGAAAGAATGGTACGTGCCAACGCCCAGAGACAAAATCCGCTGGTTGTATTTCAGGAGCTGACTCTGGTTGACTTTAGGGAGAAATGGGGGTGAAGCAGACCAGAGTTAGAACTTCTTGGGCTTCTCATAGCAAGGGGGACTCACAGGACCAAGTTTTGCTTTTGTTTTTTCCAGATGAATAAATTAGTTTGTTTTATAATAATTTTTAAATTATTATAATTTTTAAATTATTATAATTTTTAAAATTTTTATAAAAATTTTTATATAAAAATGACTTCCTATATCTTCTAACCAGTGGTTGTACTTCTGTCCCCTGAAATAGCATAAAATATTTTATTTTTATTTATTTTTATTTTTTTAAAGGTTTTATTGGGGAATTGGGGGAGGGGAACAGTGTTGGGGAATCGGGGAAGGGGAACAGACAAGTTGCTGTCCTTTTGTTCTTCAGTCTAGTTGTGGAGGACGTGGCTTCACTGGCCCATGTTGGTATTATCATTGCGCTCTTCCCAGGTGAGGCAGTCGCTCGCCGGCCATTGGACGGCCGCTCACGACGGCTCACGAAAGCTCACGCCCGCTACCAGCCAGCCCCACTGCAGCCTACCCCATCTCCAGCGACTCATGGCAGCCCAGCTCCAGGTTGAGCTGTTGTTCACCATCTTAGCTGTAGAGGGTGCAGTGACACTGGCCCTAATGTGGGGTCCGAACCGGGGCCCTGCTGCTCCCAAGCCAACTCCTAACCAACATGCCACTCGGCCGACCCATAGCATAAAATATTTTAACATGTTTCCATGCACTGCTCAATTGAATATGTAAAAAGAGCTTTCATGTTCTTCCACATGTCATCGTTTTTTCTCATTTAAACATACCCAGAAGGTTAAAACATTTATCACATGTAAGCGTCTCCATAATTTCACCACTTTTATAGTACCTGAGTAGGAATGCCTCATTTTGAGTGTTCTGATGTGTCCAGTTCCTGCACGGTGACCAGATGTTTGTTGTTGTTGTTTTTAAACATTTAGTTATTTTTTTTTAATTTTTAAAAGTATATTTATTTTTCAGTTACAGTTGACATTAAATCATATTTATGTTAGTTTCAGGTGTACAGCATAGTAGTTAGACATTTATATAATTTATGCAGTGATTCCCCCGCAACAAAGTGTTTTCTGAGAAAAGTTTTTACCTATGTCCCTAAAGAGTGTAACAGAGAAAGCTCTGGACTGCAACTGGAAGAAGGAGGAGGGGGTGTTCCTGGGAGCGGCTGACTACTCATCCTCCTCTTCTGCTCCATTGCTTTTCAGCTTGTGGACCGTGTAGCCCAGAGCAGCACCAACCTTGGCCATGAGGGCACTACCACCGCCAGCACCTGTAAAGCAAACACAGCCAGGTGGCTTGGGGCCCAGGCATCAGGCCTAAGAATCCAAAAGTCAGGAAACCATAGGTCAAACCTTCATTTTCAGATGGAGAAACAGAAGCCCTGAGAGGGGACAGGACTTCTGTAAAGTGAATTTTATTTATTCCCCTCCCCCAACTTGACACCTCAAATCAGAGATGTGTTTCAGAGGTGAAAAAAAAGACAAAATAACAGCTCATTCTCTTCACGTCTGCGATGAACACATGGTATAATTAATAATGCTAATAACAGCCACCTTTGTGGAGGCCTCCCTGTGGGTCCTGGGGGCAAGGTCACAAGAAAGAGATTTCATCCTTGTCACAACCCTGTGATGTGTGAGAGGACAACCATCTTATAACACAGGACTGTTTCTAGCCCTGCCCAAACCCTTCACTTCCCACTGCTGGGGCGTGGCCTGGTCTGTCTTCCCCTCTGCCCATCTGAGAAGGGCTCTTTTCTTTTGGGCTAGTTCTTTGGACTTTATCATCCAGAGTTGAGAGAAAATGGAGAGTTCAGAAAGGCAGAGAGGCAATTTATCAGGGGCGGTTTTTCTCTAGGATTTGGAGGCCTCAGAGATAGAGAGGGAGAAAGAAATAGAAAAAGGGTGGAGGAGAGAGAGAGGGTGAGGGACAGAGAGAGAGGGAGGGAGGAAGGGAGGGAGGCAGGGAGGGAAGAGGGGGATAAGGAGAGATACACAGAGAGAAACACGAATGCACATTTTTTAGAAGGAGCATTCTGAGCCCTGTATCTATCCCTTTCATGGTGTTCAGTAAATGCACGTCAAGATGGGTTGGTATGAGATTGAATTGGGTTGCCTCACCACTTGTCTTTGCCACCCTGGGTCTCTGAGATAAAGCAGATTTATAAAATGTTAAATTGAGGATGATTATCCCAATTAACAGATGAGGAAACTGAGACTAGTTGTGACTTGGCTAAAGCATCAGTGAGGCACCTGGCTAAAAGCAAGGAATCAGACTGACTGGGTTTAAATCCTGGCCCTGGCACAAACTAGCTGGTGAACTTGAGTAAATTACTTAATCTCTCATTGCCTCAGTTTCCCCATTGTATGATGGGGAGTAGAAGAATACCCGCCTCAGAGAGTTGAGTTAGCTTGTGAAAAGGACTCAGAAAAGAGGGCCGTGTGGCCCTGGTGTCTCTGCCCTAAGGCCCGGCCCCCGACTCACCAAGGCTCTGCAGCGTGGCCACCAGCCCCCCAGCGGGCACGCCGCCTCCGTTCGCCACCGCCGACCAGCTCATCAGCGAGGCAGCCAAAGAGTTGGCGGCGATGCCGGTGCCCGTGAAGCCCAGCACGGGCAGCCCCGCGGCCAGGAGCCCTGGAGGAAGAGGAGGCGGTGAGGGAGCGCTCGCGGCCGGCGGCCGCCCCACCTTCCGAGCTCCCCGCCCTGCGGACCCACCTCCTCCGACCGCCATGTAGGTCAGCGCGCTCCAGAACCCGGAGCCGCTGTCCTCCTCGGACTTCTTCGAGGATTTTTGTGTGCCTGTCGGGAGAACAGACAAGGGAATCAGAGAGGGGAGCAAGGTTCCTTACTCTGCCTGATGCTCAGGAACGCCCGCAGAGCTGGGGGCCACCATCCTCCGGGTTCGGAGAACCTCACTGAAAGGAACAGACCCCCCCCCCCAAGACACAGTGCCTGGCACATAACTGGCATGAATAAATAAACGTCTGTAGAATGGAGGAATTGACAGAGGGATTCGAATCTGGGACTCTGATCACGACAAGCCTGCGCTGTTCACTGTAATAGCTCCTCTGGTTCACAGGCACGCCTGGGTCTCTAAACCAAGGTTCCTGAAACTCGCCACTTCTTTCTCCTCGAGTCCTGTCTTACCTGCCTCCACTCCGCCGCAAGTGTAGAGTAGCAGGTAGCATAAGAAGAGCGATACCGCCTTCTGCTGCATGGTGGCGCTGCGCGCAGGCTTTCTCACTGGACCTGGGGATGGGGAGAGGGAAGAGATTGTCCAGAGCCGTTTGCGAGCTACACCCGCTGGGCTGTTTTCTCTCCCGATTGGAGCATGAGTTCATGAAAAGCAGCGAGGTGCTCCGGACTGAGCCAAGAAGCGCCCTAAGGAGCCGCGGGATTTCCGTTTCCTCGCGGCAACGACCGCGGTGATGTTCCTGTCTCACGGGGTGAGAGGTAAGGTTCCTGGCACATGCCGTGTGCTCAGTGATGTCAGCTATTAGCATTGTTGTGGTTTCTGTTCTTGACTTAGTTGTCTCTGGCTGTGTCACCTCAGGCAGGATACTGGGATCTTCTCTGGGCCTCAATTTACTTATCCCTAAGATGGGTATCAATAGAGCCTATTTCAGAGGGTAGCCTTGAGTTTTGAAACTGTTCACCACTATGTCCCTAGCACTTAGAACAGTGCCTGTCTCATAGAATTTTCTAAAAAATGGTTGTTGTTAAACTTATTTTTCCAACGCATTGACTATTTACAGGCACCAAACATTGGCATCACATCAACTTCATTTTTCAGAAAGAAAGCACAGAGGGGTTAAGGAGCTTGCCCAAGGTCACACAGTAAATTGTGCAGCTTAGACACACACTCGAGACTGTCGGAATTCAAAATCTATGCTCTTTCCATTATACCACAAAATAGAAAAATACATATGCCCCCAAACTCACCTCTAATGTGATTTTTGTCAGCTCAATGCAATTATCTTGAATTAAAAACAAACAACCTCCCTCTCATGCATTCCACTTACTCAGCACTTTATGGCACAAGGTCATTTATATCCATAACAATCCCATGAAGTAGGTACCCTTTTTTTTCAACCATGTGTTATAGAGAAGGCAACTGAAGCTCAGAGAGTTTAATATTCCCAAGTCTTACCCTTCCAGGAAGTGGCAAAATCAAGATTTAAACCTGCAATTACTGATGTCCAACCCACACTTTTAACAATCATTCCAGGTTACTTCATTTACCCTCAAAGATAAACTCACTGTCACATTAAATTCCACAGTAAAGGAGTTTTGGAAATCGCCCAGTCCTTTGGCAGGGAAGGTATCTTGATCTCCATTCTGCAGATGAGGAACCAAAGCCCCCAAAGGTGAAGTGACAGGGTTAAGGCCACAGATTGCTGACCCAGCATTTATAAGCTTAAGTCTCATGCCTCTTGGGGTTTTGCACCTCAACCCCCTAAAAGCCCCTTCCATCCCCTCAGACCAGCCTTAGCCCAGGGCACTAAAAGGGACTCAGGGGTGTAGTCTCCCTGAGGAATGGGCATCCGGCTCTTGGGGAATGAGGCTCACAGGCAGGCAGCCTAACCGAGGGTGACCGCTTGACACCCCATACCTCATAGTTTCTGGGTTTACCTTGGAGGAAAGAGAAGGAATCTTCCCGCCCGGAGACTGCTGATAGATGTGAGCAGTAGTGAGGTAACAGCAACAGCTCTCAGGCTGAAGGCTGGCTTTTTATTTTCACACTCGGATTGCCCACCCCCTCTTCCCAGTGGCCAATCCCTGTCAGAGTTTCCATTTCCTGCACTCTTGCAGTTTTCGTTTCTTCTGTAGCTTGGCTCAGTGACAGCCTCTCTGCATCCCTTGCTGGCTGAAAAACGTAATTCAAGCCGAGGAGTTTGAACAGCAAAGAGCATTCAAAGCAGGTCACACTACAGTGGGCGCCATGGCCATGCTGGGTTTAGTGACGCCTGACCACCAGCTCCTTTTTGGGCTCAAGGCCTTTCACAATTCAGTTCGATTAATAATAATGCCTACCATTTATTGAGCACTTGCTGCATGCCAGAGCTGTATGTATTGATCTCTTTCCAATCCCACAATAGTTATGTGAAGTACCATATGCTGTTTATAATCCTCGTTTTGCAGAGGAGGTTAAGGTTTGTGGAAATGAAGTCATTCAATTCCATTGTTCCCTCAGGCTGGCTACTCCTGGGTGCTGGGCATATGGTAAGACCAGTGAAGCCCATGTTCGTGTGGCCATGGTCATACATTCTTGGCCATAAAATGGGTTCTCTGGCTCTAGGTAATGGATTGAGCATTCTTTAAACCTTTGGATGGTGATGCTTACAGGAGCACTATGGGAAGAAATGTTAAGTTCTAGTAAGGATGAGTCATTGCTTTCTCCAGTGTGGAAGAGAGCTGGTACAAATGACCTGTCACCAAGTGGCTGGCTGCTCCCTCTGACCAATGTTGCTACACTGCTGCCTGCTGCTTGCTGGTTGGCTTTTTTTTTTGGCAGTTGCTAGATCAGCCTTGGGGAGAAGGAGCCCAAGTTGTTGGACCCAGTCATAGCTTCCTTGCCACCATGGCCACTCTTTTATAGGTCTTTTACAAAGCATAGAGTAGCTAAGTTTAGAGGCTGGCTGACATCCATAGGATGGGACATCTGACTGTCGCCTTACAGCCATTCTTAGACCACCCCCCCTGCATTAGCCTCTGACCCATTAGTCGAGAGAGTGCCTCGGAAAACTAAGGCCGGATGGAATGATATCTGTAAAGCTCTCTCGGGGGGGCGTCTCGGCCTGACTGGGACCTGATGGAATGATATCAGCTGTCTCCCCTGGGAGGACATGTAATTATGTCTTGGGGCAATGTGGTGGAGTACGAAGGCATAGCATTTGCTGGAGTACATTGGGAAAAGGTCATTGGAAAAGGCCTTAAGGCGCACCAGTATACACGGTTAATGACTGACAGCACAGCAGTTTACTTCCTTGAAAAGAATCAATAAAAACCATGCGTTGACCCGATTCGGTGGCTCAGTCTATCTCTGAAGGCTGAGTCCCTTGGTCTGGCTCTTAAATCTTACTTTTGTCTCTTGTACTTATTCAATCTGCGCCGCCCCTCTCGTGTCCCATTTGCCCTTGCCACGCTGGACGTGACATCTGACCATCTGGCTGGAGAGCTTCCTCTGCAGTGGATGGTCTCTGGTGAGGATTAATGTGAGACACAAAGATCTGCATGCTTTGTGCCCACTCCTATAGCTCCGTCCACATGTCCCTTATCCAGACCTGCTTATCTCCAAAGTTCCAGTCTTGTTCTTTCCATGCCTTTGACCAACTAGCCAAGCCATTTGCCACTTATCAGGAATTAGTGTATATGTGAACCTCAGTCCATGTCTTCCTCAATACAAAGGGCATGACAAAGTATACTTGTTTATAGTTCTGCCCCTTGGGAGGATTTACCACTGTCCTTCAGGGCTTCCCCCGACTGGGCCTGAGATAGAGTGATCCATTTCCAGCTGGTGCCGAAATATTTCACTGACCTACCCTTGAAATGGGTCCAACTCCTTTCCTCCTTTATCACTTGGTTGTAAGGAACCCTCCATGAGGCCATAGGTATGGGTTAAAGGAGAGGTGTCAGATCAACAGTTAGGTGCCACAGGAGTTTGAGCTGCCTGTTTATTTGATTTACTCATGCCCTCTGGACTCTTTGGGCCCAACTGCAAATATACCACTTCCAATAAACCACAGGATTTCTGCCTGTGCCTGTCTGATAACATCTACCTTAAGACATATATCCACTTGGCATCCAGTGATCAGATGCTCAGTCACTACTGGGCCCAGTGACACATCAGGATCTTTTTGTTCAAATGGACCATGGTGAGTATGGCCTTACTCCAAAATCCTAGGAGTCCTCACCGTAACCCTTCTATCTGAGCTTTCAAAGACTCCCTACAGAAACTTTATCCCAGACAGATTCCTCCAGCAACTGTGTATCTGCAGAATCATATAATCCAAAATGGCAGCAGAGCCTGTTTTATGGTTTGAACCTGCTGTACAGCCCTTTCTTGCTCTGGGCACCACTCACAATTAGCAGCCTTCCAGGTCACCCAATAAAAGGGTGAAGAAGTAGTTCTAAGTGTCTGTATTCTGCCTCCAACATCCAAAGAGGCCCACTAAACATTGTGCCTCTTTCTAAGTGGTGGGGTGTAGGAGAAGAGATAACTTGTCCTGGCATTCCCTAAACCACTGAACTCCTAAAAATGTTCCCAGTGTGGCAGGACCGTGAATCTTCACGAAATTTATCTTCCACTCTCTGGCAAACATGATGCTTTTACCCCTTCCTGTTCATATCCAATGAGCATGATATCATCAGTGTAGTGGGCCAGCGTGTTGTTCTGTGGAATGTCAAGGCCATCAAGGTCCCTGGAGACTACATTATAACAGGGAGTTGGAAAGTTGACAAAGCACTGAGGGAGAGAATGAAGGTGCTATCATTGTGACATTGTACATAAAAGCAAGTTGCCTTTGATCATCTCTTCTCATGCGCATTAAAAAGAAAGCATTTGTGGGGGTTGGGGGGATGAGTGAAGGGGATTAGGAAATAGAAACTGCCAGTAATAAAATAAGTCATGGGGACGTAAAGTACAGCATAGGAAATATAGTCAATAATATCATAACTATGTATAGTGTTAGATGGGTACTACGCTCATTGGGGTGATTACTTCATAAGGTATATAAATGTCGAATCGTTATATTGTGCACCTGAAACGAATATAATTCAAAAATAAACTAATAAAAAGAAAGCATTGGCCAAACCAATAACTATACACAAGTGCTAGAGCTTGCGCTGATATGCTTCAGTAAAGATACCACATTCGGTAGAGCAGTTCTGATAGGGGCTATCATGTGGTTACATTTACGGTAGTCCATCCATCATCCACCATAATGCATCTTTTCCTGGAGGCCAGACAGGTGAACTGAATGAGGATATGATGGGGAACAAAACCTCAGCTAAGGTATTAGATCGGAAATAAATCTGTAGAAATAAACTGTAGGGCAGTGTAATGGTTAATTTTATGTGTTAACATGGCTAGGACATGGTTCTCAGATATTTGGTCAAACAGTAGCATAGATATTGCTGTGAAGGTAATTTTTACATGAGATTTACATTTAAATCAGTACACTTTGAATAAAGCAGATTACCCTCTAGAGTGTGGTGGGCCTCATCCAATCAGTTGAAGGCCTTAGAAGAAAAACGACTAACCACCCTCCACACACACACATACACCCCAATTTGGAATAGGGAATTATTCCTTTAGTCTGCCTTTGGACTTGAACTGTAACATTAATTCTTCTCTGAGTTGCCAGGCTGCTGGCCTACACTGCAGATTGGGGACTCGTCAGAATCCACAATTACATGAGCTAATTCCTTAAAATAAATCATTCCCTTTCTACATATATACACATCTATTTGGTTCTGTTTCTTTGGAGAACCTTGACTAACATGCAGTTTCAGGGGTTTCTGCTTCGCTTTTCCTATCATAATAGCCTTTACTCCAGAGTTCATGGAATCAATGAGAAGATCTGTCATCTTCTGTGGAACCCATTGGACTTAGGCTAAACTCCACCTATCACTTGGCCTCTTTTAGTTCCTATTTTAACCAGAGAACTATGATGGTATTTTGTGTCTCCTACCTTCTGTGTCAGCTGAGGCTCTATATTGTTAACAATCTTTGAAAATTCTGCATATCCTCCTTTTTCCAATGCACAGTTACAGATTGGAGGGATATTTACTATACCTAATTATGGTGTCATGGCAGTCATTCCTTAAGGGGGCATGGCTGAGGGATTCTGGTTCTGTGAACTTAGATCTAGAATCTAGGTGAGGGACTGTAATTGTCCATTGTGGTAGCTGATGCTTACCAGCTCTTGATTTTTTTTTAATATAAAAATCAAGGATCACCCAGTCAGCTGTCTATTCATCATATCCCCATAATCAATTTTCCATAGATTGCTGCCTCTAAAGTTACCCATATTGTCATTCTGGCCTGCTGCCCTTGACAGTAATTATCGTCATTGGCCTTGGACACCACCTCTCCAATTCTGGTATCCCAACATCACTATTGATATTAGGGATCCCAGTTCCGTGGCAGCATTTCTTACTCTTCTTAATCCCAGCCCACCAAAGACCACTGAACTACTCAGAGATGCTAGTGTTCCCTTTATCAGTGAACTCCTTATTGCCTTAGCGAAAAGAATATCCTCTGGCCCCTCCTGGAGAACACAGTCAGGAGCTGAGTTCTTGGATCCTACATTCCCATCTCTCTGAACTTTCTGACCTCTTCTGAAATGCTCTACCATGGAAGTTCTAGCATCTTGACCTCATTTATTGTAGGCCATCATCCTGCCCAGGCTTTAAGAAACCCTCCTTGCAAACTATTAAGACTGTATTTCAATTATCTATCACTGGAAGACAAACCACCCAAAACATAAAGGCTTAAAACAATAGCAATTTATTATTCCTCACAATCTGGGTTAGGCTCAGTTGGGTTTTCTTCTGCTTCATGTAGTGTTTGCAGGAGCTGAAATGTCCAAAATGTATTTTTCACTTACATAAACGGCACCTCAGCTGGGACGGATGGAATACTGAGGGCTGGTCAGTCTTCTCAGTATGGTCTCTGCACATGGCTAGCTCACACTTCCTCGCAGTACAATGGTCTCAGTGTGGTTGGATTTCTTACAGAATGGTTGTCATCCAAAAGGGAGGAAATAGGGCCAGCCAAGTGGCTCAGTTGGCTAACAGCGCGAGCTCTGAGCAACAGGGTCACTGGTTCGATTCCCACATGGGCCAGTGAGCTGCGCCCGAGCTGAGCTGCCGATGGGCAGCCGGATGGCGACTGGACTTGGGAGCTGAGCTATCTGCGCTCTTCACAACTAAGATTGAAGGACAACAACTTGGTTGTTCCTCTTCCCCAATTCCCGAATTAAAAATCTAAAAAAAAAATTTTTTTTTTAAAGGGAGGGAATAGAAGCTGCCAGTCTTCTTAAAGGCTAGGTCTGGAATGGGAAGAGTGTCATTTCTACCATATTCTTAAGTTAAATCACAAAGCTAGTCCAGACTCAAGGACGGGGGAAAATAGACTTCATGGAAGCTATCTACCAGAGATCAATTCCAGGCATCCTTGCGAGAATACTGAGGCCTCAGTTATTGGACAGTGGTCCACGATGGTGTATTCCCCATTAGCCAGTCTTATATTCTGCCATGCCTGCCCCCTCACTGCCATGTCAAGGGGTTCTGGTTCCTCCTAAGATCACTCCCACATATATTAGCCAGGACTTTCTATTCTTTTGATGTGTAGCTTATTTTTCCCAGGTCAGGACCTAAATTTTCCCACTCAGGATTTGCTAGGAGCTGACCCTGGTTATTTGAGGGTGTGATGGGAGCAGGTCTTGAGAAGAACAAATGTCATTTTATAAGGCCCTTGCTTCATGTGAGATCACTGCATAGTCTCAAGGAAAGGGGACACTTTCTTGTTCTTCCTTGGCAAGAGGGAAGGGGTTGCTTCTCCTACTTAGGAGAATTCATGAAATAAAGATTCTTAGGTTTGTTCACCCTAATGTCCCTATCCCAGTTCTCAGGGTTTTATTCTTTCCCTATCAGGGCCGTGAATCTGACATAAGAGATCTACTGAAGCCATGCATTCAGATTCCTTCGCAACTCTGAGGCTTATAACCTGCCTGATCCTGGATGTGATTTTCCATATAGTCTTCCCTTCACCACATGTGAAAGATTTAATCATGGTGATTCCAACTGAAGGCCAAGTATCACATCACTTACTACCATCAATGAGGTCTCTATTGCCTTCATATTGGTAAAAAATCTGACCACAAAAAGAGGTTTTTAGGACCTCTTCTGGTACTAAATGCCAGCCTATGTTCCCTAGAAAACAGAGCCTGAATCAAAGGTTGTATGCTAATGCTTTCTTGAGCGTTGCAATCCCAAGGAAGGAAAAGAAAAGTGAAACAGAGAAAGAAGGAAAGAAATACAAGCGGATACATTACTTAGCTGACCAGAGCTCCACAAGAATCAAAGCCAGTAGATCAGTCACTTGAAATCTCTTTAGAGGGCATATGGAAACCACTCTGTCTTGAAATAGTCCCTAGTAAGGAAGAAGGGTGAGGAATTTTTCTGTCAGCAATTTTTTTTTTAAAGATTTTATTGGGGAATTGGGGGAGGGAACAGTGTTGGGGAATCTGGGAAGGGGAATAGACAAGTTGCTGTCCTTTTGTTCTTCAGTCTAGTTGTGGAGGACGTTGCTTCACTGGCCCATGTTGGTATTGTGATTACTGCGCTCTTCCCAGGTGAGGCAGATCAGTCGCCGGCCGTTGGACAGCCGCTCACCGTAGCTCACGGCAGCTCACACTGGCTGCCAGCCACTCACGGTAGCTTATGGCAGTCCATTGCAGCCCCACTGCAGTCTACACTGTCGCCGGCAACTCACGGCAGCCCAGCTCCAGGTCAAGCTATCGTTCACCATCTTAGCTGTAGAGGACACAGTGTCACTGGCCCGTATGTGGGATCCAAACCGGCGGCCCTGCTGCTCAGAGCTCACGCTCCCAAGCCAACTCTTAACCAACGAGACACTCGGCCGGCCCTATGGCTTTTTAAACTATCTATGTGTTCATGACTTCTAGATTATGCTTCTAAGCTTCACTGCTACTCTATACCCCAGGTTTGTATCTCCAACCATCTATTCACCTTGCAATCATCTTAAAACTACGGCCAAAGTGGAAGCTTTGCTTTTCCCTTCTAAATCTGTACCTCCACTACTTTTCCCGTTTCAGTAAATGCCATCACTGTTCACCCAGTTGCTCCAGCCAAAAACATAGGACATGCACCCTTCATTATTCTCTGTTGCTCACACTAGTGTCCAATCTCTCAGCTGATCATTTAAGTTCTAGTCTCAAAACTTATCTCAACTTCAGAATCTTGGATTTGGTAATGGTTTCTTTTTTTTTTTTTTATTAAAGATTTTTATTGGGGAATTGGGGGGATGGGAACAGTGCTGCGGAATTGGGGAAAGGGGAACAGACAAGTTGCTGTCGTTTTGTTCTTCAATCTAGTTGTGGAGGACGTTGCTTCACTGGCCCAAGTTGGCACCATCATTGCGCTCTTCTCTGGCGAGGCAGATCAGTCGCCGGCTTCTGGACGGCCGCTCACTGCGGCTGCTGGCCGCTCACGCTGGCTGCTGGCCACACACGGTAGCCCATGGCAATCCACTGCCACAGGGACTGCAGCCCACGCCGTCGCCGGCGACTCATGGCAGCCCAGCTCCAGGTTGAGCTGTTGTTCAGCATCTTAGCTGTAGAGGGCAGTGTCACTGGCCCTCATATGTGGGATCCGAACCGGGGTCCTCTGGCATCCCAAGCGAGTTCTTAACCATCGCGCCACTCGGTCGGCCCTGGTAATGGTTTCTTAAGTATTACACCAAAAACACAGGCAACAAAAAAACAAATAGGTAAATTAGACCTTACTAAAATTAAAAACTTTTGTGCATCAAGAGACACTATCAAAAGAGTGAAAAGCCAACCCACAGAATGGGCAAAAATATTTGCAAATCATATATGTTTAAGGGATTAATATCCAGAATATGTAAAAACTCCTACAATTCAACAACAAAAAAACAACCCAATTAAAAAATGGGCAAATGATTTGAATAAACATTTCTCCAAAGAAGATGTATAAATGACCAATAAGCACATGAAAAGATGCCCATCATTAATCATCGGGGAAATGCAACTCACAACTACAATGAGATACCACCTCATACCCACTAGGATGACTATTATTAAAAAAAAAAAAAAAGGAAATAAGTGTTGGCAAGGGTGTGGAGTAACTGCAACTCTTTTTCATTGCTAGTGGGAATGTAAAGTGATGCACCCACTGTGGAAAACAGTTTGGAGGTTAAACAGAATTACCATGTAATCCAGCAATTCCACTACTAGGTTCAGACACAGAGGAATTGAAAGCTAGGACTCAAACTGATACTTGAATACTGATATTCATAGCAGCATTATTCACAGTAGCCAAAAGGTAGAAACAACCCAGATGTCCATTAATAGATGAATGGATAAACAAAATATGGTATATACATATAATGGAGTATTAGTTGGCCATAAAAACAAATAAAGTTCTGACACAGATAAAGTTCTCACACACACATATGAATGAACCTTGAAAACATTATTATGCTAATTGAAATAAGCCAGACATGAAAGGACAAATATTGCATGATTCCACTTATATGAGTTACCTAGAACAGGCAAATTCACAAAGACAGAGAGTAGAATAAAGGTTACCAGGAGCTGGAAGGAGGGGGAATTGGGAAGTTATTGCTTAATAACTGAATTTCAGAGTATAGGGTTTGTTTGGTACAGGGATTGGTAAACT
Source organism: Hipposideros armiger (assembly GCF_001890085.2). NCBI lineage: Eukaryota > Metazoa > Chordata > Mammalia > Chiroptera > Hipposideridae > Hipposideros > Hipposideros armiger. Next base: position 3,404,941 of record NW_017731488.1, read on the forward strand.
TTTGTGACAGAATTGCCGCCAGGGGTCATGAAACTGCAGCTCGTGAGCCGCAGGCTCTGAAGTAAAATTGAAAATGAAAATAAAACTATCATAGTTTCATTTATAAAATTTTTAAAGGATATTATTCACATAATGGTGATTATGTAAAAATGTATTTATGGCTCTCGAATAATTTTTAAATTGTTGTGAGGGACAGGATTGGCTCTTCCAGGGGTCGGCAAACTTTTGAGACCGAACATACCCAAAGCGCCACATGTGGCTCGCGAGCCGCAGTTTGCTGACCCCTGGTTTGGTATGATGAAAATATTCTGTATATAGATAATAGATGGGTGGATATAGACAGTAGAAATAACATATCACAGTGTGAATGTATTTAATACCACTGAATTGTACACTTAAAAATGGTACAAGTGACAAATTATATATATTTTACCACAATAAAAGAAATGAAAACAAAACAAAATTTATCTCAAATCTGACCACTTTTCATCATCTGTTGTTTTTTTTTTTCATCTTTCTCTCCCTAATCCCAGTTGTATTCACTTCTGGTCATCTAACTGGTCTCCTCCTTTCCATTTCCATCTCATTATTTTCCATACAACAGCCAGAGTGATTTTTATAAAATATGAATTAGATCCCAACATTCTCCCTCAAAATCCTCCAATGACTTCCCATCGCCCTAAGAACAAAATCCAAACTCCTTAATGGCCCACAAAGCCCTAGAGGATTTGGCTGCCGGCTGCCTCCCTAACCTATATCCTACCACTCTCCCTTTCACTCCTCAGGGCCATCCACAATAGTCTTATTGTGACTCAATATATATATACATATATACCCAGCTCTTAATAATTATATATACCCAGTTCTTCTAGCCTCGGGCCCTTTGCACTTCCTGTTCCGTCCGTCTAAATACTCTCTCCAGATCTTTACCTGGTTGACATTTTCACTTCATTTAGGCGCCTGATCATAAATCACCTCCTCAGGGTAGTCTTCTGAGACCACTCTATCTAAAAATAGAACCTCTCCCATCTTTTTCTGTCCCTTTTCCCTGCTTCATTTTTAAAATCTGAGCATCACCTGAATTTTTATCTTAGCATCACCTGAAATTATATTATACATTTACTTGTATTATCTATCACCTGTCTCCCCCATCCCAAGAATGGAAGCTACAGAAAAATAGAAACCTGGTCATATTTGTTGAGTTACTTCCAGGGACTAGCACTGTGCCTGATAATTACTAGATGTTCAATGCATATTTATCGTATAAATAACATAGAAATTAAATTCAATTACATGTCAAATATATCTCAGTAAAGCTGGAAAATTAATTTTTTAAAAAAGATTCAGTTTTTTTAAAGTTTTGTTTTTGAGTTTGTAGACCAAGAATTCATACCTGCAATAGAAGCCAGTTATAATTTTTATCAACTCCCCCTCTTCCACCCTGGACTTACACCATCCTCCTTAACATGAAGATTTTCTGAAGATTGTGAATCGGAGGCAAGCAGTGACACTCTGGGAGAGCTGACCCAGTTGAAACTGTGTCCTCTCTCTGGACTTTCATGATACCCTGAGCATGGCACAATTTATTCACCCATTATTCTGTCAATAGTTATTTACTTTTTTCCCCTTTTCTTTTGCTACTATGAACAATACTGCCTGAAATATTCTCTTCTACTGCTCTGCTCCCTCAGGGGCCCATCCAATTGCTATTACCAAAGACACATGGAGGAAGACTAGATAAGGGAAGAAGGGACATATTTTGACAGGGCAAACATTCAGCAAACATAAGTGTGTGTTCAGATCAGTTCAGGAAATATCAGTCACTGTCCTCACTTTAGTCTTCCAGTAGCTGATGACACTGTTGACTAATGTCTCCTGCTCTTCTCTTGGCCTCCGTGAAACCCATTCTCTCTTCTCTGCACTCTCTTGCTTTTGGCTCCTTTGCAGGCATCGCCTCCTGACAAGACCTCTAATTGTTGGATAGACTTCCTCTTGACTCGGGAAGGGGCACTGCTGTCCTCCCTCAATGGGCTTCCAAGGTAATATCGTCCAGTCTAGGGCATTAAACACCACATATATACTGATAATTTCCCCCAAACTCTGTCTTTAGCTTAGACCTCTCCTCTAAGAGATAGAGAGACTAGAGCCCATTGCCTACATAATGTCTCTCCTTGGGTGTCCCATAGGCATCTAGAACTTAATATGTCAAAAACAAAACTCTTGGTTTTGACTAACCCACCCTCTCCCGAACATCTATACCTGTGGCATGTCTTTTCATTCATAGTGCTTGCTGTTGGTCTTTGTCACTAGGCAGTTGGCTTCACCAAGGCAGAGATCACATCTATTTCACACACCAATGTACCCGCAGTGCCTAAGCTAGAGTTTGACACAAAGTAAATACCCAATATAGACTTGTTGAAAGAATGGATTAATTAGCGAATGAATTCGCTGTTACCACCCAGAGCCTGAAGAAGGTAGGGGGAGCTTGTGAGAGGATAAAGAGAATGACCCAGATATGGTCCTTCCGTTCCATAATGCCATAGTTTGATGGATGAAAAACAAGTAACTAGGCAATTGTAAAACTGGTAATACAGTGAAGGTCAGAACTGGAGGCAGTAGGAACATAGAGAGGCCCATACCCCAGTGTGGGTTATGTATGTGAGTAGAAGGGAGGCTGTGTTTACATGATCCAGGGCACCAGCATCTCCCTAGAAGAAAGTTTCTTCTAATAATGAACGTTTATCTAGTGTACTAAGTTCCATGTACTCTTTCTTATTTACTTTGTTTGTTTTCAATGTGCTCAAAGTCATAGAGCTTCTAAGTGATAGAGCTGGGATTCAAAGCCAGGCACTCTGACTCCCAAGCCTACTTCCTTTTTAAAAAAAGTAATTTGAGGTAAAATTCACATAACATAAAGTTAACCATTTTAAAGTGAACAATTCAGTGGCAGTTAATACATTCACAAAGTTGTGCAATCACCACCTTTATCTAGTTCCAAAACATTTCCATCACTTCAAAGTAGAACCCTTTACCCATTAAGCAGTTTACCCGCATTACTCTCCAAGTACTATTTTTGATCCTCACAAAACCCAATTGTACAATTGAGGAAAATGAGGCTCTGAGAAGTTCAGTAATAAAGTTCTAGATCACATAGCTAGTAAATGTGGAGAGGCGATTTTCAACCTTAATTTTCTGACTCCAGAGCCTAACCCTTTGATTAATACACATCTTTGGGCAAATCCACAAGAAGGGGGCTGGATTTGGGTTTTAAAGAAAGTAAATTTTGTCGGGTAGGGATCTAGAAGCTGTTAAGTGCGCACTCAACTGTAAAAAATGCACGTTGAAGTAAAACTGCAGCTAGTATTGCACAGGCGGTTGACAGGGACTTGGGAAGGTCAGCCCTGCAGGAAGCTTTGCCGAAGCCTCAAGAACAATAAATTCGTTAACTCCTCCGGCCACCCCTATAAGCACCAAGCCGGGAGCTGAAGAAAGGCAGAGTTAGCCAGGAGGGTGTGGCTTGCCTTTAGGAGGCTTGCCAAGCCCAGTCAGGAAACCCCAGGCTGTTTTCTAGAGAAGCTCAGGGTGCAACTGGAGAACACAGAGTATGAAGCAGACCTCAGTCCAATTGCATCCCACTCTAAGGGGTCCTCCAGGGCAAGAGGATTTTCAGGGGTGGAGGGCCTCGCCTTAGTATTCGTCTTCTCTCCCTCTCGTCACTCTGGCATTCCTCTTCCTCAACATAGGGGTGCTCTCTCTGGGACTTCCTCCTTTCTCTCTGGAGGTCAACGACCCTAGAATTCCGCCTTCTTTACGGTTCTCAAACAGAGAGCATCCTCTAAGCTGCCTCTCACGGTTTCCCCTTATCCCTCGAGTGATAGAGCTGTGCGGGTCCCTCCTGCGCGGATGGTGGGGGGATTCTCTCACGAGCCCCCACGTTCTTAAAAGCTTCGGGTGGTGTCGGAATTCTAGTTCAACAACGCGCTGCATTCCGCCCAACCGCTCCCCATCCGCTCCCAGAGGGCAGCTCCATGGAAACCAAAACATCACAACTCAGCGGAGGTATCGCGAGAGACGCGGGTGCGACCGCGACTCCCCCCCACCCCCTGGGAGAGGAGGAGCGAGGGCGGGAACAAAGAGCGAAATGGGAGGAGCCTAGGCGCTTCCGAGGTCGGGGCGGGAGACCGTCCCTCCCAGCAGCGCCCCCGCGTGACTGCGCTTTACATAATCGAGGCCGCGCGCGTCATAAGTGGCGTACTCCAGTCCAGATCGAATCAGACTGGTCAGAAGCTCCATGTTCCGCCCCTTTATGTTTGATGGACGTCAGAATGAACCAGTGAATGGGCGTTAAGCGCCGCCGCGCCCGCCCTGGTCCGGCCGCACCCGCCGACCCGCCTGCCCGCTGCATCCCGCAGCCTGTAGCCTGCTGCTGCCTCTGCCGTCGCCGTCGCCGCCAGGTTGTGCTTCAGACTGTCAGATAAAGCGGCGGACCGGGCCGGCGGGGCAGTGAGCACGGCCCGGGCCGGACATGGCGGCGCTCTACGCCTGCACCAAGTGCCACCAGCGCTTCCCCTTCGAGGCGCTGTCTCAGGGGCAGCAGCTGTGCAAGGTGCGCGGGCTGGGGCGGCGGCCGGGAACTGGGACGCTGGAGGCGCGACCCGGAGCCCCTTGTTCTGCTGGGATGCCCCGCGGTGCCCCTCGGGTAGGGCGTGGCAGGCCCGCCTAGCTGAGGAGCCGCACCCACCCCGCTGGAGGCTGGCGCGGCACGTTGGGGAGTCCCGGACCCTGTCCAGGCCTGGGCGGCCGGCTTGTCCGGGTGCTTAGCAACCGCGTGGGATTGTTCTCGGACCCTGTGAAGTCGGGGGAGGGGACATCGGGTCCCCTGCTGGCTCCGACCAGCCGCGCGGGAGGTCCTTGGACTGGCTTCCCCGCCGCCGGGGTCTGTCTGGTTGCAAACTGAGGGACCCCCCTGCCCCGCCTGGGATTGAACTCTAGAGTTGGGTGCTACCTGGAAGGGGCGCCTCGAACTCGGGAGCCTCTTGACACTTTTCAGCCAGTCTTAGAGTCGGAGGTGGAGAGGCTTTTCAGAAAAGCCCGCAATCAAGAGCACGAAGCAAAAGAATGTTTTTCCAGCATCCAGTTGGTGCCCTTAGGTCCTCGTCCTAACCAGCTGTTGATCAGTTTTTACCCCTGATGGGCCAAGTTCTCTTTTTCGTTTCAGTTGCTTCATCCTGCTTTGCCAATTTAAGTGAATACAAGAGCTGTGTGCGGCGACAGTTAAAAGTCAGCAAGCTTTAATATGAGATTTTAATCCAGCACTTCCTTTCACAAGTGAACCTGTTCAAAAATCACAGAGTGGCAGTGGCAGAACTGGACTAGAATACAGGATTTCTGACTCCCAGTCTGAGGCTTGTTCATACATACCTTTGTTTTACAATTTATGACTAAAAGGTAGTCCCACGTAAATTCTGACTTAACTCCCACATCAATTCAGGGCAGTGATGCCATTATTACAGAGTGAAAAAAAAGTTTAAGTGACTCACTTAAGCACAGTGGCTATGCTGGGAATAGTACCCAGGTCTATTCGGTACTGAAGGCTATTAACATTTCTTACTGCCTTTAAAAATTATATCCTTATTTCATTTCAGGAATGTCGAATTGCACACCCTGTTGTGAAGTGCACCTACTGTAGGACTGAGTACCAGCAAGAGAGGTACAGTTTTCGTTGACCATGAAAGATGTTAATAGGATTTTTTCTGTTAAAAATCTGTAATGGATTGAATTTCAGTGTACAGAGCTGTAATCATTTGCATTGTTAAACACATCTGTAGTCAACTGCATTATACACAGATTCTGCAGTTTTTTATTGTAACCTATTGACAGATGTAAAATATACATTGTTCCCTAGTTATGCATTGATGGCGTAAATTTTTATTTTTATTTATTTATTTTTTTTGAAAAACAAAAGCCAAGTTTATTTGTTCATTTCTTGCATTTGAAGTACTTGATGACATCCTTGGCCTGAGACTCTTTGTGATGGCTTAAATTTTTAAAGTTAGCTTTTTTTCAGATTCTTGGTCATTTTATATTGTGGTTGTGATCTTTATGATACAAATAAATTTATGATAACCAAAATAGTAAAACATGAACCTCATGTTTCAGTATGTTTCTATACAGAGCTTGAAGAATGTATAAGTCAAAAGAACATACGTACTTTTGGAAATGTGACAATCCTGATAAAAGGTTTGTTAGGCCTAGTCAAATTTGAAACTCACTTGCCTTTATCCTTGCCTAGTGTGAATCTCATTTTAAAAAGTGTGAAAAACACTTAGGTGTGAATGAACACACATCTTTGGGGGACTTTTTCTATAGCATCAAAGTGGCTTATTGGTATAGCAATTTCAACTTTTAAGGTGATAGATAGTGCCTTAAGCAGGGTGGGGCCTATTTGCTAGTTCACCCATGGAAACATACAGCATATACTATAGAAGCTTTATGTTTCAGCTTTTACATTTAAGTTTAGGATCTGCCTTGAATTAATTTTTGAGGGGTGAGATATGAAATTTGACCCTTAATTCATACCATACTTAAAAATTAATTCTAGTTGGATCATGGAAATAGTTTTCCTTTGCATGTTTTCTAAGATATCAGGATTATTTGTGTATATTCAATAATCTAAATATAAGCTAAAATGTTCAGCATCACAGGGCCGGCTGAGTGGCTCAGTTGGTTGAGTTGGCTTAACAGCATGAGCTCTGAGCAACAGGGCCACCAGTTTGATTCCCATATGGGCCAGTGACGCTTGTGCCTGAGCTGAGCTGTTGCTGAGCTGCCAACAGGTTGCAGGATGGCTCAGCTGGTGTAACAAGATTGCCTGTTCGATGGTGGGCTATGCCCACCCGCCTCTAAGACTGAACTCGGCACCTTGAGCTGAGCTGCCGCCTGGATGGCTCAGTGGATAGAGTGTGCGCTCTTAACAGCAAGGCTGCTGGTTTGACTCCCGCATGGGATGGTGGCTCTGCCCACCCGCAACTAAGATTGAACACAGCACCTTGAGCTTAGAGGCCATGAGCTGCCGGGGAAGCCAGATGGCGACTGGCGCCCTCCACAACGAAGATTGAAGAACAACAACTTGGCTGGTCCCTTTCCCCAATTCCCCAATAAAATCTTAAAAAAAAAAAAAAAAAGTTTATCATCACAGAATTGCTGATGCTAATCCTTTTTCTAGAGGTTTCTCAATGTACTTCACTTCTTGTACTGCCTTTTTAAAAATGTCGGAATGTTGGCCTGGAAAATATTTTGTTTGAATATGTCATTTTAACTTAAATGTTTTCTACTTTGAGGTTTTTCTTTTGTCAGTTTTAGCTTTATGGTCACTTTCATAGGAATTGTGTGGTAAAATAATCACAAAATAGTGAATAGGCTGGATTTTTGTGTGATTTTTATTCCAGCTGCAGAATATTGTTTAAACTATTCTTGCACATCAAGCATTTGTTTTTTTGTTTTTGTTTTTTTTTTAAAGATTTTTATTGGGGAGTTGGGGGGATGGGAACAGTGCTGGGGAATTGGGGGAAGGGGAACAGACAAGTTGCTGTCGTTTTGTTCTTCAGTCTGGTTGTGGAGGACGTTGCTTCACTGGCCCAAGTTAGCACCATCATTGTGCTCTTTCTGGGCAAGGCAGATCAGTCGCCAGCTTCTGGACGGCCGCTCACTGCGGCTGCTGGCCGCTCACGCTGGCTGCTGGGTACACACGGTAGCCAATGGCACCCCACTGTAGCAGGGGCTGCAGCCTACGCCGTCACCGGTGACTCATGGCAGCCCAGCTCCAGGTTGAGCTGTTGTTCAGCATCTTAGCTGCGGAGGGCAGTATCACTGGCCCTCATATGTGGGATCTGAACCGGGGCCCTCTGGCGTCCCAAGCTAGTTCTTAACCATCGCGCCACTCGGCCGGCCCTCAAGCATTTGTTTGTACCTCCCTTTGTGAAGGGTTAGACTTTATTTGAAGATGATGTTTTTCCCCTATGGAGTTTATCAGCTCAGGCATTTAGGTAATATTATGACCTCTGGATCTTCACAGGACAAAAGACATTTTTATTTCTGTTAGTGCTTGGCTCTTAGAGAAATTAGAAACATTGAGGAAACATTGGTCATAGCATCTATTTCCCCACCTCTGGGGATTTCATATACTTTTACCTACAGAGGAGAGCATAAGTAGAGAAAGGTCAACCTGGATAGAACCTCTGAGTTTGTTTATATTGAAACACATATACTTAATCTTTGCCTCAAATTTTTCAGCTATTCATCTAAATTGAGAATTAATTTCTTTTCTGCTAGTCCATTTCAGTCTAACATAATATTCTTTTGAGGGTCCTCTCTATATCTAATAATTTTACTTAGTGATACTTGGAGATGTCATAATCAGAAATAACTCACTATTTTAAATGAAAGTCTCATTTTAATCTGAGCTAATAAAACTAATAACCACAAAATAATTAAAAGAGCTATTGGCTAGATACTCAACCTTAAGTTAACCAAGTGCCCAGACCATATTTCTCCTTGGCACTTAGCAATGCGCAAATTCCTCGGACCTAAGCAGGAATCAGTATTCAGGTGTTCTAAGTAAAACAACTTTTTTCTTACAAAAGCCTTGTGTTTTTTTTTTTCTTCCTTAACAGTAAAACCAATACAATATGCAAGAAATGTGCTCAGAATGTACAGTTGTATGGAACGGTAAGTAGGATTTCTGTGTACCTAACGGTGGGTGCTCAGGCCTCTTGGAACCTTACATTCTGTGGTCTGTTAATGTAATTACCTTGTTTTTATTAGAAGAATTAGTTATACATAAATACCTTATCATAAAAATTTAGTGTTTGAGTTTTCAAACTTAGCTAGGAACTTATAGTCACTGTGTCAGGATTGTGATTATAGTTTTCCTGAGAGGCTTCAGTAACCAGTGTGGAAAGGGGAGGGGAAAGATGGATCCTATGACTTAACCTCTTTGTTTGATAACAGTTGACTATTCATTTTGATGAATGATTTTTTTTCTCTCAGTGTTAGTGCCGGCTATGTCCTTGCAGGCACTTCTCCCAACATGTTCATACACTGATAATGGCAAAGAGGCCTTTTCAGAAATTTGGAAGAACTTGCTAGCTTCTCCAAAGAGCTGATTCTATTGAATTTCTCACAGAAGTCATAGCATATACACTAATGGGTTTTTGTTATTTGTTCGTTTATTGATTTTAAAATTAGTAGTCTTCCACACAAAAACATGTTACATAGTTAGGAATTGGGCTTCACTTGATCAATGTGAAAGGAAATTTATGAAGTTGGGAATACATTTTTACCATGTCTAATGGACTGTAATAAGAATCATTGCTTTCAGAAGGCACTGGTATTTTATAATGTACTCACTTGACCCCCCCCCCTTTTTTTTTTTAAGCCCAAACCTTGTCAGTATTGCAATATAATTGCAGCATTTATTGGCAACAAATGCCAGCGCTGCACAAATTCAGAGAAGAAGTATGGACCACCATATTCTTGTGAACAGTGCAAGCAGCAGTGTGCGTTTGACAGGAAAGATGACAGAAAGAAGGTAAATCTCTGTGTGTTTTCATTTATTTATTTGTTTATTTTTCTTTCAGAAACTAAGGTGGGCCAATTGTGTTAAAAAGACATATAACAGAGAAAGATTTCTAATTTTTCTAGTTCTGTTATTGACCTTGAAAATGATATTCAGCCTTTGTTTTCTTCATTTATCAAATGTGGACCAATATATCTAACACCTCATGAGTTAGTATTTCGTGAGAATCTGAATTATAGTGATCAATATCCCCCATAAATGAAGTGGTGATTGGCAGAATTGTGTGGAACTATGTAAAAGAGAGATTGTGACTTAAGCAAGATAGAATCATATTACCAGTTTTACTGTCTGGCTCTTTAAATGTTTCTGTCTGTTTGAAGTGAAAGATCACATGAAGATGACATAAAGGGAAGCCCTGTGTAAATTGATGGTACCTTGGTAGGATCAAAATAGTTTAGATGTGTTCTGTTTAAAGCCCTCCAGTGGGTTCCAGTTGCACTTAGAATAAAACCCAAACTCCTTCCATGGCCTGCATGGCCCATATCTGACTCAGTCTCATCTGCCATCACACTCCCCACCTCTTACCTTGTTCCTGCCGCACTGGCCACCTTTCAGTCCTGCAGGATTGGCAGTCTCATTCCCACCTTTGTGCTGGCTGTTCCTTTTGCCTGATACACCCTTTTCCAGAGTGTCTTAGCTGGTTTCTCATGTCATATCTCAGCTCAGATGCCACCTCCTCACAGAGACCTTTTACTAACTCCCTCAGTCACTCTTTCTCATATTACTGTTTTATTATCTTCATAGCATGTAACATTATGAGAAATTGTCTTGTTTATTTGCTTACAAGTTTGTCAACCTCCACTAGAATGTGAGCTCTTTGTCCGTTTGTTCTCTGTTATATTTCCAGCAGCCCGGCACACAGTAGGTTTGTGTTCTCTGTCTCTGTCTCTCTCTCTCTGTCTCTGTCTCTCTCTCTCTCTCTCTATATATATATATACATATATATATATATATATATATAATTAATAAGAGTCATACTTCATTGAAAATTATCTCCTCTCTTATCTTACATGGCCAAAATATTAATCTGAAATATATCTTCCAGTTTATTATTATTTTATTGAGAAAAATTATGGTTCTCATTTTCTACTTTTTTTAAAGTGACTGAACTCATTGTTTTACATATATATGTATATACACACACACACACACACATATTTTTTTTTTTGAGCTGTAATTGACATATAACTTTATATTAGTTTCAGGTATATTATGTAATGATTTGATACTTGTATATACTGCAAAATGATCATAGTAAGTCTATGTAACATTCATCACCATACATAGTTACAGAGTTTTTCTTCTTGTGATGAAAACTTCTAGGATCTACTCTCTCAGCAATTTTCAAATATGTAGTATAGTAGTATTAACTATAGTTAACATGCTGTATATTATATACCCATGACTTATTTATTTTGTAACTGAAAGTTTTTTTACTTTACCCATTTTGCCTACCTCCCATCTTCTATGTTTGGCAACCAACAATCAGTTCTCTTTTTTTTTTTTATTTAAATCAGTTCTCTTTAATAAATCTTTTTTGAATGAAAGAATTCAGTACAGAAACTTTTTTTCAGTGTCCAGAGGTGCTTTTCCGAGATGCTTAGGCTCTCAAGAGCTGACTCTTGCTAACCAAATTCATTAATTTACAATGGGAGGATATAACTTTCCAGTGACCAGAATACTCCTGCCTGCCAACCAGAGTACCTCTTCCCTGAATCAAGATACTGTAGAAGCTGAATTAGTAATCAGGAAGTAGCATATAATAATACTGGGTTGTCGGAAAAGTCATGACGCATTTTTGCAATGAAAAACATAGAAAAAAATACATCATGACTTTTCCGAAACCCAATAGTTGGAGCACAAGCTTTGCAGTCCCCCAGACCTGTGCTAGCTGAATGGTCCTGCGCAAGTTACTCCCATAATGCATCAATTTCATCATCTTTCCAGTGGAAATAACAGTAGCTAGTTCACAAGGACATCGGGAGATTTAATTGAAATAGGTATATAAAACACTTAATTTTGAGCCTAGTACATAATATAACTCAATTAATGATACCTATTTATTAATTGGATTACGCTAGAATTTATTAAGTTTCTGCTTTCTTAGTTACAGTCCTACTTTAAGAGTTTGGATATTTTTAGGCATCCTCAGTCACATGTTCATAAACTTCCGGAGAGCTCAGCTTAGGAATTGAAGGTGGGTGATCTGGACTCAGAATGCCTGGGTTGAAATCTTGGGTCTGTCACTTATTTGCTCTGTGACTTGGGGCAAGTTAACCTATCATTGCCTTAGTTCCCTTATCTGTAAAGACTTAAGGCTGATCAGACCTCATTGTTATGAAGATTGAGATGTTATGTGTAAAGCCCTTGGAAAGGAATCTGGTACATGATAGATTTCTTTATGGTACTTTAATTTTCAGAGCGTAATTTTATATTTTTAAAGTTTATTTTTAAAGGAGATATCTGAAATAAAGTGTCCTGTGGTTTGGCGTGCTATTTTTATGTTCAGTGCTGGCTGTCTTTCAGTGAAGTTGCCTTGTTCAAACCCTTCTTCAGCTCTTTTCTGAGCAAGGTCTTCCAGCGTGTTTTAAAATCAGGTCTTCAGTCCGTATCCGATAACCATGAAACGAACCAGACTGAAGTTTGGTTTCAAAATTCATTTATATGTTTATTAACAATTAAATGCTTATCGTGTATCAGACACTGTTCTAGGTATTAGAAATAGACCAATGAACTAAAACAGAAAAGATTTTACTCTCACAGAGCTTGTATTCATGTGCATGAGACAGAGATGGGTGAGAATAAACAAGGAGATAAACACAAATTTTAGATGTCAGTGCTATAAAGAAATAGAGTATATGGTAGAGAGTGACTGGGGAGGCCAGTTTACATTTGAGCTGAAACTAGAATGATGAGAAGATAGCGGCCATGGCATCTCTGGAGGACAAAGATTCCGTGGATAGGGACCGGCTATGAAAATACCCTGAGGCAAGAGTGTGCTTGGCACATGAGAAAAACAGAAGGTAGAGTGAACAAGGGAAAGAGAAAGGGATTAAGGTTATAGAGGCAGGTAGGGGTTACATTTAGGTCAACATAGGCCATGGTAAAAAGCTTGGATGTTATACATAATAGGATGAGAAACCATTTTGTTTTAAGGAGAGGCAAGATATAATCAGATTTACATTTAAGAAACTTTCTTTGGCAGGTAGGTAGAAATGATTTATAAGAGTCAAGAGCAGAATTAAGGAGCTTTTGGGTGGCTCTCAAAGTTGTGAGAGAGAAGAATAGCTTTCCTTGGATGAAAGCAGTGGAGTCGGAAAGCAGTGGATAAATTCAGACTGATGGACTTGCTCATGGGTTGGAGAGGTAGGGTGCAAAGAGGATTTTGCTAACAAGATAAAAATATTTTACATAAATGATGACATGGCCTACCCATGTTCAAGATGGGGCACAAGATCTAATTTCAGGACTAAGACATGAAAATAGAAGTTCCATAAAATATCAGCACATCCCTCCTCACCCTGAGTAATTCCAGCCAGCTCTGCTGCCCTGTCACCTGCACTAGGCTGCCTCACAAATGATTTTGCAGCCTGCATGCTGCACAGAGGCGCCCCAGCTTTAGGGGATTTTGGAAGCCCCGTCCTGCTTTCCTAGCCCTGTGCTCTGATCCTGGTACAGAGCTACTTCTACCCAAAGGGATCAACTTTTTCTAATTGAAAGTGCCATGGTAGGCTACTTTCAGGTACTGAGACCCTGGAAACTACTCACTCATTGGTCTTTTTTGGGGGACATTATGACTGAGAAGAGCTACCAGCATATCATTTTGTGAGCCATTTATAAGATATTAAAATTGAAGTATAAATTTTATATTTCATCTTCTGTTTTCTTCCTGCTGAATTTTTCTTAACAAGCACCATGGAGATATTTGTGTCTTGAAATTCTTGTGGGAACTTTACTGTGGTCTGTGTTTGTTAAATTGAAGAAAAACCAAGCAAAAAGATGCATACAATTAGCAGCTTATATTTACGAAGCAGCTTTTCTGTGTCTGGCACCGTGCTTTACCTACAGTATGTCACTAAATCCTTGCAACAGCCCTCTGAAATAGGTGCTATTATCCTGCATTTTACAGACAAAGAAATTGAGCCTGAGAGAGCCCCAGTGACTTGCCTAAGTTCACACAGCTTGCAAGTGGCAGAGCTGGACTTAGCCCAGAGATTCTAGTGCCTAGTACCCATGTTCTGTGGTACCCGTGTACTATATTCCCTCTTCTTTATCTTTGTCTCCTGTCTTTCAGGTAGATGGGAAATTGCTGTGCTGGCTGTGCACGCTTTCATACAAACGGGTCCTTCAGAAGACCAAAGAGCATAGGAAGCACCTGAGCAGCTCTTCCCGCACCAGCCACCAGGAGAAGGAGCAGTACAGTCGACTGAGTGGTGGCAGCCATTATAACAGGTAACCCCCAAATGAATAAGATAGGACGGGGTGCTGGTAGGTTAGACGTAATGCTCAATTAGCCATTGGAGATGCCAGGGGTGCCAAAAAACGTATACAAGTGGACACTTTGGTCACTGTAATCAGAAGTGTCTGGACGCTGATGGTAACTACTTTGAGCACCTCTTGTAATTGTAGAAGTCAAACGTGACTTGTATTCATCTTTTGTCATTGGTATATATTGAGTATTACAATTTTAATACAGCTTTCCTTTCATAAAATGTGTATACATTTTTTTGTCACCCTCTGTAGTATATGCATAGTGATTAGTTTTATAGCTGGCATATAGGAAGCATTTGATACATTCTGGTTACTCTGTTATTATTACCATTATGATTTTGTTTGTTCATTCAGCAAACATTATTAAGTGTTCTCATGGGCCACGGACTCTGCTAGGAATGTAGACATAAATAAAAGAATCATGCTGCTCACCAAGAGTATGCAGTCTGGTAGGGAAGGCAGACCTGTAATCAAATCATTGCAGCCTAATTCGATAGAAACGTGGAAATGTTAATTCCATAGTGACAATGTCAAGATACAGGCATGAGAGGCAGTAGTAATAAACTGCCTTAGGAAGTCAGGAAAGGAAGTCTCGGAGAAACGCTGGTGTTGCAGCTCGATTTTAGGATGAATCGGAGTCAGAGAAGGAATGGGCAGAGGCATCCTAGGCTGGGAATAGCATTTATAAGGACATATAGAGGGCAGGAGACCACAGGGAACTCTTGGGACTTGCAAGTCCTTTTATGTTGATGGAGCTTATAGTTGGGAGCTAGGGAATGGAAGGAAAAGGTATCCTGCAGACCTGGCAAGGAGCATGAGCTTGATCCTGGGGTCAGTAAAAAAAAATTAACCCTGATTATTGTGGAGAATGCATTGGGAAGATACTTTAGAGGGAGAATTAGATAATTTGATGAACAGATAGATGGGCAGAAGCTGGGTGAGTAAAGGATAATTCTCATGTTTCTTAGTTGGGTGAATAGCTAGATCCTTAACTTAGAATATAGGAAGGGGAGAAGAGAAGTTCAGTTTTGAAAAGCTGCGTTTGAAGCACCAAGAATTGTTATTTAATGGGCATTTAGCCTACAACTCAGAGGAGAGTTTTGGACATGGGCCATTGGTAGCACGTAAGAGTCAGTGGGAATAAAGATTAATTTAAAATGTAGGCCGGCCGAGTGGCTCAGTTGGTTAAGAGCTCGCTCAAGAGTGCGCACTGTGAGCAACAGCGGTGTGATTCCTGGCCCGAGCTGAGCGGCCACTGAGCTGCCAACAGGTGGCAGGATGGCTCAGCTAAAAATAAATAAATAAATAAATAAATAAATAAATAAAAATAAATAAATAAAATGCAGATTCCTGTGGCCCCACTCCAGAGTTTAATTTAGTGGGATCTAGGATAGAGCCCAGGAACCTGAATTGTTTTATAAACATCCCAGATGATTTTGATGTAGATGTAAGTGATCTGGTGAACACTTTTTCCAACCACTATGACAGGTGTTAAAATGCTCTTAGATGATATAACTCAGGCTGGAGGCTGAGAACAGAATTTGAGAAGCACTCAAGTAGGATGGAGTGAATATTTGCAAACTTATATCTGATAAGATGCTAATATCAAAAAATATATAAAGAACTCAATAGCAAAAAAAAAAAAATCCAATTAAAAATGCATAAAGGGGGCCGGCCGAGTGGCGCGATGGTTAAGAACTGGCTTGGGACGCCAGAGGGCCCTGGTTCGGATCCCAGATATGAGGGCCAGTGACACTGAATCAACGTCCTCCACAACTAGACTGAAGAACAAAACAACAGCAACTTGTCTGTTCCCCTTCCCCCAATTCCCCAGCACTGTTCCCTTCCCCCCCAACACCCCAATAAAAATCTTTAAAAAAAAATGCATAAAGGGGGCCAGCCGAGTGGCATGTTGGTTAAGAGCTGGCTTGGGATGCCAGAGGGCCCCGGTTCGGATCCCACATATGAGGGCCAGTGACACTGCCCTCTACAGC
>NW_017731488.1:3421252-3440130 GCF_001890085.2 Hipposideros armiger
ATATGAGGGCCAGTGACACTGCCCTCTACAGCTAAGATGCTGAACAACAGTTCAACCTGGAGCTGGGCTGCCATGAATCCCCGGCGATGGCGTAGGCTGCAGCCTCTGCTGCAGTGGGTTGCCATGGGCTACTGTGTGTAGCCAGCAGCCAGCGTGAGCGGCCAGCAGCCGCTGTGAGCGGCTGGCCAGCCACTCACGGTAGCTTATGGCAACCCACTGCAGCAGGGGCTGCAGCCTACACTGTCGCCGGTGACTCACGGCAGCCCAGCTCCAGGTTGAGCTGTTGTTCACCATCTTAGCTGTAGAGGGCAGTGTCATTGGCCCTCATGTGGGATCTGAACCGGGGCCCTGCTGCTCAGAGCTGGTGTCCTAATACAGCTCTTAACCAACGCACCATTTGGCTGGCCCTATGGGGGATATTTTTTAAAAAGCTGATTTCATAAAACAGAATGGTGGTTTCCAGGGGCTTGGGGAGGGGGAAATGAGGAGATGTAGGCCAAAGGGTACAAACTTGCAATTATAGGAAGAATAAGTTCTGAGTATCTAACAACAGAGTTAACTATAATTAGTATATTATATACTTGAGAACTGCTGAGAGTAGATCTTAAGCATTCTCACTTTTTTAAAAAAAAAGTTAACTGTGAGGTTATGGATGTGTTAATTATCTTGATCTTGGTAATCATTCCATAATGTATATGTATATCAAAACATCACATTGTACCCTTTACATATATACAATTATATTTGTCAATTATTCCCCAATAAAGCTGGGAGGAGGGTGGATGGCATGGTATCAAATATTGAAAAGAGGCCAAGTAAGAAAGGGTCTGAAGCATCCTTTGGGCTTGGCAATTGGACACCCATTAAAGTGAAAGGGTTGCATACCAGTTTTAGACGATCGACTTATTAGGGCTAAAAGTGATTTTTAGTGTTGTTGTGGGACCCCAGTAGGTTCACAGAGCTATAGTGAAGAAGAACGGGACTAGGAGGTCAAATATGTCAACCTAGAATCTAGTTCCAGCTTTACTATTAACTAGCTGTATGTCCTTGGTTGGGTAGGTCAGTTAACATTGAAGAGCCTCAGTTTCTGCAAAGTAGGAATAATACCTTGTATATACCTCATACATTTATAAGATGCATGTGAAACACTGTAAAAGTACTTTTTAAATTGTAAGATAGATTGTACTTCTGAAGTTTTATTGACTCTGTTCTCATACTTATTAATAAGGCAGGTGATATTGAGTTAAGGCTAAGAATTTTGGGGGCTTATGGAAATGAGCCACTGATGTATCCAGGACCTACAAAATCAACACCTTGGTGGATTTTTTTTCTTAATGTTTTTTTGCGGGGTGGTGGTGGTGGGGAACAGTGTGTTTTTCCAGGACCTATCAGCTCCAAATCAAGTAGTTGTTTCAGTCTAGTTGTGGGGGGCACAGCTCAGCAGCCCATGCGGGGATGGAACTGGCAGCCTTGGTGTTGTGAGCACTGCGCTCTAACCAGCTGAGCTAACTGGATTTTAATAACCAAGAATAAATAGCTCTTGCATAGAAGAGCTATGATATTGCATGGCCTCATTTAACACGTTCATCATGATGTTTTGTTAATCTTTGATTTCTAATGTTTGTCTTTCTACTTTTGCCGTTAAAAGCCAGAAAACACTTTCTACGTCTTCGATTCAAAATGAAATTCCAAAGAAAAAATCCAAGTTTGAGTCAGTCACAACCAATGGAGACAGGTGAGCCATTTGAAATGCATACACAGTTCCTGAAACAGGAATATATTTTAGGATGTGCCTTGGAGCTAGTCTATGGTTGTCAGTGAACCTCTTAGGGGCACTACGCTAGCTACTGGTATCCCTTAAACAAGCAGTACTGATATTTTTTTTTATAAATTTAATATTGTCATTAAAAGACAAGAGCATTTAATTGGATTTAATAGCAGTCGAATTCTTTAGTCCACAAATAACTCTCCACACTAATTCTAAGAAGTCAACTGCAGGATGGTTTGCAATGTGATCTGTGCCTAAAGCCTCCTCCAGGCATTGCAGGAGTCAGTCTTGACAGGCAGAGCAGAGGCAAGTTGGAGTTAAGGCAGTATTGCTCAGTCTGAGGGATGATCCCTGCTTCCTTAGTCTGCAGAAAGATAGCCCAGTGCAGACACTGGATCAGGAGAGAATGAGATGCATTTAAATATTTTTGTTTCATTTTAAGCCTGTCTAAATGCATATTTTTATTCCTTTCATCTCTCCTTCTCAGCAATGCTTCCTCTTACGAGCTGCTTTGTCCTAATACCCGGAGTGTCCCGTCCATGTTGGTGCAGTGGATTGCTTCCCAACAGAGTCTTGGGGCCAACCATTTTTTTGTTCCTCCAGGGACCAGCATCCTGAAGTGAGACCACCTGATACACTCTTCCCTAAAATCCTTGCAATCATTTCCATTCTGAAAACTCCTTCCAATCTCAGTTCGCCCTCCTAGCCAGTGGTGCATTTGGGAGCAGACCAGCATATAAGTTTAACAGGGCTAAATTTTATTGAGAATATTTAGGGGAGTATAAAGCATCTGTGAACTTGACTCTTTCCTGTTACCTTCTTCATCAGCTTGATTTCAGACTCTGCAGGGTGTCTTTTTAACTATTAGTATCACTGATTTTAATCTTTATTAATTCAGCCTCCTGGAAATACTTAACTTAGATAATCAGATTACAGAGGGGAAGGAATCATAAAGCCTATCTTTCTGGTCAGCTTTACCGTTCTCTGAGCAACTAGCCTGGCCATTCCAAAGAAAGTAGCTGTCGCACAGATTCTCCCATCACCTCTGTCAGGTTCATGATCCTGCAGAACGACTTCAAGGAGTGAACCTTTCTGAATGCCCTGCTTTTATAAAGGCCTAAGCCAGGACCCACAGCCGTTAGGTTCATCATTTCTGTTTTGTGTTCACTTATGACCCAGGCTGTGTTTGAATGACTTGGAAAAAGCTTACTTATATTCTTTAGTTTAACCAACCAGTCTTTAAAGTTTGCCTTCTTTTAGCTTATTTTGTTCTTGAGATACTGCCACTATTCTTGGCTGTCCATTGCTATGAATACTCCAAGCGAAAAACTTACGCTTTCTGTTCAGTGTTTTATTGCACCTGGTCATCAGCGGTGATTGTTTTCCTCAAGTAGGATACTGATCCTTAAAACTTAGGTGCATGGCCTTTCATAATGTCCTCTGGAAAAGACCTTAAAATACCATTTTTCTTCTTGAAATGTACATGCTAATTTAAAAAAATAGTTTACCCTACTAACTTGGAAATTTGGAAAATTTTTCTGCTGCCACAAAAATTATTCTCATACATTCTACAAGTTCCATTCGAATGTTCCTGCGTTAGTAATCTGAGCACTGTATTCCTCTTGTTTGCATTTCTTTCTTTTAAAAGTTCATAGCACAAGGTAAATTACATTTACCCTTTTCTGTTTTACTTTTTATTTATGTCTTTTTCTTTTTTGTCATTTTGAAAACATTCTAACAAGGGTTTGTTTTTGTTTTTGTTTTGTTTTGTTTTTTAAAAATTTTTATTGGGGAATTGGGGGATGGGAACAGCGCTGGGGAATTGGGGGAAGGGGAACAGATAAGTTGCTGTTGTTCTTCAGTCTAGTTGTGGAGGACGTTGCTTCCATCATTGCACCATCATTGCGCTCTTCCCGGATGAGGCAGATCAGTCACTGGCTTCTGGACGGCCGCTCACNGCGGCTGCTGGCCGCTCACGCTGGCTGCTGGCTACACACGGTAGCCCATGGCAACCCACTGCAGCAGGGGCTGCAGCCTACGCCGCAGTTGACTCACGGCAGCCCAGCTCCATGTTGAGCTGTTGTTCAGCATCTTAGCTGTAGAGGGCAGTGTCACTGGCCCTCATATGTGGGATTTGAACCTGGGCCCTCTGACGTCCCAAGCCAGCTCTTAACCAACACGCCGCAGGCCGGCCCAGGCTTTGTTTTTTTGACAGACCTTTTTTAATGTCCTATAAACCGAAACTTTTTTATGAATATCTATCTTGAATTCAATTTTGTACCAAATATTACCTATCTATTGTAGTTGCTTTCCAGTTTTTAATTAATCACAATCCACTTTCCTGGCTCCACTTTTGAAATAATCCA
Source organism: Hipposideros armiger (assembly GCF_001890085.2). Classification (NCBI taxonomy): domain Eukaryota; kingdom Metazoa; phylum Chordata; class Mammalia; order Chiroptera; family Hipposideridae; genus Hipposideros; species Hipposideros armiger. Next base: position 3,425,387 of record NW_017731488.1, read on the forward strand.
TATAGTTTATGGATTTATGTTCCTATTTTTTCAGTTTACTGCCTCATGTCTTCTTCAGGTTGCTCTCTAACAGTTTCCATTGGCCTTTCTATACTACCACATTTTCCTCTCTTAATTCATTTTTAAAATATTGAGGCATATTTGAATATTTTTTCTCCTTTTCTTCTTTAATCATTAGCCTTTTCATATTGTATAGAGAGAATGCATTATACATTACTTTAATTACTTAAGGGTTTTTTTGTTTTTTTTTAATAAAACCATTTCTCTAATGGTTTTATACTTATAAAATGCCTCTTCTTTCTTTCTTTCTTTCTTTCTTTCTTTCTTTTTTTTTTAGGATCCTGTTCACAGCCTCCCTCTTATATTTTCTAGTTTGTTGAAATTGTAACAAAAACTTTTCAATTTGAGGAAAATCTGAGTTCATTTCTAGCTTTCTTTCCATGAGAAAATACACCAGCTACCTTTTGATCATATTTGTTTATTGTTCTCTTGGCAATTAAAAAGCACTGTCAACGATGGGTGACACCCAGATACACCTTGTGGTTTACTGTTTCTAAAGGACATTCTTTTCCTGGTAGTTTTATTTTATTCTCCATCTGAAATATGCCTGAAAGATTAGACTTACTCTGTGTGGTCTTTAAGGACAGACCCAGGACCAATGGGTAGGAATGACAGGGAGGCAGTTTTGGGCTCAACCCAGGGAAGATTGTTCTTATATTAAAAGCTTTTGGAAAAGGCAAGACTCCCTGGAGAAAATAGTGAGTTCCCTGTCATTGGAGGTTTTTGCAAAGAAACTAGATCCAATTTTCTGCCTTGCTAACCTATGAGCTTTCATTTTGATTCCCATCAGTTCTTATTAATCAGAAGTTAGAGAGTTAGGAAGGTTAGGCCCTAACACAGGATAGACACGACTGGTTTTATCAACAGTTTATTGGTATGGGAAGAATCCTCCCTCTCTCAAGAAACAGGTAGTGCAGAGGCTTAGGAGCTTTCAGGACAACCAGAAGTTGTTTATACTAGCCCATTACTCCATTTCATTCGTCGCTCTATTTATGGGTTTAGACAGATTCTGTTGGGTTGAGGAAAGACAGTCCCTTGGCAGGCATTGAAACTAGTGGAGACTGTTGGGGCCTGTCAATATTTTCTCCTGCATGCCTTATTTTATTATTTTGCATTTAGTCTTTGTTACCCAGTAATTCTGCATGTTCATCAGTTATGAAAGCATTGGTCCATTCTTCTGACATTCTTCTCATATGCTTCATGTAGACTGAGGGGCAATATTCTTACCAATGGATTATGTCTCCCCATTCTAGCCATAGAAATGTTTGACTTGGTAACTATCAGGAAGTTTGTCCAGTGGTTCGGCTTGCTATTTGGAGTTTCCAGCTGTGTAGAGAAATGCTGGTTATTAGATGTGGTTTAAGATACAGGAAAGAAAGAACAGCGAGGGCGAACTAGAATTATTGCTCTAGTGATATAGGGAGTTGGGAATCAGTATTCCAGTGTCTGCTTAGGAAAAACAGATTTGCATTTTACTTTCAAGGTTGCCCTGGGAAAAGTAAAGAGCCTTCCTTTGGGACGTCTCCAGAGAAGGGCAGGATTTGACCCTCTTGGCAGTGATTCCTTAACTTCTTTTAGATCTAAGACACCTCTGACCAGCCAGTTGAAGCTGTGGATCCTCACCCTAGAAACAACCCATTGTGTACATATAATTGTACACAGAATTGTATATACAGTTTCAGTGGGTTACAGATTCCCCGAAACTGGTCCTGGTTAGGAGACTCCACTGAAAGGACCAAGTTCACCTGGCAGCCTAACAAAATGAGGCGCTCAGGTCCTGTTATGGGGAGGAATCTGTTGAAAACCCCGGTTGTGATGTGACGCGGGAGTTTGCCTTCTCTTTGTTCCTTTCTTAACTAAATGCCACATAATTCTTGATATTGGAAGTGGCAATCAGTAGGCCAATTGGAGTATGGGGGAAGTTGACTTCCTTCCAATTAATTTCATCTTCTTTTAATCCTTTTTAAAAAGGACTGACTGCTCCTGGGGTGGAATGTAGCAGCTTCTCAGCAGCTGTACCACGCCACAGTGTTTGGGTGCAGAATACAAAGAACCAAAAGACGAGTTCTATAAGGAACATTTAAGAAAAACGCATGCACTTACAATTGATCATTAATCCAGATTCTAGGGAAAATCTCTAATCACAAAAAATGATGACTGTGTCACCCATAAATAATTGGGGATCTTCAGTGAAGCTAAAAGAGAATATCCTTGGCTCTTGTGAAATTAGTCCTGAATGTGAGAGAAGGTGCTGCAGGAATGCTGCAGGTTGTGGCTTTGGTTGGTATAGTTACCTGATGACCACCTTGCCTGTTCAGTTTATTGCTGGGAATTCAAATAGTTACTCCTGCCCTTGAGCTTGTAGTCGAGTGACTTATGATGTGTCCTCAGATAGAAAAAAAGTTTATCCATCCAAGTTAACAATTTGTTTTTTCCTCTCCATTTTCCCCTTCAGCTTCTCCCCAGACCTTGCTCTGGACTCACCAGGCACTGACCACTTTGTCATCATTGCCCAACTGAAGGAAGAAGTAGCCACTCTGAAGAAAATGCTGCATCAAAAGGATCAAATGATTTTAGAGAAAGAGAAGAAGGTATGGTGTAGTTAATGCCTCTCAGGCCAGGTGATGTGAGGGTAAGATATGTGGGGTAGGGCATGATGCTAATATTTAACTGATATTTGTTGGGTACTTACCGTTGATGCTTTGAGAGAGATCCGGTGGTAAGGTTGGGATATCCTCGGGAGAGGCCTGCTGTCTGCCAAGATAACTCATGGCATGGTATTACCGTAAAGAATCCACCTCAGTCAAATGGGTCTAGAAAGTTGATTTTTCTCAGTATTTGGAGGGAGCTCCCACTTCTCAGGGAGAACTCATGTTAATCAAGCTTACAGAGATGATGTATAAAACCACAATGCTCCTTCTTGATCACAGTGGGGCACGTAACTGAGTACTATTCTTAGTATGAGCTTCTTTGGAAGGTTGTAATCAGAAAGTGCTGAATGAGCATGCAGTTGGGACAAGAGGAGGTAGTTACATAATTGCAATTTTTAATGCTCTCAGGCTAAGAGAACCTGATGCTTCCATCTCTATTATTGGGATGGCCATGTCTGTGGGACGGTAATACTCACAATATGTGGGCCAGGTCTCCCTCCTCCCTGGACCATGTTCAGGTAGGCCTTCCTTCATGACTTGCATCACTTTGCTTCCATGGCTGACAACTCCCTTTCTGAGTGATCCACTCTTTAAACTCGTTAATCTTCAGTAAAGTTGTATTCTGGCCTAAGAGCCATCCTCCCTCTTTAAGGGAACTTTTTACATCCTTGTTCTGAGTCATGTCTAGTTATTTCTTATTTCCAGGTTCTTAGAAACTGTCTCATTTTTGCCTTAGTATATTAATAATGCTGATAATAGTAGCTAACTTCTATTGGATGCTTTCTATGTGCCTGACTCTAAGTGCTTTATATGTATTAACTCATTTATTCTCATAATCCTTTGAGGTAGGAATTATTATCCTCATCATTTCATAGATTACAAGTGCCTCCAATATTTTTCCTCTTAGGGTTCTTCAGTCTCTTCAACTAACTGGTTTTTCCCCCGAGGCTGTAGGTTGTCTTGTGCCAAGTTTAGAATGCTGTGATTCATTCCAGTGGCTAACAAAGACATTTATAACATTAAAACTGTCACGTGCTTTCTTTCAGTCTAATTTCGACCTCATTTTACAGATGAGAAAATGGACCCAAGGAAAGTAAATGACATGTCCAATTCACACATGTGAATGGCAGAACAAAGGAATGAACTCAAGTCTTTCTGACCATACTGTTCTTTCTACTGTGCTATGCGTCCTTCTTCCAGTAAGATGGAGATTCATGGGAAGAGTTTACTTTACACTTTACTATTAATACATGGCTATCAGATAAAAGTGGATTTAAGTATATTTTCTTCATGCACTAGAGCAGAATGACACATAAAAGGACTTTTGCACAATAGAGACAAAATGAACACTTGTTTCTCCTGCTTTGTAAAGTGAGGATTTTAAAAGGAGCAAAGACAAATGGTAGATTGTTCCTATAACTTTCAGGATCGAAGTCAGTCCTTGGCTTGGAATGCAGGCTCCTTTGCGTCCTGCTGCCTGTCTAGCCTCATCTGCCGCTCTCTGCTCATCAGTCCATTTGAACAAGCTCTGCATTATCTTGCCCTCTCTGCCTATACCCATGCCGGTCCCTTTGCTTGGGTGCCCTTCTCTTTCCCTCATGTTCCGGTGCTGCTTGTACCTTAAAACTCAGCTCACATATCATTTTTCTAATTTAAGTATTTCTTCTCTGTGCTCCTTGAATAGCTTGGCAGTAGAAGGCGGCCTGGGGTTTGAATTCTAGCTCTGCCATTTGCTGATATATATGATCTTGGCCATGTTACTTAACCCTTTCTAAGGCCTGGTTTTCTCATCTATAAAATGTAAAGAATAGTATTACTCCCCTCGGGTTAACAGTATTGAATGAAGTAATATAATATTTGCCTTAATGTTTGCCTGGAACAGGGTAAAAATTCAGTAAGTGACAGCAGCTATTATTTTCATGGCTTCCCTCAAACCATCAGTCAAATTGCATTATAATCACTGATTTATTTGGATGTGGGTATTAGGAGGTTTACATGAAATCTTTAAAACCTGCTAGTGGCTAAGTATCAGAAATACTATTTCAGATTTTGTGTAATTTTCAGGAAATCTTTGGAAAAAATAGGATTTGGAATTCCCTGACTTCAATTTAGGTGTAGCTCTTTAAGAGAGCCCTGGATTTCATTAATTTGGGGAACCATTTAGCTCTCTGGTACCAAAACATTTTTCATGGCACAGAAATTTCTTCTGGTCACTCTGCCTTTTTCCCCTCAGATCACAGAGTTAAAGGCTGATTTTCAGTACCAAGAATCTCAGATGAGAGCCAAAATGAACCAAATGGAGAAAACCCACAAAGAAGTCACAGAACAATTGCAGGTGACTCTGCTTATTTTATGTGGTAACTCATGTGTATTTAGTTGATTGTATTTTAAGCGATCATCTTTTAGATTTCTTTATTCTCAAAGTATTGACCAATCACAGTAATCTACATTATAGCTGTCTTTTATTGTTTCACTCTTAGATGTGTTCTGATCTTTTCTCCTCAAAAACAGTCGAATTCATAAATGTGTTCTTTGATTTTGGATAAGCCAGATGTGACCCCAGATATCTGAATCATGAGTTCTGTTTATCCAGTACATTAAAGCGCTCCATGGTTGGTTTGTGTTGCATAAAGCATCCTTTTGTAACAGTGGATCCCAGAAGACTGAAGTACACTGATTCACCCCCAGCAAATACTTTCTTTCTCCTGAACCGAGCCCTAGAGCCAGCCTTCTGTTGTTTTCTACCTCTGGAATCTGTTCATGTTTTCCTGACCCTCTACATTGTCTGCCTTAGCATCTGCACGAGAAACATATCTTATCCTATTAAAATATCCTTCTAGCACTGATTTTTTTCTTCTTTTTTTAAGGCCAAAAACAGAGAGCTCCTGAAGCAAGCAGCTGCCTTGTCCAAGAGCAAGAAGTCCGAGAAGTCAGGAGCTATAACCTCTCCGTGAGAGACCACAGGAGGCTTCGAGCAACAACGAATGGATTCCTGGGTTAGGGTTGGCGACTCGGCTGTTCCCTGGGAACTGCAAGCTTTCTTAAGAAATTTCTATTTTATTACAGTTATCCTTGTGTGATTGCAGTGGGCTGAATGGGAACACCTGGTTTGTGCTGTGTTATGGCTGCATGCTTGAATGTTTGGGGTTTTAAGCTCTCTCGCTCTTTCACGCTCCCAATCCTCTCCCCCTTCCCTGTTTCCCTCACCTTTACTTAGTACTACTAGCTTTGTCTCTGTCTCGGTACTACTCGGTTTTCTTTTCGTCTTTTTTTTTTTTTTGTGGTGGTTACTACTCAGTGAGTGTTATGTGCAGAATGATTTTTTTTTTTTTTGGTCTATCATTGCATCCTGCCATACCCATGAGCAAATAGTTTGGCATTAATTCCATATCACTGCCACCCTCTGAACTTTGAAAACTGCCACCTTAAGACTTGGTACAATGGACGAGGCTTTCTCTCTCCAGTAAACCTTTTGCTTCAGGGTATACTCTTGGGTTTTTTTCCAGGTATATTATGTATGAACTTTGTACTATGTATAGCCAGAGTTTTATTTATTTTTTAAAAAAAGAAACTTTCTTGATAAAGGAATAATGGTAGCCTAGCTTGTTCTTGTAAAAGTGATGCCTCTTTAAAAAAAAAAAGTCCTACTCTCATTTTTAGTAAAAGAATCAGTTTTCTTTCTCGTTACCTTGGTAACAAGGTAAAAGAATTAATTTTCTTTCTTGTTACCTTGGAGTCTTAAAAACTGATTGTTAAGGTGAAACAATTCAATGCATAAGTATGGAGTTAAGTGCCTTTTGGAAGGTTTCTTGGAAGAGCATTTAAGATGATACTTAAGGGAGGTAGCAAAGATTTGAGCAGTCTGTCTTTATAAGTAAGGGCAGAAAAAAAGGTTGTCCAGGTTGTACTGGACACTTTCCTCCCCTCCCCTTTCCTGGTGGTTTTATGTGACTAATTTTTAAATTCTCACACTGCCACTTCTTTTTTTTAAAAAAAACAATACCCTTTACTTGCTTCTACCAGTTGTCATACTGGGCCATTGTTAGAGAACATTTTTTTTTTTTTTACATGAGCAGATTAAAAATCGGATAACATTTGAACTACAGATCATTTTACAGGTCAGTACAAGCTGCTCAAGTATGAACTCTGAGTCTGATGGGAAGAAATTATATCATTGGCCCTTGTCCCCACTTCTCACCCACTCCAGCCTGGACACTCCCTGCTTTTAATAGACATGTGTTGAAAACAGGTGCTTCTCAGAAGCAGCTTGGCCTTTGCCAGAATTTTTCTTGTCCCGTTTTCCCTTCTTGACCCAGTAGGCACATTGATTTAGTTTTCTAGGAGAGGGGATAAATTGGCATTTCTAGCCATACTCTCAGGTCCTCTTTGCAATGTTTGTGAAAGATATTAGAGCTGTGTCGTGTGCCATGAAACAGTAAAACCACCTACCTGGGAATCATTTATCAGGGGGTACTCGAGGTAATTATAAGGGCAGATGACATTTGTACCTCAGTCTACCAAAATTGTAGCAGTAAGTTTAACTTGCTAGGCATTTCCTAGAAGCAGATGCTTCTAAGTTGTGATAGCATTGTCACAAGTGGAACCATGCACATAATGGGACAGAGATGTGGAAATGGGTGGCTTCCTTCTGATAGAGAAACAATGGACCATGTTGCTTCTATATCACTCTAGTAGGGGATGTAATTTTCCCGTCTAAGCAGGAGAAAGGGCAGTGCTAAGTAGTTTTATAACTTTTTGAATGAGAAGCTTTTAGGTACAGACAAACTGTCAGACAATATTTTTCAGATGCATATATGTTGACTGTGGGGAAAAGATTGTGAAAAACGTTGCAGTCATGGTTTTTGTTTGTTTGTTTAATTTTCAAGACTCGAGAAATTCTGTTACATGGAGTGACTATAAAAACACATACGTACTTAGTTTTATACTAAATCTTTTTTTAAGGTCTTGGCATTTAATATAAAGCAAATCCATGCATTTTCTAACTTTCCACAAGCTCTAAAAAAGGGAAGAAAGAAACCTCAGTCTTGAAATTTTGGTTTTTAAAAATCATGACACTGTTTTACCATGAAATTGAGTAGCTAACTTTTGGTAATACCTTTTGTTTATTTGTATGTTTGTAATAATGGACATTTTAAAACACAGGAATGTGTTGGTTTGTACAGACTTTGACAAATGTGTGTTAATAAAAATTCATATTGACTCAAGTATAATTGTTGGTGTTTTTTTTCATTGATTTCTTGCTGGTTCACCAATAAACATATATCCCCTTCAACCTAGAAAACAGTGAGTTTGTCTTGCTTGTCGACTTATGAAATTAAAAGCCTAACTGCTTTTAGGGAGTTTTATATCCACAGAGAATAAACTCATTCTCTTTCTTTCTGTGATTTTATTTATGCGGTTTAAATGCTTGTTTTATTATAAACACTATGCTAGGCAATGAGGATACAGCAGTGAAGAAAACCAACAGTTACTGTTCTCATGGGGCTTCCATTTAGTGGAATATTGGACAACACCATTGTTTCTTTTTGTCCAATATTCTTTTTTTTATGCATTTTTTTTTAAAGATTTTTTTTTAAATTGGGATTTGGGGGATGGGAACAGTGCTGGGGAATTGGGGGAAGGGGAACAGACAAGTTGCTGTCCTTTTGTTCTTCAGTCTAATTGTGGAGGATGTTGCTTCACTGGCCCAAGTTGGCACCATCATTGCACTCTTCCCAGGCGAGGCGGATCAGTCCCTGGTTTCTGGACGGCTGCTCACTGTGGCTGCTGGACGCTCATGCTAGCTGCTGGCTACACACGGTAGCCCATGGCAACCCACTGCAGCAGGGGCTGCAGCCTAGCGGTCACCGGCGACTCACAACAGCCCAGCTCCAGGTTGAGCTATTGTTCAGCATCTTAGCTGTGGAGGGCAGTGTCACTGGCCCTCATATGTGGGATCCGAACCAGGGCCCTCTGGCGTCCCAAGCCAGCTCTTAACCCACATGCCACTCGGCTGGCCCCACCATTGTTTATTGATTTTATAGTTATCATTATTTAAAATATAATACAGGATGAATCTTAATAAGGTATGAGTGAAAGGTTTTTGAGATGTCATCTTAAGGAGAAGAATATTAATTTGAAAGCTTGGTGCTAGTAGGTTTTAAAATTAATAACAGGTGCCTTACAGAGATTGTCATTGTCATATCCTGGTCATTTTGTAGACTCAGTGACAACTGATTTTCTCTAAACAAATTGAAGATAGTTTTATTTTGTAGGTTCTATGGTCTGAATGTTTGTGTTTTCCCCAGAATTCATATGTAGAAATCCTAACCCCCAAACATGATAGTATTAGGAGGTGGGGCCTTCCGGAGGTGCTTAGGCTCTGCCCTCATGAATGGAATTAGTTCCTTTTTAATGGAGGCACCAGAGAGGCTCCCTTGCACCTTCTACCACATGAGGACGCAGCCAGAGGTGCTGGCTGTGAATTAGAAAAAGGGCCCTTACTATAATGCAAACCTGCTGGCATCTTTATCTTGGACTTTTCAGCCTCCAGAACTGGGAGAAATTTATCTTGTTTATAAGCCACCTAGCCTGTGATATTTTGTTAAACAGCAGTCCAAACAGACTAAGACAGTGAGCTATGTTTATGACCACTTTTATTGTGTGCATCATCAAATTATACATTTATTCAGTCTTAAAAAACACTATATGGGAAGAATATAGTATAGTATAGAGAGAGACATCTTCTAAGTTCTTCAGGGAGGTTCAACCATTCTAAATAACCCTCAAAGTAGTTTAGCAGATTTTGGTTCCATCTTCTGCAATTTAAGACCCAGTGTTACCTGCAGTATAGCTATCCTCAACTGACAAGCCAGCAAGATCTTGGAGGAGGGGCTATTTTGGGGAAAACTGTAAGGAGTTACAGGGTGTTCTGATGATTATTCCTGCATAACAAACCACCCCAATATTTAGTGGCTTAAAACAACCATTTAAATATGCCAATTAGACCCTATTGGTTAAGAATTTGGACAGTACACTGTCCAAATGTGTAGCTACCCTACACATTTGCATATACGTCTTTATATGAACATGTTCTCACTTTTGGGTAAAAACCTAGGAATGGGATTGTTGGATTGCTGGATTGTACGGTAAATTTATGTTTAATGCTATAAGAAACTGCCAAAATGTTTTCCAAAGTGGTTGTACAGTTTTGCATTCCCACTAATAATGATAATTTTTTAGGCCTGGATTTTATTTTATTTTTTAAATTTAATTAATTTTGAAATATTTTTTGGGAATCAATGTTTTTCCAGGACCCATCAGCTCCAAGTCAAGTAGTTGTTTCCATCTAGTTGTACTATTTTGTGCTCTATAGCACTACTGTTGATGGACAGTTGTTTCCAGTTTGGAACTAGTAAAAAATAAATGCTGTTCTGGCCTTCTTCATAATAGCTCCAAACTGGAAATAATCTGAATGTCTATCAGTAAGAGAATGGATAATCAAATTGTAGTATATTCACATGATAAAATACTACTCAGCAATAAAAAGGACCAAACCACTGATATATGTAACATCATGGATAAATCTCAAAAAACATCACTAATTGAAACAAGCCAAATACTGAAGAATACATAAAATATGATTTCATCACTATGAAATCCAAGAATAATCAAAACTAATCTGTAGTGATAAAAATCAGAAAGTGATTTCTGGGGATAAGTGGAATTAATTAGAAAGCATAGCTCGAGGAAAATTTCTGGGATGGTAATGAAAATGTTCCATGTCTTGGTTTGGGTGGTAGTAACATGGGTATATACCAAGTATCAAAATTCATTGATTTGAACACTTACTATCTATGCATTCTATTGTGTGTCAATTATAACTCAATAAAAATTAATACAGAAAAATGCCATTTAGTCCTAAAAAATGCTATTATGAACATTCCTATACTTGGTTTTTGGAACACATATGTAGGCATATCTGTTGATTGTATAGTTAGGAGTAGAATTGCTGGGTCATAGAATATGTGTGAATCACGGCTCTGCAACTTTATATCTGTATGACATTGAGCAAGTACGCAGAACCTCTAGAGAACACAAGTTTCCTTATCTGTTACCAAGGAATTAATCTTACCTTGACGGGGTGCAAACCATGAAAATTGTTTTTGTCAATTAACAAAAAGACATAATGCTGAAAAACATTCTCTAAAACCACAGATTTTCAGGAAATTTGCTAATTGAAATATCAGAATGGAATATTCTGCTCTTTCCTGGAGGATCTGAGTTACTTTGACACAGAGAAGCAGCCTCAATTTTCCAACCCACTTGCAAAGCTTCAGATAAGGGGTTTCCAGGTACAACATTCCACACTTATCTTCATGTAGTTTCCAAGGAAACAGGATCTTGAGTCCTCTTATCAACTCAGGCCTGATGAGAATCCCTTTACACATAGCCTGGTATGCTTTTAGGCTATATCAAAACACCACATCTTTTCCCCAAATCCTAGAATAACTATCTCTTCCTGGGCTTGGCGGGATGCCCCATGACTCCTCTGGTGTGCAGTCTCCCTTGCAGCATTAAGCTAATAAACCTAACTTTGTCAGGCCACAGGAGTTCTTTATCACATGGCCCTTATCTTGGGGATTACTGATAAATATTTGTACATTTTGTTCACATTGCCTGGGGAGGCATTTAAGAAATGGTAGTTATTTTTAATTATTCATGTATAAATTCAGTAAATGTTCATTTGCCATCTAGTATTTGCAAGGTACAAATGTATCGCTATGAGAGAGAGCACAAGATAGCACAAGGCACAGATGGAAAACCACTTTTAATTTTAGATAGAGAAAGAAAACAACAATAATCACTGTCTTCGGTTGCTAAGAGAAAAATACCTTTACTGAACTTCACTTTACATAGAATAAAGTATAAATGAAAACATTCTCAAGACTATTTTATAGGTAAAAAAAGTACAATTTACATGATTTGCCACAAGATTTGCCATAAAACTGTGGATGCTAAGAAATGGTAGGGCTTTAACCAGAATGAGCACCCCCAAATGTCATCTGTCTCTTTCTATAGAGAAAAAAATGCTGTTATAAATGCTCCAACAAAAAATAGAGATAGACTGGCTTACAAAAGCTCTTAAGTCTGAATGCAGGCTCATTCAACCATTTGGGGTCCCCTCCCACGCAGGCAAGCAGCTTCCTTTCTTTACCGTTCCCCAGAGATTGCAAAGCAGGCTGGGGTGGGGTGGAGAGCACAGGAAACAAACCTTGACAGTTCCCCTTCACTCCTCCCTACCTTGATCTCTCAAACCCATGTCTTTCCATTTACCGTAAGCTCACAAAATGCAGTCTTCTAAGAGAACATTGAGGTCATACGCTTCAAATTACTTAAGGAAATTATTTTTAAAACTCGAGGGTCTAGTTCTCCAAGAAATACTGGTTTGGGATATAGATGAAGAGGCTATTTGGGAGGGATTTAAATGGAGAATGAATTTTGGAATATGAGAATACGTCTTAGGAAAGTACAGATGATGATGGAGTTAGCTTAGTGTTTGGGTTTTACAGTCAGATCTCAGAAAAGCAAATTAACCTCTGTGGGCTTAATTTTCTCAATTGTCAAAGGAAAAAGAATAACGCTTACTTTGGTCAGTTACTTTATTTCAACGTTTAAAAAATCGATTGTTCATTATTCTGAAGGTAAAAATATAGTTAGAACACCGTCCCTTGCTGTGAAAGAGCTCATGAATAATTGAATTGCAGTGAGGCTTCACATATAGTACGTGATAATCTTCCTTTTCTTTTTATTTTATTGTTTGATTAGAAGAGGGGTGGAATGAGAAATGAAAGTGGTTTGTAAATCATAAAAGTGCTCCGCTACTAACAAAGAGGTAGATGATAAAAGCAGAGTGAAGAATTTCAGAAATTTGGTTACGGATCTGAGTTTCAACGTTGTCGAATACTCCCATATTTGGGCCTGAATTCTCAGAATAGAACAGAATAGGATGTTAGGGCTGAGATCATCTGGTACAATTTTATGCTAATCGAAAATTCTTGCCTACTGTCACCGTATCATGGCGAGAAACAACATCGCCACCCCAGTTCCACCAATCCCAGCTTCATCGGTGTGACGTCATGCCCCGCCCCGCATCCCCAAGGCTCAGGGCGTCCAGTCTCTAAGCTACCGACCCAGGTCCTAGTTGCAGCGGCGCAGGCGCACTGTGAGGCAGAGCGGGGAGGACGCTTGCGCGCTGCGTGGGGGCGGTGCTAGTGCGCACGCAGCCTCGGCCCCGTCCCTGCCCTTTTTCTTCCCGGTTTCCCCGTCAGCCTGCGGTCCGGTTCGGTAGCTGCTTCCGGTAGGACCGCGGTGCAGGGCGAGTAGGTCTCAGCTCTTCGTCATGTCCTACGGACCCTTAGACATGTACCGGAACCCGGGGCCCTCGGGGCCCCAGCTCCGGGACTTCAGCAGCATCATCCAGACTTGCAGCGGCAACATCCAGCGGATCAGCCAAGCCAGTGAGCCAGGGGACAGAGCTGGGGGGCGGGGTTCGTCCTGGGGACAGGCCTGGGTGAGGCTGCCGGGACGCGGAGCTCGGCTGGGGCTGGGGCTGCGGCCACACCTGAGGCCGTCTCGGCCTTTCCACTCTGGAGGCGGCAAGCTGAGTCTGTCAAGGCCGGGCTCCTCTGAGGGTCCCGAGCCCTAGCTGGAAGCTCGAGTCTCTTCTTAGGAGTTATGCCCTCACTGTGTTGGGGCATAATAGCAGCCCTGACAGCCCCAGGGTGGGAGGGGGTATGTGTGTCACCCCGAGAGCAGTGAGTAAGTTGACTTGGCGCAGTGGTCAGTCGAGTATTTCCTGTCATCTGCCTACTCCCACCCCACCCCCGCCCCCACCTCTCTTTCCTCTTTGGCCAGTTTGCATCGGGAGTTGTTTACTGATGTAGACTTGAGGTTTACATTCTGCTCAGCTTCTGGCTCCTTGGAAATCAGCAGCTTTCAATTAAGGGAAGTGGAGCATGGATGTGTTTGGATGACTTAATACACAGTTCTTCCTTTAATGAACTTGGAAGTCAGATACAGTGACTTGTATTTGAGGGATAAAATGACCTCTGTTTTAATAAAGAGAATTCACCGAAAACATTTCAATTTACATTATTTTGTCTTTTGTAACAAAAGATTTGCATGTATTTTTGTTTTCCAAGCTGATGAAGGTTTTGTTTTCCTTCCCTGTTTAGCTGCTCTTGAACACATCTGATACAGAGAAGCTCAGGGACTTGGCCATAATCACGTAGCAAGTAAGAGGTGGTAGAGCTGGTGGTGGATTTCAGAAGGTCATTGCTTGTCTTGAAATTCTGTCCCCACCAGTAGGGTCTGAGTGAGTGGCCGAATGAGTCGAGTACAGGCTGTTTCTTGTGCCTGAGAATCAGCTCCAAGCCTTTTATCAGCAGGTCAGCAGCAGCAACTTTACTTGGAAAAATGGTCATGATCATCCTTGTTGTTTATTATTACTGTTTTTGTGAACTTGGCTGTACTTTGTTAATAGGTAGAACTAGTTGGTCCTGAATTACAATTATGTTCTACATTTTAAAGAACAATCTATCACTTTGCTTTTAAACTTAAATACGCATACATAATGTAGAATTTGAGTGGCAGGAAGTTTCTGATGGGAAGAGATGATTTGAAAGTGGAAAGAATATGTGGCCTGTTAAATCCAGAAATTAAAAAAAAATTAATGGACTACTGGTTAGAAAATATAGTACTTTGTGTTCCAGTTATTTTTGTGTGTGTGAGGGAGCTGTAATCCATGTTAGATCAGAAAATTGTGGTTCAAGGCTAGAAGTTCTGTTAAGGCTAAATCTAATTTTAATGTCTATTTGTAAAATCATTCTACATATATTTGAGTATCAGGCCATGTAGTAAGTACTATAGGAACTGCATGGATTGTTTCAAAAGGGTTTCTGTGGAGTACACAATAATTGAAATATAAAGTTGAAAGGGATCAGTGCTATAGAAGAGGTATAAGTAACATGT
>NW_017731488.1:3441040-3452407 GCF_001890085.2 Hipposideros armiger
AGTACCTGAGGCCGTCAAACTTTGTCTTCTTGTGGTGCATCTACCTCCCCTGCTTGATGTTAGCTCTTTTGAAGCATGGGACATGACTTAATTCATCTTTACATTTCTAGTACTTATCTCAGTCCCAAGCACATGATAGATTTATTCATTTACTGTTCAGCAAATATTCTTTGAGCACCTGCTGTGCGCTGGTGGAGGAGTGATGAAAAAGACAGACAAAATCCCTTCCATGATAGTGTGTGTCTGTGTGTGTGTGTTTGTGTATGCATATATGCACACATAGCAAATACTATCTAGTAAGTAAGTGCTATAGAGAATGAGAAGAGAGAGAAGGGTGAGTGTGCTATTTTAGATAAGTTGATCAAGGAAGGCCTTTCTGAGGAGGTGACGTTTGAGTAGACACGCGAATGAAGTGAGGAAGAGAGCCAGGTGAGTAGCTGGGGAAAGGCTTTCTAGGCAGAAGGCACAGCAGGAGCAAAGACGTTGGTGTGTTCAAAGAATGGCAAGAAGGCTAGTGTGATTGAATGGAGTGCAGTTAGAGAAAGGATGCATAGGAAGAAAATAGGTCTGGGAGGTAGCCAGGGATCAGATCATAAAGGGTCTTGATGCTTAATAAATTGTATTTAGTAGATTTGAATGAATGAGTTTTTTCTACCGTCTTGGAACTCTGCTTGCCTCATTCTCCTTGAACTGGATGGTACCTACCACATCTCATTGACCCTAGGCAGTGTTGGAATTCTTCCCTTGGGATTGTTTGGTGAGGAACTGGGGATTTGAAATTGGTAGGGTGACATTGCTTCCACCCAGTTAGTGCTATCAGGCAAGTGCCTGTTCCCCAAACCTCTCTAAGACATGGCCAGCATATCTAAGTATACAGTCTGAATGTGAGCTCAGACATATACCCACATCCATCTAGCCCTGCAAGGGCCTGTACCCACTGGGAATGTAGAGAATAGCTGTTCTTTATTCTTAACTGTTCAGCCACATATGTGGGCTGGGAATTGCTGAGCATATCTGCCTGAAATACATCAGGTCATTGTGTGGATTGTTATAGGTACAGCTAAGGTTGACTGCCTGGGACAAAGGGTTGTTATCAGTATGTGTGAGGCACACAGGAAAAATACTTGACTCTGCCTGTTGTGGAACGAAGGGTCTGGGCAGGTATTGCTGAGGCAAATATAGGAAAAAAACCTAATAGCCTTCAAGTTATCTCTGAAGAGATTAAAGAACAGCATTTCTGTTCTTTATTTTTTATTTTTTAATTAATTAATTTTTTTTTTTTTTTAGCTGAGCCATCCTGCCATCTGTTGGCAGCTCACTGGCAGCTTAGCTTGGGCCAGGAATTGAACTGGCGACCCTGTTGCTCAGAGCTCACCCTCTTGAGCGAGCTCTTAACCACCTGAGCCACTTGACCAGCCCTAGCATTTCTGTTCTTTAATGTTGCTAATTGATTGATATTATTTTGTTTACTAAAAAAAATTAAAAAGCAGTGGAACTTTTAAAACTGATTATCATGAAATCCTGTGGGTTGTTCTTTCAAAATTATTTTCATATTTGCCCCTTGCTTTTTATTTTGTTGCCATCCTCTTAAAGTCTTCATGATCTCAACATCTGTGTTCCGACAGCATACTCTCAAGCGTCTCTGTTCCCATTTTAGTTCAGCTATCAGCAGCACGTCAAAAATCCTGTTTTTATTATACCATTCACCTCCTTAAGAGCCTACAGGGGCTCTGTGTTGTCTGCTGCATCAGATCTTAACATTCACCTTGCTTTTACCCTCTGTCATCTTAACGCAAATTAGCCGTATTTTCTACTTCTCTTCACCCTTTGCTGTGGGTAGGCTATCTTTCTTAATATCCCTCAACACTGGTTTTTGCTGCAAGGTTCTGCTCATTCTGCTCCTCCTTTATTATCTTTCCCTCCCGCACTAGCTATCCAAATTATACAAATTCTTTGAGTTGCACTTAAGTCCCGCTGCTTGTAACTAAGCCTTCATTTGCCTTTGACCGAGGAAGTCAGAAGGGGCATGAGCTTCAGGATTAGTAGATCTGTGAGTCCCTGTCCCTCTATGTACTGTTAACGTTGGGCAGGCTGTTTCCCTTTTCTGTCTGTTACCCAATCTGTGAAATGAGGAGTATTGTTAACATAGGATATTTGAAAGTGCTTAGTGTAGTGTTTGGCACACAGTAGACATTCAGTAAGTGGTGATATTATTGGTTGAGTCCCCTGCCCCACTGTAGTTTAGTAGTTAGGTGAGCAGGCTCAGGAGTCAGACTGCCTGGGTTTGAATCCTAGATCTGTTTCTAACTAGCTGTGTAACAGATTGCTTTACTGCCCTATTAATTTTCTCATCTATAAAATGGAGTTAATAATAATATCCACTTCATAGGGTTGTGAGGATTAAATGAGGTAATTTATGTAACATGCCAAAATAGTGCCATAAGGTTTAGGAAATGTTAGCTATCATTTTGATTCTTTTTTTTTTGAATTTTCAAGCAATTTCCTTTCACAGTTTAGTATTTACTTATATTCTGTATTCTTTAATTAATTAATGTATGCTTTTTGACTTTGTCATTGCAACTAGAGAGATCACTATTAATTTTGTGGGGATAGAGAGACATGCATGGTACATTTCTCTTTAGTTAGCCACAGGTGCCTGGCACAGCAATGGATATGTAGTTGGCATTCAATATGTACTTAATTGATTTTATCATTGCTAAGTACGTTTTTTCTTGGTTTTGAGTTTGATAATAATAGCTATCCTTAATTGAGTTATTTTCCGTGCCAGACACTGTTTCTAGATTTAGCTTCACGTTATCTCATTTCATCCTCACAACAACCACATGAGGGTTTGCTTGTTATTCTCATTTTTTAGGTGAGGAAACTGAGGCACAGAGGAGTGGAGCCTTTTGCTCAAGATAGCAACGCTGGGAAGTGGTGGAACCAGGAATAACACATAGGCGGTTGTAATTCAGAATCTATGCTCTTAACCATAACGTATTCTGTCACTGGTATAGTAAATGGAGGATTATACCTTTGATATTTAGTACTCACATTCAGTTTAGTTTGGAGCTTTACTATTGTAATATAGTGGCTACTTTTAAAAAGTCAGGTCTTTTTCATTGTAGCTATATAAAAACAATATAAACCTAATTTTCAGAGTAAGACACGAAATGACTTCATTGTCATAATCACCACATAGGGCTATCATTTTCTCATTTGGTGTAAATGTTTTTTCATTGAATTTATATTTTTAAAAAATACTGACTTAGAGCATTAGTCTTTCAAATGAAGAGAAATTTTTTTCCCACGTGTGATGGCAGTTGCTTTTGATATGACCAGACTGATTCGGATTAAAGTTCACTTGGAGATTCAGATTCTGCTTAAAGTTGACATCAGCTAAAAGCACATAGAGTGTTCAATTTAGAGTAGTTCCTAGTGTGGATATTAGCTGTAATGTACCATAAATTGATTTGCTTTGTAGTTTTTAAAAGTTTTAGTCAGGACATGCTTTTGAAAATGAAAAATCAGTGATAGGAGAAATTGAGGCTTAGTTTTAAAAATAAAAAATTCCTTATGGAACTGAAGGACTGTCTTTACATTTTACCTAGTCATCTGGTTTCCAGGGTTATGTAGCATTTCACAGAAGAGACCCAATTATTTTCATCCAAAATGTTGTAACAAATTAACCTAAAGTAAAATTTTTTATTTATTAGAATGATTATAAAATAGTTTTCTCATTAACCAAGTTGATCAGAAAATCCTTTTAGATTTGATCCATTTTGATGAAAATCTTTCAAAAAGTATCACTTTATTTTTTGACATTTTAAGTCCACTCAAGTGAAAATAAGTGTATATGTAAACATTCTATTTCTTTCTTTCTTTTTTTTTTTTAAGATTTTTATTGTGGAATTGGAGGGGAACAGTGTTGGGGAATCGGGGAAGGGGAACAGACAAGTTGCTGTCCTTTTTTGTTCTTCAGTCTAGTTGTGGAGGACGTTGCTTCACAGGCTGATGTTGGTATTGTGATCATTGTGCTCTTCCAGCTGAGGCAGATGGGTCGCTGGACCTTAGATGGCCTTTCACGGCGCCTCAGGGCCGCTCACACTGGTTGCCGGCCACTCACAGTGGCCTACAGCAGCCCACTGCAGCAGGGGCTGCAGCCTGTGCCATCGACTCTTGGCAGCCCAGCTCCAGGTCGAGCTGTTGTTCACCATCTTAGCTGTAGAGGGCAGTGTCACTGGCCCTCATGTGGGCTCCGAACTGGGGCCCTGCTGCTCAGACAGAGCTGGCACTCCCAAGCCAACTTTTAAGCAGCACGCCACTCGGCTGGCCCCATTGTATTTCTTTTTGTGCTTTAGGTTTATTAAGGGATACATTTCTTAGATGTAAAATAAATGGGTCTGTGAAACACTATTTTTGAATAAATAACTGATGTTGGTAGTTATGGAGGGCAGTAGCAAAAAACTCTGCTGCTTTGCATTTTAGTCAACTTAGACACTACTGTCCTTATAATTTGAAATGTGGGGTATCTGATACTGGAGTCTTGCTGGAAACTTTTAGGAAAATATCTTAATATTCAGGAATTTAGAAAGAGTTGATGGAGGCTTGGATTAATTCTGGTGCTTAGCTAGCAAATGATCCTATAAAGTCCCCACACTTCCCCAACTCTTCCAACAAATACTCAAATTCAGCTAATCTCAACAAAAGAAGTAAAAAAAACCAGTCTATATGAAAAAAGTTCTCAGCAGAGAATACACAGAAAACAGCTGATTTTTAATTGATCTTTTTCCTGTATTCTATAAAATTCCCATTACTCTCTAGGGTATTTAATAAGTTTTGATAGGTGATTAATAACTTGATACTTTGACATATCTCTGTAGTTTCTAAGGAGAGCTGCACTTTACAAAGACAGTCAACAAAATGAGATCTGTTTCCTTGAACATTTGTAAGAGCTACCTTTATGTGTCATCCTGTATTCAACCAGCTATTTTCTACAGGGGGGGGGGGTGTGTGCCCACGTGTGTGGATATGCAAATACAAAAAATGAGTAGAATGTGGTCCCTGCTCTCCAGAGGCATATAGTTAGTCCAGTTCCATTTGGATGTAGGTGGAGCCTCCCTAAGCCAAACTCTGGTTTGTGAAAACATTCCTTGGTTACATACTAACACTCTGGGACTGCAGCTTCTTTATTGTTATTGAATTTTAGCATTGAGCAGTGGTGGGAGTATTTAGAGATCGTTTAGTCTTCCCAGAGTTCTAAAGATTTAATGAGAAAAACAAACCCATCCTCACAATTAGTAAGTACTATGACAAATAGTACTCAGTATATGGCAGTTAAACCTGAATATCATATACAGTTGTTGAAAAGAGACCCAGCAACATGAAATGACTTAAGTGGTGCCACACATCTAGTTAGTGGTCAGGTCAGGTCTAGTTTAGAGTTCTCATTATTGCTAGCTCATGTTCACTCATACCTTCTGCCTTAAGAAAGTGTCATGATATAAAAGGGAGGCTAACTCAATTGGTAATTACTTATATACCCACTGAGTGCCTAGCATTCTGGTGAGTATACAGAAATATTCTCAAAGGTTAGAGCAAAGACGTCAGCCTATGGAGACCAGAGAGCTATTAAGTTAGGGAGGTATCAGATAGACAGGGTGGGGCTAAGTGGAACACTGGGAAATTGAAGTGTGCCTGTGTCACTACATTCTGTTTCCTGTAAGCGTCAGCCTTTTGAGAGAACATAATGTGGCATAAAGAATAGTCTTTGGAATTAGCCCTGGGTTTGAATTCTGGTTATAAAGACACTCAATACTCAGCTCAAAACCCGTCAGTGACTTCCTGTTTCATTAAAATCAAAGGCATTACACTAGTTAACAAGGCTCTATACCGTCTGACTCCCTTCTACTTTGGCCACTTCTCAGCTCTCCCAACTCTAGTCATCCTGGCTTCCTGTCTCTTCCTCTATCACACCAAGCACTCTTGCCTTGGGGACTTTGTACTCAATACTCTCTCTGCTAGAAAGCTTCTCCTCCAGATATTTGCAAGGCTGGATCTTTCACTTCCTCTAAGATCTCTGCTCAGTGTCACCTTGTCAGAAGTCTTCTCTGTCCACCCTGTATAAACTAGTACCCTCTCCCCACTCCCTGTCATTCCAGCCCTTGCCTGAAAATATTTTTCTTTATAGTACTTAGCACTACTTGATATTATCTAGCTCTTCCTTAAAAATGTAAGCTTCTTGAGAGCAAATGTCTCCCATAGCATAGAACAGGGTAGAGTAGGTACTGTGAATGAATGAATGAATGAATGAATGAATGAAAGAATGAATGAGTTCTGTAACTCGTGGACTCCACGAAGAAAAGGTCATTTGATGTGAACCCTGAGAAGGAATTTATCTGCTGAGATAAACTCCCCATGGTCAACTGAGGGCCCAAATTTTATGATTAATAGTCTAGTGGCCATTTGCTGACAATGGGCTTCTCAGTGCTCGGTATACTGGGAAGAATCTCATACTGAACTCTGGGCTTCCTGCTCAATGCCGCCTTGTTTACACTGACTTGAGTCAACCACTGCAGGGAAGCCAGAAAATAATCTCCTCATTTGCATCTGTACTGACCAGTCAGAACTGTATGATTTAGACCAATCAGAACTGTACAGTTTTGGAAACCTCATTTACATGAAAGGAGCCAACATGGGAACTGTGGGCAGGAAAATTCTCTATAAAAGGTGACTTCTCCTTTGTCTTGTGGGAGCAAATTTAGCTTGCTTCCTGAATTTATGTGTCCTGGATTTCAGCTCCTTTTGCTCAAATAAATGCTTTTATTCCTATTACAGTCTAAAATTAATTTTGGTCTACACTCATTAGCCTCAGTGTGCCCATCTGTAACACTGGGATAGTAATGCTTATTTAAAGGATTGTTGGGATCAGAGAAGATCATGCTTATCTAGTGTAAAGGAAAAACCCTCCTCCCGTGTTTCCTGTAGTCTCAATATTTCTGCCATTAGATGTGTGGGTTTTCCAAATACTGAGCAATAATCAGATTCTCTGATGTCTTACAATTCAACTCAATTCTGACACTGTCTACCTGGAGTTAGCATTAGATTCCACAGGTTCAGGGCTTCCTCCTACAAGACTGCTGCCCCACTCCTCACTCTGCCCACCTTATGCCCCATACCAGTTGTAAGTCAGAATCCGAGGTTTCCATAACCTCAGGTTTGAGCTAGAGCTGCCTACAGAACTCAGGAAAACATTAACTTACTAGGTTTATTATAAAAGGGTATAATTCAGGAATAGCCAGATGGAAGAAGATGTGCCTAAGGAAAGGTAAGTAATAAGGGGCTGTCTTGCCACCTCTGGGCTCAAGACATCCTGTATTTCCACCAACCAGAAGCTCATCTATCTAGTTTAATAAGAGTTTTATAGAGCTTAAGCTGCACCCCTCCACCCCACCATTCCACTTCCTTGAGGTTGGTGGGTGGGGCTGAAACTTTCAGCCTTCTAATCACTTGGTCACTCTGGTGATCAGCCCCACCCAACCTAAGGCTATCTAGGAATCCCACCCTGAGTCACCTCATTAGCATAAACTCCTCGTGCTCTAAAGGTGCTCTTTTAGGAATAACAAGACACTCCTATCACTCAGGAAACCCCAAGGGTTTTAGGAACATTGTGCCAGAAACCGGGGACTTAGACCAAATATATATTTTTTATTATACTACATAAAGTATATAGCTCAGTGGCACTTAGCAAATGCTCAGTAAATGCTAATGTCATCTTCCATAAATTATTTGTATGGCTAGCCAGTTGATAGCTTTGGTGATATCCTGATTCCTATTTGACTTAGATAAAAAGAAAAATCTCACATGTTAGTAATGAAAAATGGTTATATCTTATATCATTCTATCTTAGCAGAATGCAGTAATTATAGTAGTTACACTATAGGGAAGTTTGTCAAAAGGCAAAATTTTTTTCCTTTTTTTTTAGTTTCAGGTGTATAAAACAATGTAATAGCTAGACATTTACACGCCTCACAAAGTGATAACCCCTCTCCCAATCTAGTATCCCTCTAACATCATATATAGCTGTTACAATTCCAATGACTCTATTCACTATGCTGTACTCCACATCCTATGATTATATTTGTATTAAATTATATTGGGTTGTCGGAAAAGTCATGACGTATTTTTTCTATGTTTTCCTAGCAAAAATGAGTTATGACTTTTCCAACGACCCAATAGTTGACATTCATTATTCAGCTTCAGGTGTACACTGCAGTGGTCAGGCATCTACAAAAGGCAAAATTTTAATCAAGCAAATTCTGTATTTCCATTATAAAATCAGAATAACATTTTTGCTAGGAAAACATGGTCTCGAAATAAGAAAATCATAATTTGAAGCGCTACAAACCTGTATGTCTTGACTTTGGAAATTTTGCTTTGTAACATTCATGATATAATGATGTTTTTGGCTAGGGAGAAATAACTTGTATATACTGCTAAGGACTATGTTGTTTAGTTTCTACTTAGGAGTAGAGTAACCAATTAGAAAATTTTGCTTAATAATTGTTCTTATCAGACTTAGAGGCTATTAACACATTAGTATTTTTATAAGATAAATGGTACTTAATAAACCTTAGCTTGCCTTTTTACTACTCTTGGAGACCAAATTGTAACTGTGACTCCAAAATTTTATGTTAAGGAACATTCTATCATAAGGAACAATTAATTTTTAGAAGCCAAATTCTAATAAGTGAGGTTTCTTTCTCATTGGATATGGAAACATTGTATATGTATTACCCCTATATTATATACAAATGATATAGTATACATTGACTTCCTCATCTACCCCTAAACTAGGTATTCAGGGGTCTGGTCTTTCACAAGTGAAACTTTGCTCATTAATCCTGAGAGGATAGGAAATGCCCTCATGAAGGAGACTGTATTTTGGCTGAAGGCACCATATACCTATTGTGTTATATTATCTCTTGAAGTTCTAGTGAAACTTAAAGATAGTCATGTTTCCTCTGGGCAAAGAGTACTCTATTATTGTGTTCTAGTCTCCAGCTGCTTGTAAGAGAAGACGGTGAATGCTCTCAAAAAACCATACAAGTGAAGGAAGGAATCCTACAACGAAATTCCAACCTCTACAAATGAATGATGAGTGAATGAATGAAAGAATGAATGAATGAATAACTCTTCCTCACCTTCCTGGCCAACCAGAAAAATAAAATAGAAAGCAGAACACAGAAGAAATCAAGGGTTCTATTCCTGTTGCAGAAATCAGTGACGGACAGGGTGGGGTATTAGATTCCTGGCCAGGCTGGTGTTAGAGTCTTCCTCCTTATTGTTACATAACCGATTCCCCTGGATCTCTGCCTTCCCAATCCAGGGCTAGGGGCTTAAACATCCAGGAGTCAAACAAGATCATTCCTAGTCTTAGCAAAATATCCAGGAAAAGGTAGAGAGTTACCTAACAAAACCATGTATATGACTATAGACAACACAGTTGAAAGAACAGGGGTATGTATGTACCTGAGATGGAATATTTTGCCCTGCTACTTATTGTATACCTGTTACTGATCCAAAAGTTCATGTGCCTGATGCTTCAAAAGGCCAATATTCAAAAACGTCAGAGTTTGGAGTAAGGAAAGATTTATTGATTGAGAAGGTGCCCAATCGAGAAGAGGGGGGCCTTAGAGTTTCCTCAGATCAACTTTAAGTGAGTCCAGAATTCAGGCTTCTTTTATGTCAGGGGAAGAGAGAATGAGAGGGGCAAGAGGTGACTGACAACTCTATAAACATCTGGGTGCCAGTAGGGGTCCTCTTTCTTCCTGGTCCATTGTCCCTGCTGATCTGAGTTTGGTCTTGAGGCTCCTGCACATCTTTGATAAACAGTCGTTATTTTGTATATATTTTTCTACCTCTTTGGGAGAGACGCCTTTTGGCAAGGGACTGTTCCTCCAAAAACTCAAGCCTCAAGCAGAATTTCCTCTGATAATTAGCACATCTATAACAGGAGCTATTAGCCTGAGGGCCATGGGAAAAATACAGGCTTCAGTTAAAATAGAGTCAGAGGAAGTAGCATTTCACTCTATTACATACTCTTATGTAAGATACTTCTTTAAATATATTTCCTCACCTCTAAAATGACTATATAGCTACTTCCGATTGATGCTCTGAAAATTAGTGAGATAATGTATACAAAGCCCCTAATATAGTGCCAGACATATAGAGGGGCTCAGTCAGTGGTAACTTGTTACTAATAATAAATGTACATTGTTTTTTCAAAAATGTTTGCTAGAGAAAAATTGTGTACTAGTGGATTTAAATTTTTATTGTTGTGAATTGATGTTTGGTATTAAGACCCTTCTAAAGGTGAAGAAATTTTTATCCAGTGCTATGAGAAATCTGGAAAAATTCAGTTCTTTGGGAGTAATAAAAAGTACACCCTCCACTTAGTGACACAGTTACTCTATAGGAGAAAGGCAAACCTCAGAATTCGTTTTAAAGGGAATGTATACTATATGCCAAGGTTTTGATCATAGCAAGTTTTCTATTAGTTGCATGTACCTATTCAAGATGTGGAGAGACACGAGTGATCTGAGAATTTGGGTGCTCATGATGAAATGTATTTTTCTTTTAAACAAATCTTTTTCCCCCACTCTCCCCAGCTGCTCAGATAAAGAATTTGATGAGCCAACTAGGAACTAAGCAGGACTCAACCAAGCTACAGGAAAATCTGTGAGTAGCTTCCTAAACAAGGTTGGGTTTTACGAGTGCCCTGCGAGGACACATTTCATGTCCTTGCTGCATGCCAACTTAACTGTCAGGCCTGTGAAGTCAGAATGAGAGGCACTGGGACATGAGGTAATACCTGGATCTAGAAGAGGGGCAACAAATATATTAATGGGTTGTGATCTCCCCTGCCTCTTAAAGCCCTTGAACTCCGGGTACTTTCTTCCCTTGGGCAGTTGAACAGAATAGTTTAGGGAAGTAGAGAGGGGAACCCTTCTCTTAAACTATATTCTGCCTAAATGAGCCTCCCTGTTGACGGATGAGTCCTGGTCTGCAGAGACCATCTAATCTGGTTGGATTTCCACCTATATAATATTAAAAAAATTTATTCAGAATGACCGAAGGGGAGTCTGAGTGAGAGAATAGTGGACTGGTAGTAGGGACTGGTAATTCTATCACATCCTTCTTGAGTCCATTTCTGCTTTTAGAAGTTCCATTTTTCATCTTTCAAGTGTACTGAACAATGTTCTTTGTTTCCTGCCCTAGATAGTGTGAAGTGAGAGAATGACTTACTACTTGGACCTTTTTCCAGGGAGATGCGAAATAGCTCTGGATATGTTAGTCCTGTCTGGG
>NW_017731488.1:3453639-3464958 GCF_001890085.2 Hipposideros armiger
AAGGTTGAGAACCGCTGCTCTAGGCGGTAAACTGACAGACAGTACCCTTGTGGAGCTACTGAGCAATTCAGTGTGGGAGGTTTATGAGCGAGTTCAATGTGTTAAAAAACTATCAGATTTAGGTGTGGGGGCAATTGCTCTTCTTACATTTCTATGAGAACTGTTGATATGCTTTTCTTTTCTCCCCCCAAAAGTTAAAATACCCGATCAGCAGGTTTCATTGAGGCAGGTTCTTTCTACTCGGTAGTGTGAAGAAGCCTTGAAGTAGGTTTGACTGGTTAATATTTCTGGAATTTTGTTGTGAACCTAGGCATCTAGGAACCCATTTCTTCAAGCATCCTTTCATTCCCTGTGTTGTGAGACACTGAGGATTACTTACTATAACAGCTCTCAAAAAGTGAGCCTATCCTAAAACATGTCTCTTTCTCTCTTAGGCAACAGTTACAACACTCTACAAATCAGCTTGCCAAGGAAACAAATGAATTACTGAAGGAATTAGGTTCCTTGCCCCTTCCCTTATCTACTGCAGAACAGGTTGGTATTTTCTGTGTTTTGGTTTGTTTGTTTGTTTTGTTTTTAATAGGAAAATACTTTATTTTAATGGAAAGTCAGTGTGTGAAACAAAAATAACTTGACCTTTGGTGCTAGACGGACCTTCTCCAAACCTCAGTTTTTCTTATCAATAAAATGGGGGTATACGGCTATTGCGACAAGGAAAAGAATGTAGGTACCAGATCTTGCAAAGGGCCTGGCACTTAGTAGGTACTCAGTGTGTGTTGACTGCTGCTATTACTGGTAATGATAATATATTAATAAAATGGGTTTAACCGAAGAAGAATCTCAGTGTTTGCATCTCTGGGGGGGCGAGGGGGGGCGTTGACTAGTAGCTCTGTGTTTTTAGGCTTGATCCTAATTTGTTTTGTATCCAGTTCCTGTAAATTTACATCATATGTCTTTTATTTATTTATTTTTTTTAGCTGAGCCATCCTACCACCTGTTGGCAGCTCAGCTCGGGCCTGGCATCGAACCGCTGTTGCTCAGAGCTTGCACTTTTAAGCGAGCTCTTAACCAGCTGAGCCACTCGGCCGGCCCCCATCATATGTCTTTTATATTTTGCACTTGCATGTTCCATCATGAGTCATTTATAGGTTTCCGGTTGAGGAAATGCTCAGAGGAAATATTTTCTGTTTTCAAGTCATTTTATTCAGTGGTCATTTAAATCCTTTAAACACACACACTTTTTACTGGGACTCATTGTTCCCTTGATATGCCATGCCTTTTGCTCGCACATTCCTGATGTCAGAAGTGCTCCCTCCATTGTGGCTTGATTCTTTTACCCATTATTCATGGTCTACCTCAAATCCTCTCCCTTTCAGGAGAAAAAACCTTTCTCCATTTACCTAAGCCTGTCATGAATCCTTTTTGCCTTTGGCTTCTACACCATTCATGGGGGGCACTTAACTTACCGTATTTGCTGGCGTATAAGACGACCCCCCACTTGGAGGCATATTTTTCAGGGCCAAAAAATCGTCTTATACGCCGGCAAATACGGTATATTGCTTTTTATTATTGCACTTTTTAAATGATGATGTCCTGTCTCTGATGGCTCTAAAGATAAAACCTATACCTTCCCTATCCTGCATTGTCTGTGAGTTGTGGCTATTGGAACATAAAAAATTTTAATATGTTGTGACCATCATTTAAAAAAAAATGACATAGAGTAGAAATAGAGTGTGTACCATATAAGAAGGGTAAATATTGTTACATGAAACTTTTGTTTCATGTACATGTGTGTATATGGTACTAGGTCAAGATGTCACATTCTTCCTGTGTGTCTCCATCAAAAAAGCTTGGAAATCACTAGTTTAACCCATACCTAGCAAGCTGTTTAATGAAGTATATGTTCAGTCTTTGGAGGTTTGGTGCCACCTTGCACATCAAAGAGGATCCAAAGCTAGATGCTTTGTCATCCTGCTACAAAGTAGTTATGATAAAAAGTAATCTTCATGTAATCACCCTTTGGTTAGCTGCATGTGTGCTATCTGTTTTAGTTGTTACTCATGCTGGTATTTTAATTATGGACCAGTTCCCATATCTCCAAATCGTTCCCAGATTACCCCTTTCCTCCTCCTAGCTGTGCACTTAGGGAATACACACTTGTAGATAACAGTAGTAATAAAAAAGGAGTCTAAAAGTCTGGTGCAAACAGT
Source organism: Hipposideros armiger (assembly GCF_001890085.2). Lineage (NCBI taxonomy): Eukaryota > Metazoa > Chordata > Mammalia > Chiroptera > Hipposideridae > Hipposideros > Hipposideros armiger. The sequence continues at coordinate 3,455,850 of NW_017731488.1, forward strand.
GTATTGAAAGTACTTAAGAGTTCAATAGTAGCCTAAGCAAAATATAAATAGAAAGTGAAATCTGCTACCAAAAAAAAAAAAAAATGGAGCTAATGTATTCCAAAATCAAATAGAATTTATTTTTAGATTATGCATTCTATTATTCCCTTCCATTATCTTGAATCATTAAGAACTTGAAATAGACCTACAAACATACTCTCCCTGGTGGAATATAATTCCTTGACTCCTGTCTTCCTACTGTGCTGAGTACTCTTCCCTTTTAATTCTTTCTTCATCTAATTAATCTTAGCCCCATTCCTCATCTTTTTGCTACTAGTCTATACATCAAGCCATGCATTCTTCTTTCAGTATTTTTTTTTCTCCATATTTATTTACTTTGATCAGTGATTTTGTTGCCAAACCCAGTGGCCTTTTTTTGGGTTCTTACTCACTTTTCTTCTGTTTCATTTGATCCTCTTGCCCATCCTGTCTCCATTAAAACTTTCTTCTTTTCACGATTCCCTTTCCTTCTGTCCCCCAATTCTGGTGATTCCTTTCTGGCCTATTTTCTCTTATCCCAGGTTGAGTCTCAGCCTCCTTCTCTGACTCTGTAGCTTCCTAGAAGTGGGCATGCCCCAAGGCTCTGCCATTGATCCTCTAATTTTCTCACTCTAGCTTTCTCCCTCAGGAGTCCCATCTACTTTTATGAGCTGTAACCTTTATGAACATGACCCCCGGACTTTTCCAGCCCCAGCCCCTAAGCCTCTTAAGTACTTGGCCCATATTGCTAATTCCTGTTCTGACATCTTCTCTTGAATAGACTGCCTTCATGTAAAATTTAATGTGTTGTCTTATACTGAATTCCTCCCATTTCACCCAAACCCCTTAACTAATCTGATTGGCAATACTTATTGTCATAGAAAAATTTGACAAAATGAGCCTTTTATTCTGCTTCTGATTCTCCAGGGAACCAAAATTCTGAATTGCAATTCCCTCTGAGATTACTTTACAAGGTACAGGTCACCCAATTCCCAGGTTTCTCAGAATGTAAAAAGGGAAAGTTTCCTAGTTGGGATTTTTTAGGGGATATAATTTTGCTTTTAATAGGTATTAAAACCAAATGATTTGGGGTTAATATGAAATTTCAAGTTCTTGTTTAATTTCTCTAGCGCCAGCAGAGACTTCAGAAGGAACGGCTCATGAATGACTTCTCTGCAGCTTTAAACAATTTCCAGGCTGTGCAGAGAAGGGTATCTGAAAAGGAAAAGGAGAGCATTGCCAGAGCAAGAGCTGGATCTCGTCTTTCTGTAAGTTTATTCCCAAAAGCAGACCTTTGCACATTTCAGGATGTTCTTTCTTAAGTTTTTTTTCTCTTTGACCATTAGTCTTTGTTTACTATCCCCCCAAATGATAAACATAGCCATTAGCTGCTGTGAAAATGCCAGATTGGTCAAAGATTCGAAAGGAATATGCACAAAGGTTAAAACAAAGTGACAGGTAGAATTAAGTGTAATTTTTTATTGTTATATTGGTCTTAGGTTAAAACTTTAAAAAAGAAAAAAGAATAAATCTGTTTTCTAGAATATAGCAGGCTAGGCTATTTGGACTATCCTTCTCTTTGAAAAGAATTAAAGACTAGATTTTAAAAGCCAACTTTTCAAAAGTACCAGAGAGACGTGAAAATATTGAGGTCAAAATCTAAGTGAAGATGAGAACCCATAGAAGTAAACAGAGCACTGAAACTGCTTTCACTGAGTACATTTACTGAAACTAATCTTGAACTTCAGTTTTGATGTCCTCATGGCATGGGGGGGGGGAAAAGTCAAAGCCCGAGGTCCATGCAAGGTGGAGAATCTAAAGGAAGATGCTCCTCAATTTAAACTGGGCCCTGAAAGACTATATTCTTAGGATATGAGTAAAACAAAAGTAAGACCTTCTTTCCCCCTTTGGATAGCAAAAAAGATTGCATTGGTCCTGAGCTGAGCGGGTGGAGGACGGCAGGAAGGAGGGGAAATCCAGACAATAAGTTGTACTACAAAGTAGCCTTCAGGCAGATTGGCTGCCCAAATTCGTGCTACCTGAATGGTCCAAAAGCCTCAAGCTTCAAGTAGTCCAGGACTGGTAGAGTACCTAGGTGCCCGGCAGAAGCAAAGCACGTCCTCCCTGGTTAGACACCTTTACCCTAGCCCTGAAAGAATACCTTCAAACAATTTCTGAAGTGTGAGTAGCATAGTGTTAAAAATAACCAAGCACACAAAGAAACAACCCTGAATAAGAACTAGTAGAAACAACAGTGAGGTGAAATAGACCTACCAAGACTTCATATATTAGAATTATAAGACAACTGTACTTGCTATGTTTAAAGAAATAAAAGCACATTTTGAAAAACCTGCAGGAAGCAGGAAACTACACTTTGGAAAATTGTAAAAAGATTTTTCTAGAATTGAAAAATAATACGGAAATTAAAAACTTAATGGATGAGTGGTTTCACTAGAAAATAGCTTAGAAGAAAATATCCAATATGTAGGACAGGGGGTTAAGAAGTTAAATAGGGAAGAAAGGTTATGAGAAATAAAGAATGAAGTAAAAGGATCTAACAAGAGTTTTAATTGGAGTTAAGGAACAAGAGTAGAGTAAACAGGAGATGATATTTGGTGAGATAATGGCTGGTAATATTTCAGAACAGATAAAAGACACTAATCTATAGTTTCAAGAAGCCCACCAATCTCAGGAGGGACAAATAAAAGACTGTCATCTAGATACATCAAGGAGAAACTTCAGAGAATCAAAGACAAAGAGAAAATTATAAAAAGAGCCAGGGAAAACAATAGACTACTTCAAAGATGCAATAGTTAGATTGACAGTTGACTTCTCAACAGCAACAGTAGAAGCCAGTAGAGTGCTATCTTTAATGTTTTGAAGGACAATAAGTGCCTATATAGGATTCTAAACACAGTGAAAATAGATATTCAGAATGATGCAGAAGATGTTTTTAGTCAGAAGAGTTTGCTATCAGCATACCTTACTTACGAATAGTCTAAAGAATTGTACTTTTGTACTTCAGGAAGTTGATCCCAGATGGTAAGTCTGAAAGGCAGAAAGGAATGAAGAGCAAAGAAAATGGTAAATATGTGAAAGGACAAACCATAAGCAAGGAGAAGATATTGCCATATGTATAACTGACAAAGGACTAGTATACAGAATATATAAAGAAGTCCCATGAATCAGTGTGAAAAAGCACAACCTAATAGAACAATAGTTTCTCAAACTTTTTGATCTCAGGACCTCATGACACTCTTAAAAATTATTAAGTACCCCAAAGAGCTTTTGTTTATGTGAGTGATACCTGTTGACATATATATTAGAAATTAAAACAGAAGTTTTAAAAATGTTTATTCATTTATAAATAATAATAAGCCCATTACATATTAACATAAATATAAATGAGATTTTAGTTAAAAACAACTGTTTTTCTAAAACAGTAAAAAATTTAGTGGGCACTGTTTTCATTTTTGCAAATCTTTTTAATATCTGGCTTAATAGAGGAAGCTAGATTTTCATATCTGCTTCTGTATTCAGTCTGTTGTGATACGTTGTTTTTGTTATTTGATGAAAATCTAGCCTTATAGAGATACGTAATTAGAAAAATATTTTAGTTAACCTCTTCAAATCATTGTTATGTTCTTCTTTGGTACTACATCAAAACTTGACAAAAGTTTCATTGTGGAATCTAAAACCATATTAATGACTTTTTCATACTCTGCTACATTAAACTGTTGGTCTAGCTTATACTTGGATTAGATCTTCTGTGCATGCATGATTTTTATAACATCATGTATTTATCACTTTGGAAAATACTGGTTCCCTGAGGTATGCAGGTCTTCCAAATGTAGATATATTTCATTATAAAATATAAAACAATCATATATTTTCTTCAGTTTTATCAGAAAAATCTTTAAATATTGGAAGTTTACAAGTGGTAGAGAGAAGAATTCTATTAAGTTTTAATTTGAAAGCTGGACTTGATCACTGGCAACAAACACTGCCCATTGTTTTCCTTGAAGTGAAAGGCTCACATTGTTTATTTTCAAGAACTTGTGTGCCAGTTACCTCTCTGAATAACCATAGATTGTCAGTCATTCTTTTATACATGTCATATATATAAAAGTTTGTGTATATATAAACATGTTTCATTAAAAAGTTTATATATTTTTAAAAGTTTATGAAAGTTCTGTATGTAAATACAAACCATGTTAAATAAGTAAAAATGATGTTCCCTAAAAAAAAGGTGGCTAGTTCACCCAGCAACTCAATTATACAAATGCTTTTCCTAGAGACAAACATCTTATTTTTGAATGCATCAGAAGTGCTTTATGTATATTCCCATTTTGTTGTTGTGAGGTGTTGATTTACAACGTTTTTGTTTTTTTTTTAGCTGAGCCATCCTGCCACTTGTTGGCAGCTCAGCGGCTGCTCAGCTCGGGCCGGGACTTGAACCGCTGTTGCTCAGAGCTCAAACTCTTGAGTGAGCTCTTAACCAACTGAGCCACTCAGCTGGCCCTAGGTGTTGAGATTTAATTAATAATTTCAATGGCTTTATTAAGGACAAACTGGCTTTATTCCCCCCCCCCCCCCCCCGCCGTGTATGGTGATGAAGAATACAATAATCTTAGTACACTTTGGTGCCACTGCTTTGATTCATGTTGAAGTGCCAGCAGTTTTATCCACCTTTGTTTTTGTTCCACGAGTGCAAATGTCGACACAGCGGAAAGGCAGATAACATCTTAGTATTATTTTGAATAACGATCAAACAAATGGAAAGATACTTATCTACTTTAGTAGTCATGGAATTGCAGATTAAAACCTCAATGAGGTACTATTTCATGTCCAAAAAGATGGGCAAAAACTGTAAATTCTGTGAACATCGAGGGTTGTTATGGATAAGATGCAATAGGAACTTTCCTTTCTGGCCAGTGGTAGTATGTATTGCAACAACCCCTGGAAAACATTTTGGCTGTAACTTCAGAACACAGGCATACCTTACGACACAACAGTTCTACCCTAGAGAAAACTGTATATGTTGGAACCAGGATAGATGTACAAGAATATTCATCACAGCATTATTTGTAGTGGTCAAAAATTGGAAACGTCCAAATGTCCATCAACAGTAGAATAAATACATTGTGATAGATGCATATAATATCATCCAGCAAAGAAAATGAATGAACCAGTTACATTCAGCATCAGGGATGGATCTGCATAATCTGGTGTGATCCAGTCAAAACACAAAGGACTGCAAACAGTATAATTCCATTCATGTAAAGTTCAAAATCAGGTAAAATTATATCAAATAAGGATTCATATCACTAGATATGTAAATTAAAAGAAAACGATTATCACAAAGTCAGGATAATGGTTACTTTTAAGGAGAGGGAGGGGGTTGTAACTGGAGAAGGGCACATACTTAGACTTTAGGACACTAGCAGTGTTTTGTTTCTTGATCTGGGGAAAAAGTAAAATTAAAAAAAAAAACCCTCTGCATGGGTAGAATTTTGAATTTCTTTCATTTTGCTTGTCCTTTTAATTATTGGTAGTGTAAAAAAGGAAAGCTTTTTAAAAATGGGAACGGATTGCTCTTTTAACATTTTTTTCTGTTTGTTCTTAAATTACAAAATTACACGCATTCGACTGATTTTTGAAGCAAGTTTGCCACTTTAGTACCTAATATGCTATTAATATCCATTTAAAAAAATCTATACATGTTCTGAAAATTTGCTTTAAGTTTTCAACTCTTCATCTACCTCCCTCCAAATTTTCAAATAGGTTATCAATATTATTTTTAAGTCCTCTCTCCTACCCATGTTCTCTCCATCCTGTTCAATATGGTTTCTGTTCTGAGCCTAAACTGGAATGCAGATTTGCTTTCAACTACTTCACACTCATTTCCTAGTCTAGACAGATTGCCAGAGCCTGGTGCCATCTTATAGAGATCCTGTTAAGAGTCCAGGGATGTTGCTTCTTTACACTAGCTAAAGGAAGCCATTGTTTTCTGTGTCTGTGACATGTTTTTGGATAACAGCAGCAATCAATATTGCCCTCTGCTTTCTAGGCGGAGGAGAGGCAAAGAGAGGAGCAGCTCGTCTCATTTGACAGGTAAAGGAATTATTCAGACAGCCTGCTGGCTAGTTGAGATGGGATTCTGTACTTCGTACTTTTTTTTTTTTTTTTAAAGATTTTTATTGGGGAATTGGGGGATGGGAACAGTGCTGGGGAACTGGGGAAAGGGGAACAGACAAGTTGCTGTCGTTTTGTTCTTCAGTCTAGTTGTGGAGGACGTCGCTTCACTGGCCCAAGTTGGCACCATCATTGCGCTCTTCTCTGGTGAGGCAGATCAGTCGCCGGCTTCTGGACGGCCGCTCACTGCGGCTGTTGGCCGCTCACGCTGGCTGCTGGCCACACACGGTAGCCCATGGCAATCCACTGCCACAGGGACTGCAGCCCACGCCGTCACCGGCGACTCAGGCAGCCCAGCTCCAGGTTGAGCTGTTGTTCAGCATCTTAGCTGTGGAGGGCAGTGTTACTGGCCCTCATATGTGGGATCCGAACCGGGGCCCTCTGGCATCCCAAGCGAGTTCTTAACCATCGCGCCACTCGGCCGGCCCTGTACTTCGTACTTTTAATTTTAAAAATCAGTGAGAAAAAATAAAGGGAGACACCTAGGGTGGGTAATGTATAATCCACAAAATAAAAAGGTCAATCCTTGGGCTTTTCTAAAGTCTTTGAATTATGGAAGGAATAATTTCAAGGTGAATAAAAAATCCAGGAACCCCCTGATGTCTATGTGTTGGGGAAAGACCCTGGCTCACTAGAAATAAGTAACTATGAAGCCACAAACCTACAGATTAGGAGGTCTAAATAATTTTATTGCTGATTCAGATTTAAGTTCTTCAAAGTTACTGGGTCTTTGTTTACTCTTCTCTGAGATGGGGGTAGTACAAGAAAAAGCAAAACAATTTGTATCTGAACGACATCTCCTTTCTTAACTTCTTCAAACTGAACGAACTACAGGAGATCCTCAAATAACGCCATTTTGTTCAACGTCATTTCTTTATAACATTGACGAGATGCCCTAGGAAGTTAATTCTTGTTTATATCAATTAGCCTATGGTAAAATTGGTTTTGTTGTATGTCATTTATCTTAAAGTTGCAGAACCTATCGACATTGAGAACTTACTGTAATTCTATCACAGATGTGTATCTGTCTCCCCCACTATATTATGAGGACCTCAAAGGCCTTGGGTGCTGTCTTACTTAGTTTTGTATCTCTAGCACGTGGAGGAATTCTTTAACTATTGTAAAGATGACGTATAATTTATGCATACTGTTGGAAAAATGCTTAATACTGGATTTTCAGTGTTTCATGTTTACGATAATGTGTCACATGCCTTTCTTCTAAATATGGTACCTGAAAAGAAGAGTTACAACATTTCACTAGCTTTTTACTTTAGTTTTCTGTTAAGAGGCATTTAACCCAAAGCATAATCTTAAGGAGACCTCTGAAAACCAGATGTGATTTTGTTGGACTACTTGGCAAAGCACTGACAGCTCCCTTAGTCTGCTCCCCTCTCCCCACTTAGTATCCAAGACACCAGCACAGCTTGCACTTCCAGAGTGCCCAGGAAAAGAACAGGCCAGTATACTTGATTGAATTCAAATCTCTGCCTACTTTCCTTATCTAGCAAGCCCTAGCAAGATCACAGAGTGTACCCCAAAACGGAAACAGCAAGGAGTTCCATCCCTCATAATTCTGCTTCATCTCAGCCTTGCCCATGAAAGCTGGGACTTTGTTTTCTTGGTTATCAGCGCTTTGCTGCTGGGTGTACCAAGAATGTGGCCCTTGGGGACATTGTGTTGATACCAGAGGAATTGGAGCCCTGGTAGTATCTTTGGTTAGGCGCTGCTGGTGGTAGGAATGCTGCAGATATGTCTCATGCACACATTTTCGAGGAGGAATCAACTCGTGTGCTTGTCTCCCTGCAGCCATGAGGACTGGAACCAGATGCAGAGCCAGGAGGATGAGGTGGCCATCACTGAGCAGGACCTGGAGCTTATTAAAGAGAGGGAAACGGCAATTCAGCAGCTGGAGGTGAGAGCCAGGTTATGGTCTTTGCTTTACTCAGTGTACCTGCACTCTTTAATCCACTTGGATTTTCTCTTAGTGATTATGAAAAAACATGAAATTTGTTGTGATTTGGATATTATGTCTTAGTGTATCATGGTGAACTTGAACTGCTCTGATGATGGTATTGACCATGGTGCCCAAGAATACCCAAATCCTCTCCTCAGTCACTGTGTCTTCTATGGTCTTCATGAGAGGATGCATGGAGAACAGAGCAAAGCAAACAAATATTTTATTGCTCACTTAGACTTTAACCCCGAACCTCAGTGCCATCCTCTAGGTTAGGTAAGTCTCTATGAGGAGCCCCTTTGCTTAGTCTGAATAGCCCAGAATAAAGGCAGGCCAGAAGCTTTGCTCCATTTTTATGCCTCCCAAAATCTAATCCGAGTTGTGGGTATCACTTCAGTGGGTCAGAGAAGTAGGAACAGTTTTTTTTTTGAAGACTTTTATTGGGGAATTGGGGGAAGGGGAACAGACAAGCTGCTGTCCTTTTGTTCTTCATTCTAGTTGTGGAGGACGTCACTTCACTGGCCCATGTTGGTATTATCATTGCGTTCTTTCCTGGGTGAGGCAGATCGGTCCCTGGCCACTGGACGGCCACTCAGTGGCTCTAGGCCACTCAACGCCGGCTGCCAGCCACTCACAGTAGCTTATGGGAGCCCACTGCAGCAGGGGCTGCAGCCTACGCTGTCGCTGGTGACTCACAGCAGCCCAGCTCCAGGTTGAGCTGTTGTTTACCATCTTAGCTGTAGAGGGCGCAGTGTCACTGGCCCTCATATGGGATCCAAACCAGGGCCCTGCTGCTCAGAGCTGGCGTCCCAAGCCAACTCTTAACCAATGCAGCCCTAGACATTTTTTTTTAATGTCCCAGCTCCCTCCTCTTCCCCCCCACCACACCAATTATTAGTTTGGACTATATGAAACTTCAGTTTTTTTTGTTTTTTTTTAAAG
>NW_017731488.1:3465508-3504122 GCF_001890085.2 Hipposideros armiger
ATATATATATATACACAGATATATATATGTTTTTTTATGGAAATTTCCCAGATGATTATAATACGCAGGCAGGATTGAGACTCAGTGCCCTGGATCCCATCAGTGTCTGGTTTTAGGTGGGACAGTTCATCCTCAAGTTTGATTATTTTATTGCCTTCAAAGATATTGTATCTTTTCTTTTTTTCATCTACTTACTAATCATCGACTTGCTTCTCGTGAGTGAGCTCTTAACCAACTGAGCCACTTGGCTGGCCCTCGACTTGGTTCTCTAACATTAGAAATACTGTTATAGCAGGAAGTAGAGTGAGACAAATTGAGCTAAGGAAAGGAGTATAACTTAGTGGATGTCAGGAGTGTAATGGGCACTTCACATTCAACAGAATTAAGTCAAAATTCCTTACAGGCTCGATTTTCATATCGTCATTTCCTACATCTAACACACAAACGTTATTCTAATGGAAAAACAACACACTCCTGTGTGTCTCCTCTACTCTCACACTACACTTCTCACCACCAAATGTGCGGGGTTTTTTCCATGTCAAGCAATTCTGCCACACCAGATGGGTGTCCTGTAATTTAACTCAGTTCTGACACTACCTGCCTGGAGTTAGCATCGGGTCCCACAAGTTAAGGGTTTATTTCCACACTTGAGATGCCAGCCGCAAATCCAGCTTGTCACCCGTGCTTCTGACAGGCTATAAATTGGAGGTTCCCATGACCCCCTCCTTGGGTTTGATTAATTCGCCAAAGAGGCTCACAGAACTCAGGATTAGTTTACTTACTAGGTTGCTGGTGTGTTATAAAAGGAATACAACTCAGGAGTAGACATGGAAGAGCTGTATAGAGCAAGGTATGTGGGAAGGGGGAGGAGCTTGATGCCCTCTCCCAGTGTGCCCTTCTCCCAGGACCTCCACATGTTCACCAACCCAGAGCTCTCAAATATTCTTGCCAAGTTATGGTTAGGAAGCCATTGCTTTCAAGGTTTTTTATTGTAGCATTCTGAGAGTGTATTGCAATTGAAAGACCATGGGCTTTAGAGATGAAATCCTGGCTGCAATGCTTGGTTTTCTCACTGACAAGCTTTGTGACTAAACAAGTTACATAACCTCTCTGAGCCTCATTATTCTCAAAGATCAACGATACTAATCAAAGACACTTCATGTAGTTACTGAATGATCAATTCAGATATAAAGGAGGCATAGTAACATAATAAAAACATCATGAACTTTTAATTCTGTTCTGCTACTTGCTGTGAGACCCTAGGACATGTCATTAAATCTCTCTAAGCCCAGATTTTCTCTTCTGTAGAATGGGGATAATACATGTCTCATTGGGTTGTATGAAGACTAATTAAGTAATAGTTAATAACAGCTAACACTATGAAGTGCTCATTGCATAGTTCTAAGAACTTTATGTATGATTTATAAGCCTTAAAAACATGTCTTATGTTAATAGCTTTAGGTAAGGTACCAACTTTCGGGAAGTAAAGGAAATGAATATTCTAACATGTTGCTAAAAGTTAATTGTTTTGTGTATTCCTTAGGCCGATATTTTGGATGTCAATCAGATATTTAAAGATTTGGCCATGATGATCCATGACCAGGGTGATCTCATTGGTATGTATTATTGATACCCTTAACATAAAGGTGAGTTGATAGGATTTTGTGCAAACAAGTCAGTAAAATGTGTCTTAGGAATGCCATTTAAAAATTATTAAATTCATTTTCTTAGCAATTTTCTTATGTGGTAAAATATAGAAGTTAAAGTGAGGCCTCCATGAATATTCAGCTCCATTTACTTGCCATGTAAGTGTTTGGCTGTTTTGGGAAATAGCTGTCAGCTTCCCAGCTTTATTCCAGAAACTTGCACAATTATGGGATTAGTAACTCCTTTTTTAAGCTTTTTATTTGGAAACAATTTCAAGTTTGTAAAAAGTTGCAAAAATAAAAATACTAAAAGAAGCTCCTTAATAACCTTTACTCAGACTCACTTCTTGTTAACATCCATTTGCTTTTTATTTGATCTCACTCTTTCTCTCTTAGTGTTAAACAAAAAATTTTAACTTCCACAGCTAAAAGTCTTTTTAAAAGAAAGGGTTTATTATATTAGGGCATTGCTAGCAGAAAAAGACCAGTCTCAAGGCATGGAGTCTAGACCACCAGCACATAGCTAGGTAGGAAAGACAATATGTCCATTGTCCCAGAGTTTTGTAAGCATTTTTATACATACATCAAAGTAAGAGGGGAGACAGGTATAAGCCATTCTGAAAGGTTTTACATTAGCTACAGACAGGGTACAGGGGGTGAAGTGGGGCCAGTTCTGGGATAGGCAAGGCCAAGTCTGCAAGGAAGAAGTGTCCGCTCCTGTGGATTGGTTCATGTGTAAATAAGAAATGGAGGCTCCTGGGCTTCGATGGCCCCTGGCTATTCTCCCTTTTGGGTAATTGTGGAAATAGCCACCTGGAAATTAATCCTAAATTCCAACAGATACACACAAATGCGAGCAGTCTTTTACCAGAGCTGGTCCACAGGTCTTAGCAGGCTAACTCTTCTGTCCTTTCTCCTGTTAATCTGGCCTCTGTAATTTTAATTTAGAACATCTCAGAATTTTTTTCTTGTCATATATATGTAATTTTTTTCTGAACCAGTTGTGGGTGACTCGCATACTTCATAACCCTTTCCCCTAAATACTTCAGTGTTTATTTCCAAAGAATAGGGCTGTTCTCTTATGGAGTTGGTAACTTTTGATTTCATGGCTGGATAGTTGGAATAATGGTGGTGAAACAAGGACCCATACATAACCTCATAAGTCTGTTCAATTTACAGTCTTGAAACATCTGATTTTGGTTAAACATCCACTGCTCTTCTTTTTTGCAGATAGCATAGAAGCCAATGTGGAAAGCTCAGAGGTGCATGTAGAAAGAGCCACTGATCAGTTACAGAGAGCTGCTTACTATCAGGTAAAAACAGGTACCAGAGAAAGTCACTCTGTACTGCAGACTTTATGGGCCATCAGAGTTCCCTGACACATTAAGAACAGCTGCAGTCTTGCTTAGGCTTAAGCTGGAGGCAAGTAGTCATAACTGAGTCCCAGTTCCATTTTTAGTCTTTTCCTTCGCAGAGAGATCTACAAGAAGGCATCAGACCTGGAATAAACTTACATAAAAGCCTTTTAGCTGCAAAGCTAACCCCATAAGCTAGCATGATACGTAAATCTGGTTTAAAGCTGGTTTTATATCCTACACAGCTGAAATTTGTTTCCATTAGGATAATGATTGGGATACAAAGCAGGACTTTGCAGAAACTTTATGTTGACTGTTGCCACAGAGGATGGGCATAGAATCAACCCCAACGGCTATTTATCTATGAATAAATAGGGGTTAATCATTCTACTTTCTGTGAAGTGATATTCTTTTACATATTAGTTGAAACTGATTTTATGAGTTATATGGGTCTTTAGCTCAGTGTACTAATATTGTGAACGAAGTCCTTCTCATTTCTCCATTTGGTGTTGCATGGCTTTTAGAAATAAATAGTATTTCAGTCATTTTCCATGTTCCTAGGATAGCTGTATTTTACCTGGAAATGTTCCTAAAGAAAAGGGACGATTAAGTAAATTATCTACATCCACTCAGTGTGATATTATGTGGGAATTAAAAGATGTTTGTGAAGAGTTTATAATTTTTATGCTAAAATGTTAAGTGAAAAACACATCAAACATCATAAGTATGATCCCAATTATATCAAACAATTTGTCTAGATAAAAGATCAGAAGGAAAGTCAAAATGTCAAGTTTTATCTTGTTATTTTCTTTCTGCTTGTCTGAACTTTTTTACAATGAGCATAAAATTTTACAATAGGTGTAAAACCTTTATTAAAATAACTTATTTTACTGCAAATAATGCCTAGCAGCATTGATATAAACGGTTCCTTTGCTAAACTGTTTTTGGGAGCCTGGAATTAGAACTTATACTACTGCCTACCACTGGTAACTGTTGAGGTTTTGGGAAGATCTCTGTGTATTCATGCATGGACAGAGTAAATTTTGAATTACCAGCAGGCAGATTTATGAAGCACTCTTGTAGTCTTAGATATAAAAAAATTTAATTTGTTTCATGAGTGTCTTCTGTACATATTTCCCTCTTCAGAAAAAATCTCGCAAGAAGATCTGTATCCTGGTGCTTGTCCTGTCAGTGATTGCTGTTATCTTCGGAGTTATTATGTGGCTAATTTATAGAAAGTGATTGATTGCCTCAGAGCCTTCTCCCACTGAACTGTTTTCAAGGGCAAGTGCTTGCTGGAGTCTTGCCAGAACAAACTGATCACAAGAAGAGAGCATACACCAGAATGTCCTGTAATAATTTAGTTAGAAACTAACGACTAACTAGTTTTTGGAATTAGTGACCTATGGAGACAGTCCTTAACAATTTATGTACACATTTTATTGATTTTTCAAATTAGGAATTAATTTATGTGAATTTTGCTTTCTCTTATATTCTGATTGCCCTTCATCCCAAGTGTTGACTGAAAATTCCATTCTGGATATTCTTGTTTTGACAGGTGACACTACAGTCTTGTAAATTGTCTTTTTATGTGTATACAAGATTTACCTTTTTATTAGCAACTAAGATAGAATTACTTTCTGGCACCCAGCATATTGGAGTCTGTCAGAAACTGTATAATAAGCCAGCAATTTTTATTATTTAACGTTTTACTTTGAATTTGTAAGAAGCCTATTGTCTATCTGCTTTGAAAGATTTTAGCAATGTATTTAACTAGAAAGTAAAAAATTGCACGTGCGATCCAGATTAAATGAGAAGTATCTATTTGAGCGGGCCAGTTGCTGGGGTACATGTTAATCTGGGTTTCAAGTTTACTTTATTATCTGCTGGTGTCATCCACAGCAGTTCATAGACACACCATCCTGTTCACTTTTTGAAGCAATTCATTAATTAACATTATTACACTCCAAGGGGTTCTTCTCCTACCTGTCTGTACAGAAAGGGATAATTAGACAAAGCATGCTTTTGGAAAGCAAATAGGGATTGTTTGGAATGATTTTTATTCTTTTGTTCAGTTATGGCTCAACATTCCTGGTGAATGATAAATGTTGCTGTCAAAAGGCTGCCTCTCGCGCCTTATAAGGGTTGCTGGGCATTTGATGGCAGATTTTAAAAGCTAGACTGAAGTTGGTTTACAATTTAGTTCTGTGAACCTGGCAATAAGGCAAAGCAAAGGTTCATTTTTGTAAATAATACTGGTTTGGAATAGTGATGTTAGACATCTTAATTTATGAACAAGAAATTAATCTCTCCATGCATAGTTTTAGATAAGAAATGTTTCAATAAAAGATTGTTGTCTTGTAATATAAATGTTATCCACCTCCCTTTTTCACAGGTTTAGAGCAGTTAAAGGGAATGCAATTTCTTTAGGCTCTCACATAGATGTGAATTGGGTCAACACTTTCAGTTTCTTCCTTTAGTGAATTAGAGGATTTGGCCACCCTGGATATATTTATATTAATTTCTTCTATTCCCTTTAATGTTACTTGATCTTTTACTAAACTAATGTGAATACTAGGGAAACACGGGCCCAAATGTGTAAGTTTCTTTGCACTCTTGCACCATTCTACCCACTTAATACAAATAAACATTTTAAAAGCTTTTGTAGTATGTTTTTATGAGTTAACATCCTAATGTGGTAGGTATTAGGTAATGTGCTGTCCTGAGAAAAATTGAGACCTGCAAGAAGACTAGAGATAAGGTGAGGATTGGTTTGGGGGTGGGATAGGTGCTGCTGCTGTCCCTTCCTTGAAAACCAGGATGGAGCTATTGGGGTGTCACAGTGGCCCCAGCAGCAGCTTCAGAGCTTATTCCTTGGTTCTATGATCACTACCCCTTCAGCTCCAAATTACAGTTGGACTTGGATACTTCATTTGTAACATTCCAGGCAAGCAAGTCTTGATTGTGAAAAACTATTTCAGTTTGGGTAAAATGAAGCCACCATAGTTCTTTTCTCTAATACTACATACGTAGTAATCCAATGATGGTGGTAATAGTGGTCATAGGTAGCAAATATGACGTTGGCCTAGAATTTGAATGACCTGGAATTTGTGGCAGTGCCAAGAAGTTCTGCTAGATGGTCCTAATAAACCTGTGCATAGAATCCTCCTTATTTGTGTTTTGTTCATTGGGGGCATCATGGTCTAGGACGGTGGTTCTTAACCATGGCTTCACATTAGAAACAAAAAATACTGATACCTGGGTGCCTCTGCCACAAAATTCTAATTTAGTTAGTTTGGAATATAGCCTAGGCATATGGACTTTTAAAAGCTTCAGATAGTTCTCATGTGTAACCATGGTTGAGAATTGGTTTGGAGGTCAAAATCTAGCCTGGGTTACAGAAGGCTTGAAGAATCTTAGCTCTGCCATTAACTTGCTGTAGGTATTTGGACTAGTCATGTAACCCACAGGCCCCCAAGTTTTCTCAACAGCTCTCTTCTAGCTATGAAATTCTCTGATTATAAAGACCACAGGGGTATGGTCTGAACATAGAAATTCTATGTTTGCTTGTGTATTCCTTTCACCTTCCTCTGTTCTCCTTCCTTTATGGAATGTTCTAGAAGTACTGGATAGATCCAGTATTCTCTCTTCAAGTGAATTAAAACTGTAGTATAGGGTAAAGTCAGGCTGGCTACTTCATCTGGGAATGTTCCAGAACAAGAACTTACTAGCTGCTAGACTGATGCTCCCAGGGTAGGTTTGTTTGGTTTGGTTTTGCTAAGGGGTGGTGGTACACTGCATTGTACCATTGGGCAAAAATATCAAAATGAAATTACCATTCAGTCAGTGCAAAGTAAAACACCCTGAGCCGCCTCCATTCAGTTGTTTTGTTTTTCGTCTATTCAGAGGCTGTCCTCAATCATGGGAATGAAACTTTTGCTTTTGGTCACTAAATGCAGACCAGAACCCAACTCCGATTTCAATCTATCCTGTTTCCTTGGGGTAGGAATCACCTTCCTTTTGGCTTTTCTAAGCATGTTTAGTGCATCCCTAGGTTTAAAAGAATTTTTCAGTACTGCCTTCCAGTGTTACAAGACATAACTAGTTTAGAATCTCCAGTTAACCAGGGAATAGTTTGAAAGGTTTTGATTCCCAACCTCTGATCCTACTTTTAGGCCTGAGTAGTTCATTTTAATACTTACCCAAAATGAAATTTGGTTGACAATGTAGCACTTAATTTTTAAAGATAAACTTGAAATAACAGAAACTTTAATGTTGGACTGTGATTAATTAAGGACCAAGTTTTTACCAGTCCATGGAGAAATGAGAAAATTGATGTTGTGGGCTTTTGAAAAGTACTGTCTTTGAGGCTAAGCTAATGACCTCCTCTAATTTTTTAAAAAGGACATTTAAAGATTGGAAAAATGAAAAGGTGGTGATGTTAGATGGCAGTCTTCATTTTTAAATCTCCTTATTTGGCAAAACAAAAGTTGACATTCCCATATGTTTTTTTTCTGGCCCATGACATCTCTAATGTCTGTGAACCACTCTTCTAGACTAGCCCCATCATTTACAACTGAAGAAGTTGAGGCCAGGAATGGCAGTCTATTACAAGAATTCAAAGGCTTGAGGAAATGCTCTACATGTGAATGATCATTTGTGGGTAATATTTGAGCTCTTGCTACCAGCAATTTACTATGCTAAATGTTAAATGTTTCACATTTTACATTTATTATACCCACAAAATCATCTAGGAGATATATTTTTCTTGTCCTCTTTTTATGGATTAGGAAAACGAGGCATAGTAAGTAAGTAACCTGCCCATGGGCACCCAATTTAGGAGCGATGGAGCCACGATTTGATCTCAAGCACTCAGACTTCAAAACTATACCTTTAGATGCTATACACTATTAGTCTCCATGCTTCACTAATATAAACTATTCTGCTCACCACGTCTTTCATGAGGCTGTCTCTCAAAATCTGGAGTAATAGCAATTTCTACCCAATTTTTCATGAACACCTTTTCTTCTGTTAGTACCCTGTGAACTTTTCATTAACCATCCTGCTAAATGAAGCCGCCTGCTTGTATTATCTGTACACATCTTTTTTTTTTCTCAGTGTCTCCACTTGATCACTCATATAACAAAGATGTTTTAAGAAAGTTTTCTGACATCAGTATGCTCCTAATGTTTTTAGGTTCTATTCTAAGGAAGTCCCAATGACAAAAAATCTTGTCTTTGTTGAGATACCAAAATCCAAAGGCAGCTAGACCATCAGTCTTTCTATTTCAAAAGAGTAAGGGCCTGGACAGCTGCCCTCTAGTTTGCTGATCTATACTGACATTACTGGCGCCCACACAGAGAGCATTTTGATTTGTAAGGTTTAGGTAAGTGTAAGGTGCCATTACATCACAAGCCAGTGTGAATATCAGCTGTGCTGGAAACAGGGAAGATGGCCAAGGAGTAAAGAATTTTATAAGGGTAAGAATATAGCTTTAGGTTTCTTGGGTGTATAGTCAGCAATACAAAGGACTAAATAAATGGCCACACGAAGGAGAGAAATTGAAAGGCAAAGTTGACAGATGTTATTAGACCACTCATAGCTAGAAATGGCTTCAACATCACCTCATGCCTGAAAGGGGCATGGAACCTCAAAGGCCTGCACAATCTCTGTAGATAAAAGTACCTTGTTCTTTTCTGTTACTCTCAACACTTTTGAGGCTATTTAATGCCTTCTCAAGAACCATGTCGTTGTGCTCAAAGGAGGGAGTCATAGCCTGTTTTCATGAAATCAAGTTTAGAATTTGAATTTTACCCATCAGCCTAGTCGCTGGAATCACAAGACTGGAAAGGGGATATTAACAGGTCATTTGATAAGAGATGTGATCAGTTAACATCCTTGCTGGATGAGTTTGTTGTGCTTTTAAAGGCCAGAAGAAAAGGTGATTCTCCTACCTGCCTAAGAATTGATCATTTTAAAATCCAAGTTAATATGTTGCAGTTAAATCTTGACCCCTGGATATATCATTAAGGGCAAAATCTTTTGAACAGGCTGATATTCAAATTTAAAATCAAGAGGGCCAGTAACAGGATTTAAGAAAGGAAAAACACCGTAGAAAGATATAACTTGCTATGCAGTGCCTCTTTCGGGGTGAACTGTAATTTTGCAATTAGTTTCTTTAAAAAAGGAAAAAGCAGTTCAGATAATCCAGGTTTTCTACAGAAATCAAAAAGTGTTGGGCATCAGTTGCATGATGATAATAAATATGTCTACCGGCGTCTAAATGTGCAAGACAGTGGTGATTAAAGAGCATGGCCTTTGGCACCATACAGATTTAGGTTTGAATCCCACTCACCACTTCTTCTAGGTTGAGGCTGGGCAACTCAATCTCTCTCAGCCTCCCCTCAGGGATCATAATCAGGGATCATAATATCTATCTCAAGAGTGTTGTGAGGATTAAATCTATATACAAACTTGCCCAGAGAAGTAAGCACCCACTAGACAAAGCCATTATAACCAGAAGCCTTGCTGAAGGTCTATTTCAGCCAGCTGTTGGCCTAGGGCAGGCCTGAATCCTAATGCTTCCTTTCACGATCTAGTGACCATGACCAAAATTTAAAAATTCGAAGGGGTCACAATTTAATTACTGCATTCATACACATTAAAGATTTAGATGTCTGCCTTCTGATCGGATCCTTACCTGGCTCCAGCTTGTCCAGTTTTCATAAACAGACCAGATTTCCAAATGATCCACCGTAGCCCTCAAGGCCCAGATTTGGATTAGAAAGGGGACGCGAGTGGGGTGTAAGCTGCTCTGCGGAGAAGGGCCAGAAGAACAGAAACAGAATGAGTGATCACTCCAATCTCTGGGCTCTGGTGTAAGCATGGAACATGGATGAAGGAGTAGCGAGATTTAAGAGCCCAGGAGGATGTCTGCAAGAGGGGCGTAGGGGGGAGACCGATACTACCCCTTACAAGCTCCTTTTCCTCAGACACCTCCCGGCCAAGGAAAGCCCCAGTCTCCGGAGATTCTTCCAGAGAAGGCCAACTGTCTCAAACACTGAAAACCACCTCAAAACCACATTCCACTCTCCACCGCCACCAGTCTCGCCCCCTACCTGCGGGTGTGAGCGCGCGCGCGCGCGCGTTCGCACAGGCCACTGGGATACCATCTCCTCTTAGTCTTCCAGTTTCCCGGCATGCTTCGGGCCCGCCAAATGGGAGGGGGAGACGCAAGATGGCGGCAGCCGCGAACTCCGGCTCCAGCCTCCCGCTGTTTGATTGCCCGACTTGGTGAGTGGCGGGACGACCAGGGCTCCAGTGGCCTGGCCTGGCCTGACTTGGGCTGGCTGGGCGGCTCATTTCTCTCAGCGAGCTGAACGGCTCAGAGACCTGGGGACTGATGGAGGGAGAGATGTCCGTCGGGCCGGGCGGCGTGTGGAGGAACCGGGAGCCTGAAGCCCGGGCCCAGGCACTAAGGAAACCCAGAGTTGAGGGCTCTGAGGTGCTCTCTTAGGCAGCCCTTTGGGCAATCAGCCGGTTGCCGGGGCACTTTGGGCCGTGGCCCTGAACTTACCCCAACTCCTGACTGAACGCCTAGTGCTCTTGTGGAGCACGGTATCTGCTCTCCTGCTCTCTTGTCCCGAGCGCGCACGAGCTAACTTCCCCGCCCTAGCCCAATCTCAGAGCCCCGCATCTCTGTTGTGCTGCATCCCTGATCCAGTACTTGTTTGTCCCTCGCAGACTGGGAGCCACCTGAGGGCAGGGACGGCTCTGACCTACCCTGCATTCTCAGCGACCAGCGCGCAGCCGGGCACAAGTGGACATCAGTAATTGTTGGAATGAACGAACCCCTTTCATCCTTTCTCAAGTTCTTGGGAATAATGGGATAATTTAATTTAGTCTTTGAGTAGGGTACAAGATGAATAATTATGAATTGCCTTGTAAGGAGACCCGTCTGAGTTAGAGCTATTTCTGCTGTAAACTCATCACAGTGTATTTATGGGTTACTCTTCTCTGCCTCCCGTTATATTGAGATCCTCAAGGGCAAGGGCTGCCTGATGCATCTTTATATTCAGCTCCTAGGCCTGAGACAGGCACATAGTAGGAGTTCAGAAAACATGTTTTGGATGTAGCATTGCTTTCCCTGTTTCCCCAACAAAATGGGCTTTTGCCCAATGCACTGTCCTTTCAACAACTGCCATACAGTAGTTGGGGCAGGATCGTCAGATGGCTATATTGTATCTTCAATTAGATGGATGGATACATTTTTTTTTTCAAACTTCAAAGGAACAAACGTAGGAAGCAAGTGAATGTGGCTATTTTCTGGGTCCTTTTTCACTTTTGTAATACCCACTTGCTTCATTCTACAGATTTTGTGTCCACTTTGGTTCCTCGCTGCGTCAATTTCAGAAGTAGGACCAGGACAAGTAAACTTATAGTTAGAAGAGACTGTTTGAAATCACCTTCCATTTCCTCAGAGTCTGTTATGTACCAGGCACTGTGTTAGGTGCTTTGCAATATGTGTGCTATGAATGCTATGGTTATAGGAGTATACAGAAAAGTTCCCTTAGACATGCCATTGTAGAAAGACCTGTTCAAGGATAATAAATCTCTTTTGTATTTATCAGTACTTGGTTTCATGGACATGATATTGGATTACCATAGCTCCCTAATTACATGTATGTACCTCTGATTTGGTCTCAGAGCTCAGGACAATACCCTTTCCTTATTCTGTGATGAAACTAATCTAGATCAGCCCAAAATACCAACTGA
This sequence comes from Hipposideros armiger, assembly GCF_001890085.2. Taxonomy (NCBI): domain Eukaryota; kingdom Metazoa; phylum Chordata; class Mammalia; order Chiroptera; family Hipposideridae; genus Hipposideros; species Hipposideros armiger. The sequence goes on from NW_017731488.1 coordinate 3,477,285, forward strand.
TTTATTCAGCGTTTATATGGTATTTGTGGTAGTGGCAAAGCTTAGATTCAAACTCAACTGAGCAGACTATCCCAGCTATAGTACTTGCACTCTCTATGCTGCTTTCTCTCTGAGGTAGCTATCCAGTGTTAAAATATAGGTTTCTTTGGTGCTGCTCTAAATACAGATCCACTAAAATCTGTTTTAGAGCAATTGAATCACTGGGGAAGTAAGTGTCATACTTAGAAAGGAGCTGTAATAACAGAGAAATAGATGACATTTCTGCTTGAACATGAACTAATTATAGGCTGGTAGGAGAGCTACAGTATTGAATGGGACAGTGATTGTAAATGGCATTTACGAACTCAGCCTGAAAATGCTTTTATTCACTCTTGTTTTTCAGGGCAGGTAAACCCCCACCTGGTTTACATCTGGATGTAGTCAAAGGAGACAAACTAATTGAGGTAAGGAAATACATGTCTTCCCTTTTTTCCCACCACACTAAAGATTTTTGCCAGTGACTCATTTTTCCACCCCCTCTCCTGTGCTTTGTTTTCCAGCAATGCTACTTTCGTTCATCCTGATTTTTTCTCTATTAAAAGCACATGGTGATATAACACGTTCAAACCGCTTATCTTCCATAGACACTCAGTTATTTTTACTTCTCTCACCTTCCAAATGAAGGATTTTAAGAGATCATGGGCCCAAGTCAAACAAGAAACCCTGTAACTTGGTGAATTCCCTCTCTCTGAGTACATGGAGTTGTGTGGTAGCTGTAAGATATGCAGTCGCTAAAGAAGAAAGTGAATGATGTAGACTGAGTCTAACTTTTATGAGATTCAGGCCCAAGCCCTTTAAAGAAAGGAGTAAACTAAGATACTCAAAAAAGAGAATGGAATGGTGATGAAATTCATTCATTTATTCAAAACATTTATTGAGTGCTTACTATGTGTCAGTCATCGTGTTCGGCATAGGGACTACAATAGTGAACAAAACAAACATGGCTCTTATCCTCAAAGAAATCCTCTGGTGGAAAAGACACAATCACACAAAAAATTACATGATAATAATAGAAATAAGCACTGTAAAGGAAACGTTTAGCAGAATTCCAGCTTTTATACAAGCCTCCAGAATGAATACCACATAGAATTTCAAGAGAACATGAATTGTGATTGGCTATTAGGTTGTATGTTTTGTTTTTAATTCTATGGTACTGTTTATTTACCAAGCAATGAAGACTAAGCCTGCTATGACCATGGAGTTATGAGTCTCCATGTCTTAAACCAATTTTATGTTTACTTTTTAAGATAGAATTTAGGTTCAATGCTCCACTTTTGAGTGCAGTTTTTATTTTTGTTTTTTTTTTGGTATATATAATAAAAGCATCGTTCCATTGTTGAAAAGCTATCTGTGAGATCTCCTGAAGGATGTTCTATAAATATATCATTGTCACTTCAGGATGTTCTAGAGATACCCAGGTATTTTGCAAAGCATTAAAGCATGAGTTATGATGAATTCTTTTATTAATTCATCATTCCCTTAGCCAGTCACATAGAGCCCCTTCGTCATGGATTCTTCTTTCTTTTTTTTTAAGATTTTTATTGGGGAATTGGGGGGATGGGAACAGTGCTGGGGAATTGGGGGAAGGGGAACAAACAAGTTGCTGTCGTTTTGTTCTTCAGTCTAGTTGTGGAGGACGTTGCTTCACTGGCCCAAGTTGGCACCATCGTTGCGCTCTTCCCGGGCAAGGCAGATCAGTCGCTGGCTTCTGGACGGCTGCTCATGGCAGCTGCTGGCCACTCACACTGGCTGCTGGCTATACACGGTAGCCCATGCCAACCCATTGCCACAGGGGCTGCAGCCTATGCCGTCGCCGGCTACTCACAGAAGCCCAGCTCCAGGTTGAGCTGTTGTTCAGCATCTTAGCTGTGGAGGGCAGTGTCACTGGCCCCCATATGTGGGATCTGAACCGGGGCCCTCTGCCGTCCCAAGCCAGTTCTTAACCAATGCGCCACTCGGCCGGCCCGTATTCTTCTTTCTTAAAAGTTGAAAAACATCATGATTATTCAATGAAATAATTTTGCTAAAATGTTTATTTTTTACTATAGACTGTTCTACAGATAAAAAATATTGTTGCTAAATAGCAGGAAGCTTTGAAGACATAGGAATCTACTTTATTACTAGAATTTAGTAAGTCTTCAGTTTGCAACAGGAAGAGACAGACAAGGAGGCCTAGCCTTAATGATATCATATTCTTTTGTGAAATAATTATATTTTCAAAGCTCTTAAGTTATCTAACATCCCTCTGATTACTGGTTTCCATGAACTGATAATGTTCTCTGTCTTCCATTGCTCTTAGGTGTGCTAAGTTGCCACACAATTGTTCAGTTACAATCTTTAGACATCACTGTATTGTTCCTGAGGAATAGATTTGAAATGTGCTTATTTTTAAGGATTTAGGGCAGCACTTGATACTAACCGAGCTATCTATATCCTAGCCTTGTGTCAAAGGCTTGTGATGTGTTGTGATAGTTGGGTTTAAGAAGTGCAATATTAAAACAAGCCATGAGTCTTTTAAGCCCATTGTGTAAAGTCACACTCTGAGTTATAACTCAAAGGCACAACTGGATAATGGGGACCAGTCATAGCTAGTCAAGAAATTGTGGCTTTAGTGACTATTCAAAGACCAATGCATTACATACTCTTTTCCCGCTACATTTTCCCATTTCTGTAATTGAGAGGACTTTAATAGTGAATGTATATATGTAATTTAGAGGCCCTTTCTCTTTTTCACCCCCCTCTAAACTGCTAAATCTCTGGCTTGTCTTTGGCACCTTAGAATCATAGAAATTTGGTCACTGTTATACTAGACCTCAAGAGCTGGTGGTGGTATATACTGTTTCCTTGAGACTAGCCTATGAGCACAGTGGTTAGCAAATTTAAGTTTGTGTGGACATAATCTATGTGCATATAAATATGAATGAGAAATGCAGTGAGATTCAACCTGCAAAGATACTACCTAGAGAGAATAAGATGTTGAAATTTCAGAGCTCTCTCAATTCTAAAGCAATGTCTTAAAACTTGGGTCTAAGTAGACGTGGGGGATGATTGTCTTATTGAGCTGCCTGGCTGATGTTAAATCTTGGTGCTGCCTAGCAGTATGAGCCTGGAACAAACTCTGCCAGCAGCCGATGGGCGCTGCTGGACAGGGTTTTCCAGAGGTGACCCATATACCTATACTAGCTTAAACTAACTGAGAGCCTTATGGCTAAGCTTGAAAGAAACTGGGTAAGTGGTTTGTTTAAAGAAAAATTAATTAAGAGTGTGACCCATAGTACTTGTTCATTCCTGAAAATGTTCCTTGCCATATGATGCATTTTTTGATGCAGGTAGAGTGAAGAAAATATATAATGTAGTGGTTAAAAGAGCTTAGACTCTGAAGTTACACAGACCTGAATATCTAACCCAGCTTATAAACATCTAGCTATGTGAACTTGAATATGTTCATAAATTTCTTTATGCCTTAATTTTGTCATCTATAAAATAGATGGGTACCTACCCACCTCACAGAGTGGTTGTGAGGATGAAATGACAGCATAAAACTCATAGCATAATGTGTGCCACATAAGTGCTCAGCAGGTGTTACTATTATCAGTGTATGAGGTGTATTTCTGATTTTACAAAGGGACCACTAAAGCATAGGGGCAAATAGTAGCCCACTGTGAGTTCAGTGACATAGTCAGAAATGAAACAAGCCTCTTGATTCCTAGCCTAGCACCATACTAACTTGACTGTGCTTCTCTACTCAGCTTCGTGCTGTCTTCTCTCAGGGATTTTAGAAGGAATATCCGTAATGTGAAATGTGAACTTAATGAGAGCTTAAAGAGGTCTTGTAAGGTTTTCCTTTAAAAGAAAAACATATATCTTAATGGGGGTTATTCTTCAAAATGGTCAAATTGTAGACTTTTAGAACTGGAAGAAGTGTTAGCAAAATTTATCTGGAATTCTTAATCTATGACAGCCCAGTCTACAACCAATCTGTGGCAGGCTTTACTGATCTAGGATTAAAAGAAAAATAAGGATAGTTGAATTGTGAGGTTTTCATAAAGCTAAATTCAGCTCAAAGAATAGTCCTTTATCCTTGCCCTTCCTACTTATTTGCTGATAAAATGACCTTCTTTTAATAAAATGATTATAATGATACTGATTGGTGGCAGTTTTGTTTTAAGTCCTCATTTGGCAAAATAAAAAGTTAACAATGCTGTGTCAGCCCACACAAAATTTTAATAGTTTGCTGGTCTGTGAAATCCCCTTTTCTGCTTTTATATTGGAGTATGACAGTAAGTCCTCACTTAACATTGTCCTTAGGTTCCTGGAACTTTGGCAGAACTTTGGGGAGATTAATTGCCATCAACCCCTCAAAATGTTAGTAAATTATTCTGAGCTTTTAAAGAATAGTAGGAAATAGTTTCTTTTTCACCTGGGCAAGGAATTTTATCTACTCAAGATCCTCTACTTATTTGATTGGAAGAATTTTTGCTAAACCCTGTTGAAACCAGATTTAAGTAATATTTAATTTAATATTTATTTAGAAACTGATTATTGATGAGAAGAAGTATTACTTATTTGGGAGAAATCCTGATTTGTGTGACTTTACCATTGACCACCAGTCTTGCTCTCGGGTCCACGCTGCCTTGGTCTACCACAAGCATCTGAAGAGAGTTTTCCTAATAGATCTCAACAGTAGTAAGTAACTCATATCCCATCCCATCTCACACATTCCCTTTTGGGCAATGTGAAATGCTCTTTGGGGTCTGCAGTTTCAAAATCGTGTATTATTACTCATCAAGGAAGACGTTTACCTTTGGTTTTTAAATCATCCCTTCTCTACTCCTGTGACATCGCCTATCTTCCTGAAATAATTGATGACTGGAGAGAGAAGAGGGTTTTGGGGAGTATTTTCCTGGAGAAGGCAATAGGTATATATAGAGAACCAAAAAAAAGCACCCAGGAGTTAGGGACTATGGGTATCCAAGTGTTTATAGGACCATGATAAATTGTAGTCCAATTTTAAGCAGAAGCTATGATTAGTTCCATTAATGTGGTAGAGTAGTGGTGTAGGGCATTTTAAAAAAAAACTTGTTTTGAGCAAAATTTAATTTTTTATAATGGGTTCTTTATCCCAGCGACATTTTGCTTTGACTGCTACTAATATAAGTTTTAATTTCATGAATACACTCCAACTAATAAGATTGTCATCTTTGCCAAAGATAATCTTAGAAATGCAGTTGAGACTTAACTGCACGGAGCCCTAAGGTTTGTTCCTTTTTCCCATGTATAAATAGTGTAAAATGTTAAGGACCCTGCTTCCTGGGCTGACCATGTTCTCCTCCTTCCCCCTTCCCCAACACACACCCCACCCCACACCCCAATCTGCTTATGTAATGGTTTTGGAGAGCCTTGTCTCACAAGTACTTACTTGCAAATTTATCTCATCTTTTCTCTCCATTTTATAACATGCAGAATGCAGACATGGAAAAATGTTCAGACTCTCCAGTAGGATTTTGACTTGCCTTGGCATTCATATTGCACCTGTTTCAGCCAACCTCCTTTCTTGTCCTGGGGAAAACCCAAGCATAACTGCCACCAGGGCCTATGTTCCTTAGACTTGGGGCTGGAGAGGTCAGACCACAGTGATGCCTGTCTCCTGCCTTGGGGGTCATGGTTATTGCTGGGTTGGAGCCATTCCTGCTGGACCCAGAATGGAGCCAAGCCTGTCTGGTAGCAGAGAGCAAGCAGTGGTATGTGTTATGTGGGGTAACGGCAGGTCTGAAGATGTGTAAGAAATCCACTGAAGAGATTCAAGACCCAGTGAAGGAGTTTTCTTTTTCATTGTGACCCATGACAAGGGATGCAAAGTGGACCCAGTGTCGTTTTCATTTTAAAAAGCAGAACTGATATGCTGGGAGGAGCTGCTCTCCCTTCTACAACTCAGGTTGGTTTTTCTTTTTTGTCTTACATTTCTGATTTGGTTATTCCCAGCACACGGCACTTTCTTGGGTCACATTCGGTTGGAACCTCACAAGCCTCAGCAAATTCCCATCGATTCCACAGTCTCCTTTGGCGCATCCACAAGGGCATACACTCTCCGTGAGAAGCCTCAGACATTGCCATCGGCTGTGAAAGGAGATGAGAAGATGGGTGGAGAGGATGATGAACTCAAGGGCTTACTGGGGCTTCCAGAGGAGGAAACCGAGCTTGATGTAATTCCACCTCTATGTCGTTATTTTGTCTTTTGGGACTCTGGTTTTTGCAATATGTAGCTGTTCTGTGTAGCTTGAAATGCCAGTGGCTTATCAGCAGGAGGTTTTCTTGAGCCCAGTAATGGGCCATTGCCACTTTGGCGGTATAGTGTGGCCAGCTGTGACACACTTTGGAGAGCTGCATTGTGTGGGTTTGGTTATGTATGACCAGGGTAACAAGGAGACTGGCCTCCTGCCAGTATACCCCCCCGGTTGCCTTGTACACCTTCACTGGGTGTTAGGAGCCAAGGCTGGGAGTTAAATTTTTCTAGAGCTGCGCTGTCTAATGCAGTAGCTACGAACCACATTTCAAGTACTCATTGGTCACATGTGGCTGGTGACTTCCATGTTGAATAGCACAGGTAGAGAATATTTTTAACAATCAGAAAGTTTGATTGGGCAGCATTGGCTTAGACTGAAGCTTGTCCAAATAGCCCAGGAATCTTCTGAATAGAAATGACTGCTTTTGTTCTTAAGGGCCTGACTGCCCCGAAAGCCATGAATTTTACAATATTTAGTTTTAAAGTGCTAAAGTTTTCGTTTCCTAGAGGCTGACCCCAGTAGTTTGTGATGTGGCTGTTGTCCTTTACATGTCTGTAACTGCACTGGGGAGACTGGTCCATTCGGGTAGACCAAGTGCGAGCATGTCTTTAACCACCCACATTCATTTACTATTCTAGTACAGCAAGGCAGTTTCCCAGTCCTTAGGGAGAAAAGCACCATGGGAATCTTATAATTCAGAAGCTATTTTGTTCTAAAGAAGTAGCCTCGTAGCCAGAGGTCTGGATGGCAGTCACTCTTGCCCGTTTCTCCTCCAGGCTTCTTTCATGCTTCCATGTCTTTTAAATTCAGTATGTTAGGTCCTCTCTGGGTCTTCATTCACGAGACATTTGGAATATCTCAAACTGCAATGCAGATTGGAATGAGTCCAAAGGATTGGGAAGAGGCAGGCAGCAGTGCTGAGGCCAAGTTAATCACTGAGATGGATGGGTGGTTATGAATAGAAATGGGGCCATATGCAGGGATGGGGAGCGACAAAATATTAATGCCGAATATTAAAGGGACTGGCAGTTAGTGCCCTTATATGAGTTTTAAAGGAGAGATCTACTGGGAAAGACGCTGTCAGTTGACCTTTCTCATCCGGTTTTGCTACTTTAAAACAATTCTTGGAGTTCCTTCCAGTCACATTCCTTTAATTCTCATCATGAAGACATGATAACCTTTCTTTAAAAAAAAAACAAAAAGCAAACCAAAACCTCAATTCAAAGGTGCTTGTATAGATGACCTGTTTTCAGCTCAGGGCCCTTTACTGCTCCCCTCAAAGAGGGTGTTCCACATTCCATTAAAGGTGACTTGTTAATATTAGCACTCTAGGGACAGGAATGAGTCTTTTCTGAATACAAAAGAGAATCTTGCCTGCCTGGGGAGGTCAAGGTTAGCCCCTAATGCCTTCTTGCCTTTTACTTATTAATATATTCTCCTTCAAATTCCCTGTGTACTGACTCCTGTCTTTCCTGAACCCTGGCCAGAACCTGACAGAGTTCAATACTGCCCACAACAAGCGGATTTCTACCCTCACCATTGAGGAAGGGAATCTGGATATTCAGAGACCAAAGAGGAAGAGGAAGAACTCACGGGTGACTTTCAGTGAGGATGATGAGATCATCAACCCAGGTGAGCTGTCTTCCTAGTTTCTTCTAATGAAAAGCTGTGGTCTCAGAGAGTAGTGTACACAGCCTACAGGTCAGTTGTAATGTTTCTCAGCAAGGTTTAGGATGACAGGTGCTACAGTAAGGGGGAATATTGTATATAGTTCATTGGTGGAGAACCCTCAACACTCAAGCATTATCCAGTTGCAATGTGAAAGAAATTGCTAAAAAAAAAGGCCCATATATTTCAGTACATAGAGCAAGGCTGTAATTCTCTTCTGATGCAGTATGTCTGTGTAGTAGTGAAGGTTCAAGTTCAGTGTAGGTGTTTGCTGTCTTCACCTCAAAAGTAGAGCATGATGTCTTTATGGGTTTTGATACAATTGGTAACTCTAAGATTGGAGAGCCTTCTGCTGCCACATTGAAGACTTGCCTCTCTGTAAGGAAGTAATTTATAGTTTCTGTGGAAATGTCAGCAAGATGAGAATGTCAGTTTATGGGAAGGGCACTAAGTTTACCAATTTGTCCCATCATTCGGCATTTATTTTGGGGGCTCAGTTATCTCAAGGGCCTGGTAGGTGGATGACAGAGCTCGGAGGTACAGCTTATACAGTGAAGATGGAATTAATTGGGATTCAAAAAAACCTTGTTTGAAAATAAATCTCAATGGGTAGAAACAAGGATCCCAAACTAACAAGTTGCTTTTATTTCCCAAAATGAGATACAGTCAGAATAACTTTGACGTCCTGCATTTAGGTTCAAAATATCAATTCTTTAAATGGAGAAGATAAGATCCACTCTAGCGACAGCTCATGAAGAGATCTAGGGATTTTAGTTCATTGGAAATGCCGCCTGAGTTGTTAGGGGTATGTGGAAGCTAATCAAGTGCAGTTTAAGGTTGTATTAATAGAAAGGTGGACAGTAACCCCACTGGCCTGTGTTCACCCAAATATTATTACCAAATGTAAGCATGGCCTTAACCACCAAATGTGTTGTGTAGTCCTGAGCAAGGAGGAGACTCACAGCTCTGGAAAACAGTCCCCCGAATGCTGGGGATGTAGGGAAACTGCATGGGGGAGAGCAGATTGGAGGAGGCATGGCCACTGTGCTTGGGTGTTTGCAGGGCTGACCCGAAGGAGGAAGCAGCGGCAAAACCAGAGCCAGTGAGTAGCAAGTATTTGGCTCAGCCTAAAAAAGCAACAATGAATCCTTCTGATACTTAGAAGAATTAAAAGGATTTCTGTGGAAGAGATTAGGTATTCATGCTAGTGATGAGTTCACTTTCTGATGGGTGTATGAAGTGGAATGGATTGCTTCTCAAAGTGGTGAATGCCCGAGGGGAATGTCCCAGCAGGGGCTGGATGACCAATCTAGGAAGCTTCTTTTCTGGGCCCCAGAACCTATTGAGTACGAGTTTCTAGGAGCTGGACCTAGAAATTTGTAGTTTTAAACCAGCTCTTGTTTTACTGATGAACAGCCAGCAACTTGGGAATCAATGGACTAGACAGTCATTTAAATCTCTTTCGGGACACAGAGTTTGATCTGCTCTGTTTTTCTCCTGGAGAATTATTGCCCCAGATCTTTATTAAGGCAGCGTATTCAGGCAGAGTATGGCATAGTGGTTAAGAGCGTGGGCTCTGGAATCAGAGGGCCTGGGTTTGAAATCCGGGTCTCCACTTAGTAGCTGTGTGACCTTGGTCAAGTGACTTAATTAGACTGCTGGCCTCACCGGACTGATGAGGGGGTTAAATAATTGACATATGTAAAGATACCTCAGATCAGTGTTCTGTATTCAGTAAGCCCTTGATAGATGTTAGCCATTATCCCCATCATCATCTGCTACCCCTTCTGCCTTCTCCCCATGTAACCTATCCTATACCAGAAGTAGACTTAGCAAGGAATTGGTTGGTAGATCTTCCCGGAGCAGAGAGCTCCTAAGACGGGCTTATCCTCTCTCTCGGAATAGAATGGCTATAGAGAATGAGGAGAGGCGGAGAGGCCTGACCTCCATTCAGCCAGCACAGGACAGGGTCCCCCCGCCCCCCTTCCCAGAGGCTTAGCCTCTCCCCTCTGCAGGCCTGGTGCACGTGTGGGCCCCCCCCCCCCAATAGTCCCTCCTCTCGGGCTCCAGTTGCTCTTGCACTTCGTTCAGCTTTCCTTGCTGACGGGATGATTGAAACAGGCCTCCTCTGGGGATGAGAGAAATCAGGGTGTCTTTTTAGAGACCTTGTCTCCTTCCTAAGTCTGGATATCTCTTCTTTCTTCCATATTGAAGACATTCATTCACTTACTCATTGAACAAAGATTGGATGTGAACATAATACCAGGCTATATTCTTTAGAGGCATCCTAATATGTGAAAAGCCAGACTTAAATAAACCAGGGGTTAATTGTTCAAATTAAATAGGGAATCTTTGGGGCCGGCCGAGTGGTGCGATGGTTAAGAACTGGCTTGGGACGCCAGAGGGCCCCGGTTTGGATCCCACATATGAGGGCCAGTGACACTGCCCTCCACAGCTAAGATGCTGAACAACAGCTCAACCTGGAGCTGGGCTGTTGTGAGTTGCCTGCGACGGCATAGGCTGCAGTCCCTGTGGCAGTGGGTTGCCATGGGCTACCGTAGGTAGCCAGCAGCCAGCGTGAGCGGCCAGCAGCCGCAGTGAGCGGCCGTCCAGAAGCCGGCGACTGATCTGCCTCGCCCGGGAAGAGCACAATGATGGTGCCAACTTGGGCCAGTGAATCAACGTCCTCCACAACTAGACTGAAGAACAAAACAACAGCAACTTGTCTGTTCCCATCCCCCCAATTCCCCAATAAAAAATCTTAAAAAAAAAAAAAATAGGGAATCTTTGTTTTTCCAAAGGAATGCATAGGAGTTTCTTTAAATAACAGGCACCCTCAGTGCATTGAAAATAAGATATACAATATCTACTAGGGGAACAATTCCTTTCCTACCACTATATTAAGATAAAGGGGACTTAGAATAGTTTTCTCTATAATGATAATAAGTCTGCCTGTCATTTCCACACACTCATCCTTCAGCAAGAAAACCCCTGTTCATCCCAGGTGACCCAGCCCAGTCGCCCTGTCTGCTCCAGAACAGTTTGCCACGTCTCTTGAAGCACCTCCATTGTGTCATAGCCTGTCTGGCTTCACAGCTGTGCAGTCCTTAAAGGCAGGACAGCACCTTGCTCTTTATTTCCATGCCTGATGTCCAGTAAATGAGGCATGAGAGAGTGGCTGACTGCAAACCCGTACCTTACTTGGTCTTAGTTCTTTGTTCCTGCAGAGTGAATGAAACTCGAAGCTTTCAGGTTACAATAAGGTGTGTAAGCCGTGAAAAGGGAATTGCTCTCCCACCCTGCCTGGACAGGGGGCTTCAGATCCTTTAGTAAAAGTCTGGATTACACGCAGTTGCTCTGGTCAAAAGGCCAAGTTCAGCTGGAAGCTGGATCTGAATCCTGATTCTGTTGTTTGCTAATGAGCAGGCATTGGCAAGGTAGATGGTGTGCGATCTCTTGACATGTCATTGTTTTGTCACTGACATGGGATTAATAATATCTGCTCCTTTGTTTCTCCCCTCCGAAGAGGGAAGCATATGGGATGGGAAAGAACTTGGGGAAGGCGGCGGTGGTCCAGAGCACAGGCCTGCTTCTTGCTGCCTGGACTCTAGTCCTGGCTCCTCCGCTCTCCAATAGTATAATTGGGCCAGTCACTTTAAGACTCCTTTAAGCCTGAGTTTCTTTTCTCATCTGTCACGTGTTTCTTGTAGTACTTACCTCATAGGCTTGTTGTGAGGAGGATTTAACACGGTGCCCAGCACACAGTAAACACTTGAAGTGTTGGTTGTGTTTTACTGTTTCAATATGAGTTGTTGTGGCTGCTTTGTTCACAGCAGCCCTATCCCCTTAATCCTCCCAGTAGAGAACCAGACTGACCCTTCCCTCATGTCTTTCTGCAGAGGATGTGGATCCCTCAGTTGGACGCTTCCGGAACATGGTGCAGACTGCAGTGGTCCCAGTCAAGGTAGGAAGCAAATTGTAATAGTATTTGAAATGCCATACAGTCGGGTTTATAAAATCCACCCTTTTATGTGTAGGTAAATGTTAAGTGTGTGTTTAGTTTTAAAATACATTCTTTGCCCCTCTCCCATTTTTCATCCTGTGGGAATGCTGTGACTCCATCTATGTCTAGAGGATCCTGGAGAGCCATAGAAAGGCTGCAGGTGCCCAGCCAGCTGATGCTGCATATAAATTAGGGTGCGATGTAGGTCTGTAAATTTACCTCCCAGCAGGGTGCAGACAGGCCCATGTCTCTTTAGCCTTCTCCTCCTGACTCAGAGTAAGCTGTTAGGCGAGGAAGAGGCATTGCTGCATTTCTGCACGGCACCTCTGGCTTTCGCTGTGCCTTTATTTTGTGAGGGGATGGCACAGATGGGACAGCCAGCCCAGACCTGGATTAGGTTTAGAAACCAGGTATATTGAAGAACCAGGAGGTGGAAGTTACAGCGGTGCTCTGAGTGGTCCACCTGACAGCGAGGACTGTCCAGAGGGAACAAATAGCCTCTTAAGTAGTGAGATCCCAGTAAATAGAGGCATTCGAAAAGTGATTGGAAGATGCTGGTCAGGGGCTGTAGGGTTTATTTTTAAGAAATCTTTAGACTACATTAGACTTAGATTCATAAGATGTGTCTAGTTCCTGGTTAGTCTTTGTTTAATCCAAAAAGAGTAGAGAAGCGTGGGTGATCTTTCATGAACTTTCTTTAATCTAGTGCAGAAAAGTGCAAGATGAAATTTTTCTGTGTAGCTCCATAGTGTTCATGTCACGTTTCTCCTTGAGCTCTTTTCTCTCTTTCTGGAATGTTCTGTTGTCATTCAAGTACAAAACCAGCATATATTTTTACTTTTATGTCAGTTTTATTGTAGTATTGTTTACATACAATAAAATGTACACATTTTAAGTGTACCGTTTGAGTTTTGACAAATGTGTACACCTGGGTCACCACCGCCCTACTCAGTATATAGAAGGTTTCCATTACCGCAAATGTCCTTTACGTCCCTTTACTGTCAGTTTCCTCCCACTCCCAGCCCCAGGTAACCCGTAAACTGCTTTCAGTCAGTACAGATTTGTTTTGCTCTCAGATTGTTTAAAAGTTGGGCTCCTAAAACATGAAGATAGTAACTTCTTATTTCCATGCCCCCCCCCCAAAAGAAAAATTTAAAACACCTACTACCACCCATCATCACCTCTGTTTCCTAAAAGGGCATTTTAACACCAAAAAAAAAGAGAAGGAGGGGTATGACTTTAGGATAAAGAATAGTCACTTAAACTGGGTAAGTTTTACTTTTTGAAAAGCTCACACACTCTCCTCGTTTTTCTCACTGTGTGGAGCCATCACATTAGGTGACCACTGTGAGGTCTTTTCAGATTCTGAGCTTTCAGGACAGTGAAATAGGTTGTCTGGGAAACAAAACAAGCTAGAGGTTTAGGGGCCTTCCCCGATTTTTCTAGGGCTGGAATAGAAAAGACTGATTTGCCCCACTCTTGTGCCTCACCTCTTGTCTCCTCTGCTCCTTGTAAACCACAGAAGAAGCGGGTGGAGGGCCCTGGCTCCCTGGGCCTGGAAGAATCAGGGAGCAGGCGCATGCAGAACTTTGCATTCAGTGGAGGACTGTACGGGGGCCTGCCCCCCACACACAGTGAAGCCGGCTCCCAGCCGCACGGCATCCATGGGACAGCACTCATCGGTGGTTTGCCCATGCCGTACCCGAACCTCGCCCCTGATGTGGACTTGACTCCTGTTGTGCCATCAGCTGTGAACATGAATCCTGCACCAAATCCTGCAGTCTATAACCCAGAAGCTGTCAACGAACCCAAGAAGAAGAAATATGCAAAAGAAGCTTGGCCGGGCAAGAAGCCCACGCCTTCCTTACTGATTTGATACTTTTGGTCATGGAGAGGGGAGGGGTTGGGTGGGAATTGGGTGGAAGGGTGATGGGGGAGCTAATGAACTAGGGAGAAAAATTTTCCTTGTGTGCAGTATCATTCAGAATGTCTCCTGGGGTCCTAACCATGTAGTTTAAAACTGGGGGTGGGGTTGAAATATCCCATAAAGACCTGTCTTCAGAACACTGTTAGTGTGGAGAAATGTTGCGTATATCCTTCTAAATAGACTGCCTGGGCTCTTTCCCGGGCCTTCTATTACCTCCTGTTTCTTTTCTCCCTCTTAATAGGATCATTTTTCTTTAAAGTCACATACCCCGGGGAGGCCCTCATGTTGAATCCAGAGCTGGGGAGGCGACAATCGCATCACCAGCCTTGTGGGTCCAGTGGCCTGATTTATATTTACTATCCCTGCAAGTCCTCGATAGCAAAAGGATTGCCACAGATTGGAGGTTGATCCAAAAAAGTGTTTAGAGTTCTTCAGTTAAGCTAAGATTTAAACTCAAAAATGGATCAGTGGTTTTGAGGTCCAATAGTTAGGCTTTTCTCTTTTGTCCTTTCTGTTGGAATGAGAACATTTTGATTTTCGTCTGTGACCAGTGCCATAGACACAGGTTGGTAGTTTTAAACTTACTACTTTGTTTGAACTTGACCTGTTTTTCTTGTCAAACCTGAGTACTCTGCCTGCTGAAGTTGCCCATTTGATACCGGAGTACTGTCCTCAACTCTAAGGCTTTCCTTTCCTTTTCAAGGATGTGACGAGTTAGAGAAATTCCAATTAAAAAGGAAAAGATTTTACTTTGCAAGTAATGATGTCTCTAAGAGGGTGTTTTTAGATGTTGGTTCGGAGGCTCTTTCCCCCCTTGTCTGAGAGCTCGTTGTCCAGAGCTCCAAGACTAGACCTGGCTAACACACATAGGAGACGACAGTAGGAAACGAGTCAAGCTTTGTACAGAGATTTGTACATTTGTGTAATAGGCCTTTTCACGCTTTATGTGTAGCTTTTTACCTGTAACCTTTATTACATTGTAAATTAAACGTAACTTTTGTCATTAGGGTGCAGTTGTGGTTCAGTCACCATCACCGATTCCCACTGCCATTGGGGAATGTTTGTCAAAGGTTCTTGGGCTTGGGAGGTGATGCTCTGTCCCCCTTTTACTACCACAAATAAAGATGCCCCCCGATGCAAGCGCAAGTTCTGATTAGAGATTCCAGTCTCCAGACTGAAGCCTCACCGAGCACAGTGGGTTCGGAGGTGCCTGCTGCCCTTCATCAGGAGGCTGAAGCGCAGACCTGACGGGGGAGACCGGGCTTTGGGGGCACTTGGCCTGTTGTGGGCGTGGTGTAAACCTGGTCACCCACTCTGGATACAACTGCGTGCATTTGAGCAAAAGGAAGCTAAAGCTGAGTACGTTTGGAAGGGATTTCAGCCGGAGTTGGGATTGAATAGATGTGTCTTGCATACTGGAACCTTTAGCAGGAAGTGCACTTTGTGCGTGGTGAGAACTACATATGTGGCGCTGTGATGAAGATGCCAGCTAGGCTCCAGATTCCCTGGGTCGAGAGTGTGGCCTAGTAGCCGGAGCAGCCTGGTCAAGAACAGAGGTCCACAAAATCACAGCTGTGCAAGAAGCAGACTTCTCTACCAGCGTCTGTAAAATGAATGTTCCTCTCTTAGGAGGGTACCTTCCCCTCACTGTAGCAAAGGTTACTGTTAGTCACTCATCGAGCACCTACCTACCCTGCCAACCATTTATAGCATGTCATTTAGTCCATATAGCCCTAAGAATACTGTTATCCCCATTTTATAGATGAGACTACAGGTTCAGATAAAATAAACTTCCCTGTGATCCCACTGTGGTGAAGTCAGGATTGAAACTAGCCTGAATGCAGAGCACAGGTTTGTTTACGCTGCCTCCAGCGTGAGTTACGGTGAAGGATGTGTGGCCCACAGAGGGCAGGCACGTTGTGCTCAGTAGGTTGAGCTAGGCTGATTTGTAGCTTAGGCATTTGTTTTGAAGTTTAAAATTTTTTTTCAAAATGGACAACTTCCTCAAAGGTGTATTAAAGGATTTAGATACAGTTTAGATAAATCCTGTTGAGAGAGCATGCCCTGCATTATTTGGCTCTAGCATTTGAGTTGCATTGGTGTTCAAAGAAGGCTCAGCAGAGAGCATCTAAGCCTGCAAAGCTATATACCTTCCCCTTCAAGGGCCCCGTTGACTTTAGTGGAAGCAGGAGTGCCTGAATTTGGCAGTTATGTGACGTAAGGGGGCGTGTATGTGTGGAAACCTGGCTTGCCTGGCACCGTATTTCTGATTTCTTCCAGTCATATTTTAGTGCCCCTGGAAGATGAGCACAGCAGGAGGGGGCTCAGGGGCCTCTCACCTTAATGCAGCCCTAGACATTGACCATAGATAAGACCCTCCCGTTCACGAGGATCGGCAAATGGTTGTCGCGGCAAATGGTTGTCGCTCGGTGGAGCATGATGCTGCTGAGAGACACAATCTCTCCCACACGGGCCCACCCTGGATGAGAAGTGACCATTGGTTTCCCCAAAGCCCTATGCCCACTAATGGGCCATCTGCTGAGGAGGGAGGGGATGACCCATGTTACCCTGCCCAGGGCAGGAGAGATGGTGAAACCCGGGGAGAAGGACACCTATTGACAGAAACCAGCCCATTCCCCAGGTGATCCCAGCTCATGAGCCACTGTTTGGTGACAACTTGCCTAAAATATGCTCACCATTATCTGCAAATCCTAGAATTTTAGAGTCAGGATTATGAGATCCTGTGTGGATCCTTCATTTTGCTTGTGAGCAAACCACGGCAGTGGGGACTCACTTCTTTGAACGAAATAGGGTTAATCATGGAGGAGTTGGGCATATGGAAGTGCACCTGCCTACAAGATGCCTGTGTTCAAGAGGGAAACATGCACACTTCGATGCTGAGAGCTGTAATCGAGAGATGGACAGGGTGAGGACAGCAGATGAGCAAGACCTTGGGGGTCAGGCAGGCTTCTAGGGAGATGACATTTAAGCCGAGCATTGAAGAATCAGGAGGGATTTGCTACGTGGAGGGGTGTGGACCAAGGTTCTCCAGGCAGAGAAAGACGTGGAAGGAGGAGGACAGGGAATGGCTGGTGGGTGGGAGGAGGGGAGAATCCGAAAGGCAGAGGCCAGATCCCACTCTAAGCTTTGCTGGGGAATTTGAAAGCACCAGGAAGCCACTGAAAGATTTCTTTTTCTTAAAAAAAAAAAAAAATTCAAGACATGCTCATGTAAAAATATTGGAAAACCCAAGCGTGCACGCACACACGGAGACTTCCTTGGGAAGATTTATTTCATGCAGGGGCTGTGACTGCTGAGATTCAGATGTTATAAAATCCCACTGGCAGTGTTCCCTGACCTCAGGTGAGTCTCCTTGAAGCAGGGGACACAGGTGTTCTAGTGCGCTCTCATACAGTTTAGCAAATCTAGAGGTAAGTCCAAATGTTGAGAAAACGTGGAAGAGAAAGTTTCCGTAGTTCTGTCTGCAAGAGGAAAGGGGTGTTAAGAGGAGAGGGTCATGGAAAGCTTCAAAGGGGTGACTGTGTTTCCAAGTGTTGGAGGGGAGGGTACTCTGAGCAGGGGCAACTGCAGGAGCAAAGGGGGCGGGGTGGATTAACGCCCCCAGCATATGATGGGGGTGGTGGGAAGGCCCTGGAGAGTTCACCTACTGACTTTGAGTGGGACCTGTTGCTGTGAAATAAAATTGCCTGGAGAATTGGATTGGATCGAGCCACCTCTGAACAGGGGCAAAGGTGCAGTTCCAGAGTCGGCCAGCAGGCGGGGCCCTGCCCCCATCCTTGGAGCCGCTATAATAACGGGTGTGAACCCCAAGGCTGTGGGATGGGAGAGGACAGAAAAGAATCTGACTCATTGTTGGGCACCCTGCCAGCGCTTTATCGGTGTTATTCCCCTTAATTCTCCCAACAGCTGAGAGGAAGTTGGTAGTGTCCCATTTTACAGCTGGGGAACTTGAGGCTCAGAGAGAGTTCCCGGACCAAGGTCACAGCTGGCAAGTGGTAAAGCAGGAATTCGAACCTGGTCCCAATGGTTTGGATTATGAACAGCACAGGGAAGTTCCTGATACGGTGTTGCTGCTTTGCCTGTCTGTGCCCTGGGTCTGTGAGAGACTGGATTTGGGTCCTTTTCTGGTTTTTCTCCCTCTCAATATCCTACCCCTTCTGTCTCCCTCTCTGGTCACCTTTGGGGTCTGTGGAGCTCCAAGTGCTGTCTCCACACCCACGCCAGGTTCCATTACATTATTGCCCCATGGCCTGGGGGCAAGGTTACTAACAGGAAGTGCAGCTGAGAAGAGACCCTCTGATGGCCAAGTCTCCCAGCCCGCCCGCTGCGACCTACCCTCACCCCACCTCTCTCCCCATAACCACGATTTTCCTCCACCCAGCCATGCTGCCACCTGGGCACTGGAGCCTGTCTCCCTTGCCTGCAGTCATACCCTCTCCTGACACGGTCAAGACCACCGTCTCCTCTGGACCATTCCCGGCAGCGGTCAAGCTCACTATTACTGCCTCTCACCTTAAGTAGAAACAAAATAAAAACCTTCCCTTAATCTCACTTCCCCACCAGCTGCCCCCTTGCTCTGCTCCACTTTGCAGTATAACTACTGGAAAGAAAGGCCTCCTCTTGCCGTCCCTCGCTCCTCTCCTCCGCTCGCTCTTGAATTCACCCCAGTTAACCAACACCATTCAAACTGTGCCTGCTCATGACCCCAGTCAGCCTTGTTCACCAATCTGATCAGAATATTCCAGAAGCCCCTCTTTTCCTTCAGAGTAAGAGCTGTCTTTCCACTGCACATCTAGCCCTGCTCTGCACCCCTGCTGTTACCTCTCTCCCCTCCGACCTCTCTCCTCACTCTGCGGCAGCCACCCCAGGTCTGGCTGGTCCTTCAACCCTTGAGGCACCCTCCTCCCCCTTTGCCCCCCGTAGCTGCTGGACCTCTTCCCCCAGATGTCAGCATGACTCCCTCCCTCCCTGCCTTCAAGTTGAGAAAGAGAAAAGCAGACCCTGACCTCCAGGAGCTGGCCCAACACTTCCAGCTGGGCCGTGGTGTTCCCTGGCTGAACATAAACAATTTCACAGAACATTCACATCAGCAAAGGCCACTCTGAGGTGACTGTGTTGGATCCAGATACACAGGACCACTCCATTGCATGTTTGAACACAGACAAAAAAACATGAACATGGTCCAAACTGCAGAAAGGACCAGTCATCTCTACAGTGGGTTGACTTGTGGTCCCCAAAGATATGTCCACCCAGAACCTCAGAATGTGACCTTATTTGGAATGAGAGTCTTTGCAGACGTAATTAAGGTAAGGATCTTGAGATCATCCTGGATTAGAGTGAACCCTAAATCCTATGATGAATGTCCTTATAAGGGACAGAAAAGGAGAAAACGTGAAGATGGAGGCAGAGACTGGAGTGATGTGTCTACAAGCCAAAGAATGTCAAGGACTGCCAGCAGCCACCAGAAGCTAGGAAAGAGGCAAGGAACAGATCTCCCTCAGAGCCTCCAGAAGAAACCAATCCCGCCAACACCTTGATATTAAACCCCCAGCTTCCAGAACTGGGAGAGAGTGCATTTCTGTTGTTAGAAGCCACCAAGTTTGTGGGAATTGGTTATGGCAGCCCTGGGAAATTAATGCAATTCCCCCAATGCTAGTAATATGAATGCTGTTTCTTACTAATGACAGCTGCAGCCTTGGTCTGGTTTTCCCTCCTTCTAGACAGAAGCAGCCTGTGGTCCAGGGAAGGCCTTCCAGAGAAAGTGATGCACAAGCCGAGAATGAGTAGGAGACAAGGGGGAGGACAGAAGGGAGAATGCACATTGAGGAACTGACAGAAGTTTCAAGTAGGAACCACCTTGGAGGCCCCAGCTGGGAGTTGACCCCAGATCCCAGCAACCCCACAGTGGGCCAGAACTGTGGATGACACCATGCCATATTAAGATCCCCAATCAGGGCTGGCTGGATGGCTCAGTTGGTTAGAGCACGAGCTCTGAGCAACAGGGTTGCTGCCAGTTTAATTCCCACATGGGCCAGTGAGCTGCGCCCGAGCTGAGGTGCCGCTGGGCCTCCACTGAGCTGGTGAGAGTGTGTACTCTTAACAACAAGGTTGCCGGTTCTACTCCCACATAAGATGGTGGGCTATGCCCCCTGGCAACTAGATTGAAAGCGCGACTGGACTTGGAGCTGAGCTTGCACCCTCCACAGCTAAGACTGAAGGACAACAACTTGACTTGGAGCTGATGGGTCCTGGAAAAACACAATGTTCCCCTTCCCCAATTCCCCAACACTGTTCCTTTCCCCAATTCCCCAATAAAATCTTTTAAAAAAAAAAGACCCCCAATCATAGATTACTCCCACTTCCTGACAGCACCCAGTCCAGAGCACAGCCCTGCTTCCTTAAACCCTCCTGGACATCACCCAAACCCAAATCCTGTAAGTCTTTTCTGACACCCTCTACTGAGTCGCTCAACTTAACTGCCCTGTCTTCCTGGAGGTCTTTGGATGGAAGGCGTTGACAAAAGCCTTCACCCACAGGCCACCATCTCCAGTTAAAATCTGTCTGCCCCACCTTCTTTATCCCTCACCCCCTTCCCTGATTCCATTTTCCCCTTAGCACTGGTCATTTTCTCCTTCCCTAGACCAATTACTTATTTCCTCTGTGGTATTTGTGGTCTGTCTCTCCCCCCACCCCATTTAAATGTGGATTCCACTAGGGGCAGGGTGCTTGTCTGTTTTGTTTCCTAATGTGTTCAAAATAGCTAAAGCAGGGCTTGGCACATCACGGGTCCTCAGTAAATATTGTTGAATGAATGAATCGGTGCTGAAACAAAAGCAAGCCAAGGGAGCGCCTTGGCCATCAGGAAAGCTTCCCTGGAAAAGGGCTCTCAGGGCTGGGGTCTGATGGGTAAATCGAGGTGACCCAGGCGTGGAGAGTGGGGAGGAGTATTTTGGGCATGTACAGAGGGCCTGGGGAAGTGAGGATCTCTGAGAGGTGGCTGAGGAGGGTGTTCTGGAAGGAGAAGGCAAGAGGTGAGATTGGAGAGTTGTCAGGGGCCAGGACATGGGGAGCTCAGACGTCACCCTGAGGGCCATGGAGATCCATGAAAGTGCTTACGCACAAAGCAGCATTTTCAGAGCAGACGGTGGGAGGCGGGCAGTGCCATGGTAGAGGTGAGGCTGGAGGTGGGAAGACCCGTTGCAAGGCTTTTAGAGGGTGAGATGATGCCACCTAGGCCACGGTGGCAGCTGGAGGGAAGGGGCAGTCCAGGGAGAATGAAGAAGACCCAGGGTCCCTGGCTTGGGCATCTGGGTCTTCAGAGGTGCCGTTCACTGTAGAGGGGAATGCAGCAGGAGAGGGGACAGACGAGGCTGAGTCTGAGGCACTTCATGCCAGAAACAGCAGGGGAGATGTCAAGCAGGCAGCTGTACATACACCTGGAGCTCAAGGTCGGGCTGGAGACACAGGCTTGGAAGGTGGACGTGGAGCAACACTGAAGCCTTAGTGGACAGGGAGATTCTGAAGACTTCTGCCTGAGAGGCCATAAGACCAGGGGGCTCAGGGCAGCAGGGTTGCAGGGAAGGATGGAGGGGGGCCCAATCCCCCACCCCTCCTTCTCTCCTCTGGGGTTTCTAGGTCTCCCCTAGCTCCCTGGAGCCCCCAGTGGCTGGAATCACTGGCTGGAATGGAGGTCTCCTTTGTCTCTTAGTAATTCACTGCTCCAGGCTTTTTTAGAGAGCAGAGGGAGGCTCTGCGTGGCACTCAGCCCAGACAGCGACTGCAGTAGCCACTGTGGAAACAGAGCCCCATCTGGAGGTGCAGATGGCAGCCTGGCCCCGGAACTCAGGTCCCCTATTTATTTGGGGAAAGCTCAGAACTGGGGTGTCACCATCAGTCGCTCAGACAGCAGGGCTGGGGAGGGGGGCAAGCCTGGCACAGGCTGGCACACACCCTCCTTGTCCCAGTGGCCCCAACTACCTGCCCCCCAAGACTGACCAGAGCGAGAGGCAGTCATGCCCCAGGTGAGACACCTAAACCTAGACCCCATGGGCTCCATCCCTCACTTTCTGTTTTGCCTCCTAACTGCCTCTCCCATGTGCCCAACAGCCCAGGCACAGCCTCCCTCTTCTCTCCTCTGAGCATGGCCATGGCCTCCTACGTGCCCCTCCCTGCCTGCCAAGCCTTCGTCCATATCTCTGCCAGTCTTGCTAAAAGGTATTTCACACCACATCAATCAGGAACTCAGCCCCCAAACCTCTGGGTCAAAAGTCACACGCCTTACTGGGCCTCTGAGGGCCAGCTCCCACTCCTAGCTGGGGCCTCCAAGGTGGTTCCCACTTGAAACTCCTTTCAGTTCCTCACTGTGCGTTCTCCCTTCTGTCCTCCCCCTTGTCTCACACTCTTGGCTTGCTCATGACTTTCTCTGGGTGGCCTTCCCTGGTCCACAGGCTGAGGAAGGAAGGTCTATTTGAGTAGCCTTCACTTACTGAGTTTTCCCCACCTGGGTGCCAGAAGGGCAGACTATCTGTTGTGTTGACCCCGGATCCCAGTCCCCCCCACAGTGGACCAGAAATATGGATGCCATTGAGCTGAAATGCATCACAAAGCTCTTGCACCTTTCCTCCCTCCCTGGGTCCTCAGATCTTGTCCCATTGGGTGACCTGTTTGTTACCCTCCTGCCTCATCCCGCGCAGCACGGACTGTGGGGAGTCAGAGGGGCGGCGAAGGGTTCAAGGAACACAAGCGACAAAGATAGAGTTAAAGCGAGGCCAGGGGGCTGTAGTTCTCTCTCTGGAACTGAGCCCCAAATTGGGCCAACGCGTAGCTTTTGTTAAGAAACTTCAGAGAAGAGCAACTTTCTTTCCAAAGGTCGTGTGATAAGTGTCTTAAGGCCAATTTCCATCAACCAGCCCCACTGTATTCCAACACATGCTGTGCCCTCGTACTCCCACACACACAACCCCCAGGATGGTGCAGCTGTTGCCGCGGCTGTGAAGTAAGGGAGATAACCGACATCATTCCGCCGCCGGGTCGCAGCGCTTCGAGACACTCCCTTGGGGAAGCTTTACCGGTATCATTTTATCGGGTCTCAGCGTTTCGAGACACTTTCTCATGACCTCGTTAGGTCAGGGGTTGGGGGAGGGGGGGGCAGTCGAGGATGAAGCTGTAAAGCAACACCCTCCTTCCCAGCTAGGAGAGCAACCTGAGTCTAGAGGCTGTGTCCCCTTCACCTGTGCCACCCAGAGGGACTCAGCCCTGAACCCAGTGACCTTGGGTGATGGGAGGAGACACCACCAAACTGACTTTAGGTTTGAACGAGACTGGCAAGCCCTTAGGGGAAGTAGGGCAGTGAAGAGATAGCAGAGTTCCTGTGGGGAGGGCCCAGAGAGGCCCCTGAGAAAGGGAACTTGAGCCAGGGCTTCCTGCTCCCGGCATCACAGAGTGGAACTGGGGACCCCGCTTCGGTCTCTTCCTGGCTGAGGGACTTTGGGTGCACTGCTTCCTTTCTAGGTGACAGTTTCCTCATCTTTAAAATGCAAAGAACGAGACAACTTACATCTCAGGGTATTGTGAGCTGAGATGTAATGAAATGTAAAGCACTTAGCGCAGTGCCTGCTGAGCCAAGTTCCCCTTCTCAGGCCTCCAGGCCTTTCATCGCCTCACTGCATATAAAAATTAAAGTTTGTGTAATGCCCAGGCCAGGGATGGATGACAGCCCCAACAGAGGGGACACAGGACATCAGGACAGATGTGCTGCCTAGGGGTGATGGGACAGGGCCCTCGGGCTGAAGAAGATGAAGAGCTCCTAATGGGCAAGGGGGACCTTGTGCTTCAATCTCTTTTCACTGCAGCTGAGGAAACTGGGGCTAAGAGGTGGCAGCAGCTGTTGCTGTTGCCTGAGTGTTACTCAGAGCCAGGTTGGGTACCACAGCTTCCCTGAACTTCTTGCATTGAATACAAGTTTTGCAGCACCTCTGGAAGCCAGGCTGAGCGAATCGTGGTGGCAGGGACGTAGGTTTTAGACTCAGATAATTGCTTGGCTCAAGATCACAAGGAAGAGGCTGTGACTAAGACAAGCTGGGAATTCAGGGCTCTGGACTCCCCAGGACCCCACTCCCACCTCAGGGAAGCTCATCCTGGCAGGATCTGGAGGTAGGAGTGCAGCTGGGGGGCGAAGTGGGGGTGGGGGGAGGCAGGGCAGATCCCACATCCCGGAGTCCCCCAGTCATCATTCAACAAACACCAGGCTCTGTGGATAAGCACAAAAGAGACATGCCTAGCCCTCATGGAGCAAATATCCTACTGGGGAAGAGATGTTGAGAAATCACAAATGTAGCATTACAAGTGTGAGGAGAGCTATGGAGAAGGGGTTTATGATATGTATTGTGCAAGAGAGCAATAAGGAACCACACTCTGTCTGAGGGGTCAGGGAAGTCTTCTTGAGGATGTGATGCTTGAGACTCAGGATAAAAAGGTTACTATGAGGTAATCCTTTATTTATATATATATATATATATATATATATACGTATCTGCCCCAGTTCCTGACACAGGGTTCCTGAAACCCTTATAAACTCCTAAGTGAAAAGAGCACTGGGAGCGTCTTTTGTTCTGATCAGGTGACACTGGGTGCACTCCTGGATGGCTTCTGGATGGGGACTGGTCATCAGAAACACCAAGTCATGATTAGAAGCTTGGAATTTTTAGCCTCCTGCCCCCATTTCTCTAGAGAGAGGAGGGACTAGAAATGGAGTTCATAATTGGTCATAAAGCCTCCATAAAATCCCAATAATGTAGGGTTTGGCGGCTTCCAGGCAGGTGAACACATCACATACCAGAAGAATGATGAACCCCAACTCCATGAGGACAGAAGCTCCTACAGTCGGGACCTTCCCAGACCTCACCCTATAGATTTCTTCATCTGGCTGTTCATCTGTATCCTTTATCATACCCTTTCATAAACTGGTAAATGTAAGTATTTCCCTGAGTTCTGTGAGCTGCTCTAGCAAATTAATTGAACTCAAGGAGGGAGTCATTGCAACCTCCAATCTTTTACTCGTTGGTCAGAAGCACAGGTAATAACCTGGGCTTGTGACTGGTCTCTGAAGTATGTGTGTGTGTGAGGGAGTCTTGGGGGACTGAGCCCTTAACTTGTGGAATCTGATGCTATCTCCAGGTAGATAGTGGCAGAATTGAACTACAGGACACCCACCTGGTGTCACAGGGAATTACATGGTGTGAGGGAAAATTCTCTGGGAGAACAGGGTTTCCCCTACACAGTTACCCAGGCAAGGGAGTGGTGTGCCTTCCAGGCAGAGGGACTGGCATGTGCAAAGGTACTGTGGTGGGAAGAAGTACAACACAATTTTGAAAAATGCTCCAAGTTTACCTTTTCAAGAAGGTGGAATAGAGGCACCTTCTTTCCATTTTCTTCTCGAAAATCGTCCCCTCCTCCCCCCACACAATGAGGAAAATAAGAAACAGAAACTCCATCTTCTAGGAAGATATTTCTGCCTCAAACTACGGTATTGTAGAAAAGCACCAAATGCTCTGGATCTCAGTATGGTTAAGTAGTGGAATTATTAAATAATTCTATCTTTCCTCTAGTTCTAGAACTTGGCCACTTCTGTCCTGCTCTTTCTTATAGTGTTAACTAATAAAATTCCAATGTCTGGCCCTAAGAATGAAAACTTCCCTAATTAATAACTGCTATGAAAATAAGCCTCAGAAAGATGCAAAGGAGCTATCTTTTCTCCCTAAAACTGCAGAAACCGAAATACTTACTATGTTCTGTCATAAGCAAGAGTTTAAGAATCAGACATGATAGGGGTCACAACAAGAACTTTCACGAGAGCATCCGTCTTGTTTTCCTGTCCAGTGTGGGGATTTGTGGGACTGGTCATTAAAAACATGTTAGCTCTGCAAATAGAAACCTGTCCTCGGAAGGGTTGTTTGCACAAGAGAGTCTTTTTTTTTAAGATTTTTACTGGGGAATTGGGGGATGGGAACAGCGCTGGGGAATTTGGGGAAGGGGAACAGACAAGTTGCTGTCTTTTTTTTTTGTTCTTCAGTCTAGTTGTGGAGGACGTTGCTTCACTGGCCCAAGTTGGCACCATCATTGCAGTCTTCCCGGGCGAGGCAGATCAGTCACCGGCTTCTGGACAGCCACTCACGGAGGCTGCTGGCTGCTCACACTGGCTGCTGGCTACACACGGTAGCCCATGGCAACCCACTGCCACAGGGGCTGCAGCCTACGCCATCGCCGGCGACTCACAGTAGCCCAGCTCCACGTTGAGCTGCTGTTCAGCATCTTAGCTGTAGAGGGCAGTGTCACTGGCCCTCATATGGGATCCGAACCGGGGCCCTCTGGCGTCCCAAACCCGCTCTTAACCAACACACCACTCGGCCGGCCCTACATCCAGTTTTAACGCTACTCTAGCTTTGAAATTCTGAGCTGACTGAGAGAAGAAACTTTCAATTTTGACATCAAGAGACAGAATCATTTTTCTTACTCTTACCTTTCTCATGTGTGAATCCTCAAATGTATTTTTAGTGTTCATAATTATTTTAAGGAAAACATATTTTTTTCCTTTTTTCTCACCACAATAAGTTCCTGTATAACATATTATGCTAGAATAGATATGTTAATTTACTCATTTACATCATTTATTCCCAGAAGGAGAAAAACATCTTTACATTTGACCTTCAGCAACTGGTAAAGAGGACAGATTTATGATATTGTTTTAATGTGTATTAGGATCAATTCATAGGTATAAAAAAATCTTATTAAAATAAAAGATTTTTGTATACTAAAATTATATTTACTGTTTTAGTTTGGTTTTTCTTTTAATTGTTTAGATTTTTCCTTGCCAGGCAATATATCACACTAATGACTCA
>NW_017731488.1:3505062-3536013 GCF_001890085.2 Hipposideros armiger
TCACTGGCCCAAGTTGGCACCATCATTGCGCTCTTCCCGGGTGAGGCAGATCAGTCGCCAGCTTCTGGATGGCCGCTCACGCTGGCTGCTGGCCACACATGGTAGCCCATGGCAACCCACTGCCACAGGGGCTGCAGCCTACGCCGTAGCAGGCGAGCGACTCAAGGAAACCCAGCTCCAGGATGAGCTGTTGTTCAGCATCTTAGCTGTGGAGGGCAGTGTCACTGGCCCACATATGTGGGATCCGAACCGGGGCCCTCTGGCGTCCCAAGCCAGTTCTTAACCATCACGCCATTCGGCTGGCCCTCATCTTAACCATTTTTAAGTGTACAGTTCGGGCGTGTTAAATACATTCACATTGTTCTACAACAGATCCCTGGAACTTTTTTATTTTGCAAACCTGAAACTCCATTCCCATGAGACAACTCCCTGTTCCCTCCCTGAACCTCTGGGAATTACCATTCTACTTTCTGTCCCTATGAATTTGACTACTCTAGGTACTTCCTATCAGTGGAATCATACAATATTTATCTTTCTGTGACTGGCTTATTTCACTGAGCATAATGTCCTCAAGGTGCATCCATGTAGTAGCAGGTGTCAGGATTTCCTTCCTTCTTAAGGCCGAATAATATTCCAGTGCATGGATGGACCACATTTGGTTTACCCATTCCTCTGTCCATGGGCATCGGGGTTGCTTCCATCCCTTGGGTATTGTGAATAATGCTGCTATGAACATAAATGTACAGATATTTCTTCGAGATCACGCCTTCAATTCTTTTGGATATATATCTAGAAATGGGATTGCTGGGTCATATGGTAACTCTATTATTCATATTTTCAGAAAGAGATAACTTTTCATTTAACTTCTGCTGAAAGAAGACAGCAGACCCAGCAGCTTCCCTAAAACCCAGAAGTTACGCAGAGGTTTCTATAGTGTTTGAAAGTCAAAGCTTAACCCCTGCTCCCAGAACTGGACCCACTTCCTTCTCTCTGCTCACCAACCATGCAGGTGCTGCAGTTCACCCCTTCCCTCCACCACACCCCCACACCCCACACAGAAGTCACTGATGCAGTAAGCACGGTTTCTACCCGTCTCAGTTAGGAAGTGCAGCGGCAAAAATCTCTCCGGGCTCAAACCACTTCCTCAGGAGGTTTTACTTTCTGAATTCTGGCTCTGTTCCTCCTCCAACCTTCCTCAATGACGACCCCCACTGAACCTGGTCCCTGCAAGGTGTCTTGGGACATGTCCCACTTCCTTCCTCCTAGCATCCCCTATGCCTCCCCTGAGGCCCTGGGGCCGGTCTGTGGGAGCTTCTCAGGGTAACCCCGCAGGCTCACCAAGCTCCTCATTCACCCCTCCACTCCCCTCCGCTCCCCTCCCCCCTCCCCTCCTCTCCTCTCCTTTCCTCTCTGCACCCCCATCCTTCCCACCTCTCTTACTCCCTGACTCTTCTTATCTTCCTCCCCACACAAAGGTTGTTTGCTCCCTATTTCACAAAGCCAAGAAAGCCAGAGGGCTTGAAGCTCACTTTTCTACCACACCAGAGCAGGCGTCAGTCCTTCCAAGCTTTATGACCAGAGATGCTCACCTCCTTGAGGATATATTTTATATATATATAAATATATAAAAAATATAAATATATTTTTCTAGGAGTGATTTTTTCCTCCAGGGAAAAGCTGCAAAGGGAGGGAGCACCCCTCCAGGTGGTCTCCACTTGGTGTCAGGGATCCCTGACAGGGTGTTGTTCCTATGATCTTTATAAACCATGTTATAGAAAGTCTAGAACACAGAAAAGACAACAGATGGCCTTTCAAGCCCATGGTTCCCAGGGCTGGGAGTGGTTCTGCTCTCACCCTGTGCATTTTCTGCACTTGTCTCCACACAAGCCTCTGGCATGAGGTGGGGTCTTGCTCTCCCAGGAAGAGGGCAACTCAAGAGAGGTAGAGGAACAACAGCTTCAAGACCCACTGGTGGGCATGGGCATGGGCATGGGCGTGTGTCTCCTCTGGTGGGGCGCCAGAGGAGATATGTGCAAAGGTATCATCGCATGATAGACAGCCTTGGGACTTGTGAAAGGGCACATTTCTCAAGGCCACCTCCGAGTGGCCATCAGGGCCTGTGCCAAGGCGAAGTCCACAAGAGCTAGAGGAAGCCCCAGGCTGTCATACTTAAGGGGACTGGCACACAGAGGGCTTCGAGCCTGGGCCACCTCGCTGTCCCTTGGAGCTGAAGCACTCTCTGCTTCTCTTCCACGCCCCTGTTTGACCTTCCTGACTGCTAGGCCAATGTGCCAAGTTGGTGGACATTTAAGTGGACAGCAGAACACCGTAACAACCACCACCCAGTGTTGCGTCAACATTAGGCCTCTTTCTCTCTTGGAAAGAGGGAGGTAACGTATGCCCCTGCCTTTTACCGTATTTGCCGGCGTATAAGATGATTTTTTGGCCCTGAAAAATATGCCTCCAAGTGGGGGGTCGTCTTATACGCCAGGTACACTTCAGATAGACTGCCCATAGTGCTTGCCCCGTGCCATAGTGGCCTCCCGATGCCCGCCCACTTCATTCCACATACCGTTCAGGCATCAGCAGCGCTGCTGGGTGTATGCTCGGCTGTTATGCGATTTTGCTGTTATGCGATTTTACCACACTCGCAAAATCGCACACAGCCGACCATATAACAAACTCTGTATTTTGAGTGGAAATGTTAGGGGGTCGTCTTATACGCCGGGTCGTCTTATACGCCGGCAAATACGGTATATATTGCTGTAAAACACTGGGCCACATGATAGCTTGTGCAAGAATGTGTAGTGCGAACACAGCAGGCAGAGAGAGGCCCAGCCCCTGTCCCCAGTCACCCTGAGTCACTCCCACAGTGTGACAAGCAGCTGCCCACAGGAGGCCCCGAGATATTCACCTTCAGATTCTGAAAGCCCTATAGAGAGTGGTGGGTGAAATGAGACTCCAGCTCTGGGCATCCTCCTCAGGTCTCCTTTCCACCCTTACCTCCCCAACCTCTGTGAACAGGAGTTTCCCTCTGCACCCCGCTCAGCTCTTGAGAAGCTGGGGAGACCCAGGCCAGTGCTCCCAGTCTGGAGAAGTGGAAGGGGCTTAGGCAATGGCAACCACAAGTCTGGCTTCAAATTCCAGTTCCTCCATTTGCATGTTGTGTAACATCAAGGAAGACCATTTGTCACTCAGACTCTTATTTTCCTAAAAGAGAAGTGGGGGCGGTGCATGAGATCAGCACATGAGATCTGAGATCCCGGGGAAATGTCACAGGCACAGGAGGTTCTTGGAAATAGTAATACAACGTGAGGTTGAGCACTTGGAATGTGTGCCTATGGACCTGTGTTACACTATCATTTTCACCAACATCCTTACTCCTGCCAGTCCTCCTTGTACAAAAGGGACTGAGGCTCAGAGAGGTTAAGGAACTTACCTGAGATCACACAGCTAAGAAGCGATGGAGCCAGGATGTGAGCCCAGCTCTGTCTCCAAAGCCTGTCTTTTTATTCTTCATCCTCTACTGCAATTCTAGGCAAAGCTGGACGGAGCACAAATCTGCCAGACTTACATGGTCTGCTGAGACACATGGGGAAAAGAAGAGGAATTGCCATGTTCTCTGGCCTGTAGGAGGAGCCCAGCAGAGCTGGGTTAAAATCCTAGGATCTCCACTTTCTCGTTGCATGATCTTATGCAAGCCACTTCGCCTTTCTGAGCCTCGGTCTCTTCATCTATACAGTAGGATTGATAATGTTTGTCTTGCCTGCTTGTAGGGAGAATTAAGTGAGTGAATGGTTGTACAGGGCCTGCTTGGAGTAGGTGCACAGAGAATTACATCTGCCAATGTTTCAGGAGACATGTGGAAGTGCCCCCTCCATCCCATCTCCTCTGCTTAGCAGACCCTCCTCCTGCGCTGGAGGCCCTTGCATGCCTCTGTGTTCCACTTCTCTTGGTTCCTTCTTATCTTATAAGGTCCACTGGAGGCTCAGCAGCCTTTCAGCATGACTGAAATATGCCCTTATACGCTGTAAAAACAAGCATACCATTTGACCCAGAAACTTCACTTCAGGAATCTATCCCAAGGAAGTATTTACCACCCATTCATTGAGTGAGTCTCAACAATGCTGGTTTGTTGAGCACCTACTGTGTGCTGGGCCCTGTGCAATAGGCTGGGGATACACTGAAGAGCAAAGCAGTCTGGTATCCTGGTCTCTGCCCTCCAGAAACCAACTATCTAGTTGCTGACGAGACTTTAAAACAGTAATTACACAGGTAAATGTATAACTGCAAATTTTAATGGCAAAGAAATGGTTTCCATATGCGGTTGTCATACGCTTTTGCCTGCTAGTTTTGGTTAAGTCCACGTCTGTGTCCAGGAACCTGGGAAAAGATAAAGGCCAAGTGAAAGAGAGGGATTGGAAATTTTCTGTTGAGTGTTATCAACCAAAAGTGTTTCCTTGAAGGTCATAATGGGACTTGATTTCAGCTGGGTCCTGGGATGGGCTGCAGTGTCTGTAAATGTTTATACAAGAGTAGAAAAAGACAAATAAAAAGAATAGGCTACCCAGTGGGAAGAAGCACTCCCGGCGACCAGATTGTGGTTCCTATACACCGTTTTCCAATAAAAGGAACCAGGGCTTCTGGGAGAAATGGCTGATTGTAGAACTGGGGCAGGAAAAAGACAAGATGAGCCTGGAGCACCTTGGAGCACCAGACAGTAAGGAAGTGCTCAGGAAACAGAATGATGTGGGAACAGCAGAGGGACCCAGGAGCCAACCTGAAGGAACTCCCAAAGCTGAAACAATTTGAGCAACAAAATAAATAATATAGTCTTGGGTTCTAAGTCAAAGTATAAAATAAATGTACACGAGTCCATGCTGGCATAAAAAAATAAATAAATGAGTTGGGGGGTGAGGGGAAGAGAAAATCTTTCTTACAGAGGAATTCCAAGTAATGTATTTGGATGCTCCCTACTCCGGGAAGTGGGGCTTAGCTCCCCCTGAGGGTGGGCTGCACTTTGTGACTTGTTTCCAAAGAACAGGGTATAGAGAGAGGAAAAGAGAAACTTTACAGTGGAGAAGCCTGGAAATGCCACCTTAACCAAGCGATCAAGGTTAACATCACAGTGAGAAGTCATGTGGGTAGCATGTGCCCCATGAGAGGATGTGATGAGAAGGATACCTCATCTTGAGGGCAGTATCCTTCCCTCAAATCCATAACCCCAGACTGGTCATGAAAACATCAGAAAAGATACCAAATTGTAGGACAGTCTGCAAAATACCTGCCCAGTGCTCCTCAAGGCGGTCAAGGTCGTGAGAAGAACAAGGAAATGTTGGGAAAGTGTCACAAATAGGACACATGATGACTAAATGCAATATGGGATCCTGAATAGGATTATGGAACAGGAAAAGGACAACAGACAAAATCCAAGTAAAGCCTACAGTTTAGTTAATGGTAATTCAGCAATGTTGGTTTCTTAGTTTTGATAAATGTACCATGGTAATGCAAGATGATAGTATTGGGGAAATTTGAAACTAGCTGAGGGATATATGGAAAGTCTCTACTATTTTTGCAACTTTACTATAAATAAAAAGTTAAAACAACAACAAAAAAACACAGGCAAAATAAAGAGTGGGAATAAACCGCAAAATTTTAGTAGTATTTTATATAAATATAAATATATATATATATTATATATTTTTATATATTTGAGAGTGGGAAAAGAATGTTTGTCCTCTTTTTGTCAAATGTCTTTCATAGGGTTTATTTCTTTTATTTTAAACTTTCATTATTATTTCTGATTAGAAGTCTCCTATTACTTCGAGTGACAAAAAAAAGAAAGCATTTTGCACAATGCTTATATCATCTCATTTAATCCTCATAACCAGCTAAGATTCTTTACCCTATTTTACAGATAAGTAAAATCAAAGTGATTCACCTGAAGTTATATAACAAGAAGGTGAAGAGCTGGGATTCGAACTTCTGTGGATTTAACTGACTCCTGAGGGACAGAGAAACGGAACAGCCTTAACTCTCCTCGCGGGGTCAGGAGAAGAGGTTGGAGTCTCTCCTAAACAGATTTCTCTGTAGTCCAAGGAAGATTTTTCATTAGAATTGTCCAGAGGGTCTGAGCGTCCTGAAAAGGTAATGAGCTCCTCATCAGTAGAGGACTATGGAGTGTTCTGGAGAGGGATTCAGGCGATCTGATGCTGTATTTCCTCTTCAGACCCAAAGGTCAGGGCTGTGTCTCTCCTATAAGACCCAGAATTACACCAGGCAGGCCGCGTTTTCTCCTTGTGAGTGGGGGAACCGAGGGGTTAGGGTGGAGGGAGAGACTGGGGTTTCTCCTTCATCTTCATCATCGTCCCTCCTCCACCATGGGGTCCATCACTGACGATTGAGGACGTGGGGGTCTGCTTTCATTTACTCAGAGCGGCCCGGGGGGGTCAGGTTCCCGATCTAGACCTTCTAAATCATGCCATCAATTTGACAGATAGGTATTTTAACCCCATTCTAGAGATGCGGAAACTGAGGCTGGGAGAGGGAAGCGGATTACCCAAGAGCTCGGGGTTGGGTGCCCCTGCGAGCGGCTCCACCCAGCGGGGGGGGGCGGGGGGGAAAGGCGGGCTCCCGGCTGCTCAGTCCGCGTCCAGCGAGCCGCGGGGACCATGGAGCCCACGTCGTTGCAGGACTTTGTTTGTGCGCTGGACCCCGCCTCCCTCCCGCGTGTACTGAAGGTCTGCTCGGGGGTCTACTTCCAGGGTGAGTGAAGAGCCAAGACACCCCAACCCCCTGCCTCGCCGCTGCCAGGTTCTCCCTGGGTAAGGGGCAGAGGCGCCGCCAGGGAGTTAGAAACCCAGGAAGGTGCGCCTCGGATTCGAATCCCAACGCTGCCAAGCTATGTGATTTGGGGCCGCGCACAACCTCTCCAGGCCTCGGCTTTTGCTTCCGTAGAATGGGGTGGGGGTGTCGCTGATTGCTCCTCAGGGCAATAATGAGCTCAGACACCCAGATGGGTGGAATCGAGTCAAGTCGGGCTAGAGCCGCGGTGCTCATTGATTGAGGTCGGATTGTGCGGGTGCGCGTCATTAAAGCGCTCATGACATGTAGCTCTTGCTTGATTCTTAAGTGCCAGGTAGCCCTCCCCTCCTTGTGACCTCCCACTCCCTCCTGACGCCCATCTACACCGCCTTCCTTCAGTCCGGCCATCCCACCTTGGTCCTCTGCTTGGCGATGGGCAGTACTTGATCTGATCAGCTCTTCAATTCTCAGCTTCAACCGCCCCTCCTCCTGGAAGCCTTCCCGTCTCTCTGCTCCTTGCATGCCTGAACTTCTGCCCACTTATTTCACAGGGATGGGTACACAGCAGGGGCTCAGTCACTAGTGACTGCCTGAAAGAGCAAGAAGTAAGGAATTGTCAGGCCGTGGAAGGGAGAGGACGGCTGCTCAGCAGATGGGAAGCCAGGGCTGCTGAGGGCCAGGGAGGAGCTGTGGGCATTGGGGTGGAGGAGAGAGGGAATGGAAACATTGGGTGGTGCCCAGGGGGTTCCATCTTTAGAGAACAAACGAATTCATGGGTGCCCTAGCCATCCTGTCCCCTCTCCCTGCTCTGTCACAGCAGCTTCCAGTAAAGTGTTCTGAGGTCCCAGGTGGATCTTACACCAAGGGTAAGATACACGGAGGGCCACACAGTGTGTAGGACAGGCCACCACACAGTGGGTCTGGCCAGGTTCACTTGGGAAACGGATGGATCTCACTTCAAATTCTGATGCTACCTCTAGGGGCTCCCTTGCAGGCTCCTGTGTGCTGTTTGTTCTCCTCCCAACATCTCCTGCTCACTGTGTCATAATACATGAGCTTCCTCATTCTGCTTGAGAAGGGTGGTGGGAAATGACAGAAGTTGGGGAAAGAGAAGAACCTGACGGGGTGTGAGGTGGAGGTTGGGGTGAGTGTGGAGGACAGGTGGTGATACTGGACACTTGCATGGGTCAGGTAGCCTGCACACTTCCACTTGAAAGCCGTTAGGAGCTGCAGCTTTGGAGATAAACACCCTGGCCTCTTATTAGCTGTAATCTTGGGCCACCTGCTCAGCTTCCCGGAAGCTCAGTCAGTTTTATCATTTAGGAAAGGGAAACTGTCTTGAGGGAAGTCACGGATCAAATGCAATGATGCATATGCCATACTGACCACAATGCTTGGTAGCTGGCTTCTGTTCTCACCAGCTCGAGGGCCCACTCCCTGAGACTGTAGACAGAACTGTGTATTTTATGAGCCTGTGTGTGTTTTCCTGGGGGTAGGGGTGGGGTTTTCACCAGTTTCTCAGGGCTGTTGGGAAGGGCCCTGCGAGGGCTGCCCTGGGGTGGGGTGGGGGTGGTGTCAGGCGGCCTCAAGTCTCATCCACGGGCACTTTTCTGTCCATCTTCAGCAGGATGCAGAGCCTGTGCACTCTGTGTGAGACAGATCTCTATTGGGCACCTTCTGTGTTCCGGACACTATTTTAAGCACTTTAACGCTGCTGGGCTTGAAAGTGGGGGCCCAGAACCCTGCCCAAAGAGCCCACACTGTTGTCGAGCCTCCATTCTCTCCTGAACTTCCTTTAAAAACAATTCATCTGAAAAAGAAAGCACCAGGGTGGATGCTAGGCTCTGTGTGACCTTGGGTAGCTACTGACCTTTTCTGGGCCTGATTTTGTAATAAGGAAATGGGGAGTCACTCCATCCCACCTTTGCCCCTGTTTAGGCTGGGCCATCCTGGCTGCAGTGATGCTGAGATGGATCAGTCCTGCCCTGTGAGCTGTTTAGGAGGCATGGGGATGTGAAGAAGGCCAGAGCCACAGAAGGGTACATACAGCTCTAGAAGGCAAAGGTGGCATTTATGCTCCCTGAGGACAGCTGAGCCAGTGGTCATTAGGAAGGGAAAGACAGGGAAGGGCATTCCAGGTGGCAGGAACACGTGTGCAAAGGTGTGGCAGAGCCGGGCTTGTGGGGGAACAGGGCGCAGGCTGCCAAGTGCTTGGTGGCCCTTATTGAATGGGGAAACTGAGTCTATATCTCCGCAGGCTCTATCTACGAGATCTCTGGGAATGAGTGCTGCCTCTCCACAGGAGACCTGATCAAGGTCACCCAGGTTCATCTCAAGAAGGTGGTCTGCGAGAACCTGGGGACGGGCCAGACCATTGAGCTGGACCCCAACTTCCAGGGTAAGGTGGCACCTCTGTCTCCCCGAGTGCCTTAGCACCTTCCAGGCACACCTGCAGACACACTCTTGGGTTTGCCAACCCTAGTATACACTCCCACCCTTCTGGGTTGGCACATGTGGCTCTCATGTCCACTGTTACCCAGCCTGAAGGCCCAGGAGGTCCTCAGGGTGGTCTGACAATGCCCTGAGTCTGACATGGCTGCACCCTCTCCTGTCCATCTCTCTTATCACATCTTGGCTGGGACTTTTTTGTTCCAGATCTTTGTCCATGCGTCTGTCTCCATGTTTGCTTACACATTCACTTACTAAGCATTTACTGACACCCGCTGTATGGCAGGTCCTGTGCTGGGGGCTGAGGATGTGGGGCTCAGGAAGCTCCAGGGGCAGCTCTCTGGTGGAGAGCTCCCAGGATGGCAGTGAGAGGAAGCAACGAGAAGAAGGCACAAGTTTAGAGAGGGCTCCGGTGGGAGTAGCTGCCTCAGCGGTCTGTGCAGGCTTCCTAGAGGAGACGGCATCTGAGCTGAAAGAAGGATCCCTAGAGGGAGTAACCAGAGGGAGTAGCATGTGCACATTTGGGGCTCCAGAAACCCCATGGAGCTCTGTTATTGCAGGAGGCGTGTTGTGTGGTGGACCGTGGGCCAGATGCTGGAGCCAACAGCCTGGATGAGAAATGCTCTGCCAGCCACTAGCTGTGGCCTTGGCGAGTTCCTGTGGCCTCTATGGGTCTCAGCTTCCTCCTCCATGATTGGGGTGCTCAGACTTGATGTGAGGACGAAATGAGTAGCCATGCATGAAGCATGCAGAGCAGGCCTGGCACGGAGGTGCTCTTTGGGGGCTGGCTCTTATTATGATTCACTGTGATCCCCAGAACAGGATGGTGAGGGTGTGGTTCCAGGTGATGCGCAAGTGGTGGGAGGGGGGGAGGCCAGAGCCCCGGGGACTTGTGTGGGGTGTGGACACATTTCTGTCTTTATTCTTAAAGCATTGAGGAGCCAGGAAGGGTTTTAATATGAAAGTGATGTGTGGCTCAAGAGTGCGAGCTCTGAGCAACAGCGGTTCTAGTCCCAGCCCGAGTTGAACTGCCGCTGAGCTGCCAACAGGTGGCAAGATGGCTCAGCTAAAAAAAAAAACAAAAACAAAAACAAAAAAAAAGAAAGTGATGTGTGTTATTTTGTATTTTGAGGATTTTGTTTTTATTCTGAAATACTTTCAAATTTACATAAGCCTGGCTGGAACTACTGTACACCCTTATCCAGATTCACCAATTGTTAAATATTTTGTTATATTTGCTTTCTTTCCCTTCCCCACCTCTCTTCACACACACACATACACATATTATATATAAACATATGTTACTATATATATATATATAATATATATATATTTTTTCCCCTGAGCCATTTGAGAATAAATTGTAGACATGACGCCCCTTTGCATCTAAATATCACTCCTAATATTTAGTGTATGTCCTAAAAATAAAGACATTCACTCACAAAACTATAATTGAATGATCAAATTCAGGAAATTTCATATTGATATAATGATAGTGTCTAATCCACAGTCTGTATTCAGATTTCACCAACTGCCTTAACAGTGTCCTTTGTAGCAGCTTTTCCCCCCGATCCAGAATTCAATCCCAGATCACATGTTGCAGGCAGTTGTCCTATTTCTTTAGTCTCCTTCAGGCTGGAAGAGTTCCTCAGGCTTTTTTTGTCTTGACATTGATTGACGTTTTTGAAGAGTCCAGACCAGTGCTTTTGCAGAAAGCCCCTCGCTCCTGGTTTGTATGATATTTCCTGGATTGGATGAGCGTTGAGTGTATTGGATAGGAAAATCCCGGAAGTGAAGTTATGTCCAGATGTGGGTTATTTTAGGCCAGTTGGGTGGCGGAAGAATGGATGGGGGGAGGGGTACAGGGGAGGAGGGCAGTGGGGCAGCCAGAATTGGCAGACAGTTAAGGCAGGGTCAGAGGTCATTTGGCCAATAGTTCCTGGGTTCCTAATTTAGGAGAGAGGGCCAATGGTGCTGCCCCAGGATGGGGTGATAGGTGGTAGATGTGCAAGATTGGAGTAGTGGTGAGGTATCAGGAGGCAAAATTGGCAAAGGTAGAGGCAGGTGGGGTCAGGAGGTAGGAAAATGTGGCAGTTGTCAGTGTATCTGTTGGGGAACGCATCCCTGTTCTATTCTGTGTCTCTGGTGACAATCCATTCTGAGTCCGTGCTTGTATGTTAGAAGAAACTGTCTCCACCTCTGCCCCTCATTGTCCATTCACACATGGTCACTTATTGCCTCCCGTCCCTCAGTCCTGCAGCCTGGGTGTCCAGATGCTGGCCTGCCCTTGGCACCTGTCCTCAGGGTATTCCATCTGGGTTCTCTGCAGCCAGACTGGAGCCTGGTATATGCAGCCCTGGACCCAACAAAAGCCTGCCCTGCCCTGACACCGTCTGTTGTGCCCCACAGGCCTCTTCAGTCCCCTCACCGGCCACCGGAGCTATGGAACCCTGGAGGAGCTGGTCTCTGCTACAATCCACAGCTCCAAGCAGCTGCCCATTTGGTTCATGTCGACCCACAGAATTGACACAAAGGCCAGGGTGGTGCCACAGGAGCAGCCCCTCATGCTTGAGGCTGTGGAGATGTACCTCGGGACCTGCAGCGCTCGCTGTGTGCTGAACATGGGAACCGAGACGGTCAATCTGCACCTGCCCCTGTCCCAGAAGGGAACCTTCTGGGAATTGGAGACTGGTGCCCCTCAGACCCTGCTGCAGGCCCTGCGGGACCCAGCCTTGAGAGGACTCCTCCTTACTTGCCCCTCCCTCCCCTGGCACTCTGTTACCTTGAGGCCCCAGTATGAGATCCAAGCCATCATGCACAGTGAGTTGCCGGGCAGGTGGGTGGGGGTTGGCGGGGAAGGGAAAGAGGGGACCCTGGGGAGCTGCTCTGATGGAAGACCCTCCCCCAAACCATCTGGCGGATAGTGGATTCCAGGTGGTTTACACAGTATATACAAAGTAACAGAATAAAAATTCCCAAAGTGTGGAAGTTAGATGTAACTTCCACTAAGGAGATAGAAAGGGCCCGCCGAGTGGCTCGGTTGGTTACGAGCTCGCTCAAGAGCGCAAGCTCTGAGCAACAACGGTTCGATTCCCGGCCCGAGCTGCCACTGATCTGCCAACAGGTGGTAGGATGGCACAGTTAAAAAAACAAAACAAAAAAACCAAAAAAATGAACAAAAAAAGGAGATAGAAAAATGGGCTATGAAGAGTAAGGTCTCAGGTACTTTATAAAAGCAAAAGTTGGGTTGTGAGCTTGCTAGCAGCTAGGACAGAGACACAGTGTTATAACGTGAAACGTTGACCATTTGCTCAGGAGAAAAAACATTTTCCTGCCTCTGAGGAGAGCAGGATTGTTCCTGAAGATCCTTCTATTGGGAGATAGAGGGTACTGAGTTTCATAGATTATTTCTTAGGACAGGCTGGTGGCAGCACACAGAGCAGGGTTGGTGATGCAGAGGCAGAAGCTGGTCTGCCTGGCTAGTCGGAGGCTGAGCCTGAGTGGAGGAAGAAGGATGGTGCCCCAGGACCTCTTCCCTGGAGGCCAGATTTGAGGTTCAGCTCCCTGGAAGTTACCAAGAGAAGAGCCAAGTGGGGACTCTTTGCTCTGTTTTTTAAAAATCTTTTAAAACGATTTTATTATGAAAAAATGCAAACATATACAAAAGCAGGGAGCAGTATAACGAACCCCCATGACCCCACCACCCAACATCACAATTATCATCTCATGAGTTATCCTGGTTCACGTCTCCCCATCCCCACTCTCTCCTCTCCACCCCACCTGATTATTGCAAAGCAAACTCCAGGTATCACAGCATTTCTTTTGTAAATACTCTAGTATGTGTCTCTTTTTAAAGAAGTGTCTCTATTTTAAAATATGTGACTTTTTTTTAACAGACATAATATCATCATCATACCAAAAAGATTAACAATTAACTCCTATTACCACTACTTGGTAATAACCACCTGGTGCTTGCATTTCCTCGTCTCATGATTTTTTTCTACATTTTATTCACATCAGGCCCACAACGCTGCTATTGATTATTATGTCTTTTGAGTCCCCTTTAATCTATAGGTTCCCCTTCTCTCTTTTTCTTGTAATTTATCTGTTGAAGGGAATAGGCCATTTGTCCTGTAGGCTTCCTCACGTTTTGTATTTTGTTGCTAGCATCCTTGTGGAGGTGTTAACCTGCTCCTCTGTCCCTTGATTTTCCTGTTGGGATGGGCCCTGAGCCCACCCCCAGGTTCGAAGAGTCCATGGGGGGATTCACAGGACTCGGTGTATAGTCCTTCGGCGTGTAGTCATACTCACAGCCTTTGATGTATCACGACAAAACGACACAAGGCACAGTTCACCAAGGGAAAAAGTGCATGTGGAGAAGCCCAGAGGAAACCAGGTGCAGCTTCAAAGAGTCCCCTTCTGGTGGAGGCACACAGGGCACACTTCATTCCTCCAAAGCTGAATTGTGACAGCACGTGTGAGGTGTTGTCTGCCAGGGAAGCTCATGAGAGACTCAGTGCCCAAGGTTTTTATTGGGGGCTGCTTACGTAGGCACCCTCTGCCTAGCATGCACCCAAATTCCAGACTCCCGGGAGGAAAGCAGGCGTTCACACTGTTAGTACAGGTTAGGCACAGTTACCCACTCTGACCAGGGAATGGTGGGGCCCGGCCCCAAGTCCACATTCCCACATGCCGGCCAAGGTCCAACCTTGCAGGCAGACTTTTCTAGGGACAGCAGCATCAGGCCAGCTATGTTCGCTCTTTTCTGCACACCTGTAAACAGGCACTTAGCTCTAGAGGCTTGACCAGATGCAAGAGTCAGTTTCTCATTGTTGCATGAGGTGTGGGACAAGGATCCCCACTTGGCTCTGTGTCTGCCACCAATCTAACTTGAGCACCAGCCTTGCCACGTGGCATAGATCAAATAACACAATGATGGGCCAGTGTTTGTGGCGTGAGCGGCTGTTGACCACTTCCTAGATCCATGATTTTATTAGGAATCGCAATGGTGATATTTTAATCCTATCATTCCTTCTTCAGTTATTAGCTGGAGAACTACATAAAGGGAGAACTCCCCCATCTACTCTTTGCTTACAGTTTGTACAGGAAATATAGGACATTGTGTTTGCATATGCAGAGGTCCCTGGGCACCATTCTTCACCTCCGCTCAGGCTCAGCCTCTACCTGGCCAGACCTAGCCAGGGCCTGCCTCTGTATCACCAACCTTGCCACTAGCCTGCGCTGAGGACTGTCCTAATAACCTTTTTTTTACTAGTTTTTAAAATAATGAGTTGGCTTCCTAGAATCCTGCATGGGTGCTTATTTAAGTGTCTTAATTTTTTTTGTCAGTATAAAGTCACAGATGAAATGTTTTCAATATTCCAATCCACTGAAATTTTTATTCTTATTGATGCTCAAATTATCTCAGCTTTGGCCAGTGGGAGCCTTTTCAAGCTGGCTAAATCCTTTTGACATAAGTCATGGTCTTGGATAGGTTTTCTTGCTTTCTGGTATAAGATGTCCCAGGTTCATTTTGAACATTTTCTCCCCAGGAACGTGAAATTAGCTCTTTCCCAGGAAGCCTTGGACTTTCCTGGGAAATGGCCGTAAGAGACCACAATCTGGGGAGCCAGGGGTTTCAATGGCAGGTGGGGTTTGGCAGACTGTGTTGGATACTGAGGTATATCAGGAAATCCACAGTGTTTTGAAGAAGAAACCAAAACAGTATAACGAACCCCCATGTGCCCATTTCCCAGCTTCAACCAATTATCGGCTCTTCTGGCACAAAGCAAAAATCCCAACAGTGTGACTGGAGGGAAGTCATCACCGCCCCTCTGAGCCTCAGTGTTCTCATCTGCCAAATGGGCAACATTTGCTCCGTCTTCCATGTGTGCGGATCAGACAGCACAGCGGATGGGCCAGTTTTCCTCATCCTCTTACAGTCCCCTCTTGAGTTTACACCCAGGTACTAATCCAGAGAGGAAACAAGTTCCTCGAGGTTATTTAGTCAGTGCTTTTCTTGATTTCACTTTATTTCTTTATTTAAATCCAGAAACGACCTGGACAGGCAGCTTATACAACTACATGCAAAATTCAGTTAAAATGTAAAAGTGATTGAACTGATGGGATAGTCAATATTAAGAAATTACCAAATAATCAAGATTTTATTTTGATGTGGTAACGGCATTGTGGTTTTATATATATATATATATATATATATATATATTTTTTTTAACTTCTGTGGTTATATTTTTAAAAATCGAAACCATCCCTTCTTGTAGAGATACACACTGAGTAGCCACAGATGGCAGGATGTGATTGTTCTGATTCAAAATGATTCAGCAAAGGAGGAATAGATAGATGGGAGCAGAAATTAAAGATGGACCTTGAATTCAATGTTGAAGCTGGGTGATAGGTACATGGGAGTTCCTCTTATATGAATGTTTAAAACTTTCTGTAATAACTTTTTTAAAAAAAGAGGTTGAAGGCAAGAGTGGTTAAGGACTCTGGTACAGTAGGAAAATGCTGGTAGAAAAGAAAAGATGAGAACAGGGAAGGGGTCAGCTGGCCCAGATCTCCTTGCTGGGGGTGGAGAGAGCCCTGCTGGGGCCGTGTGTGTCCACAACCCTGAGCTGACCTCCCCCCTCCACAGTGCGCAGGGCCATGGTCAAGATCCCTTCTACCCTGGAAGTCGACGTGGAGGATGTCACCGCCTCCTCGCAACACATTGACTTCATCCAGCCGCTGCTGCTGAGTGAGGCCCTGGCCCGAGGGGGCCCCTTCCCCCTGACCACGGAGATCCTAGAAGTTCCAAACGGGCCCCCCATCTTCCTCAGTCCCTGGATGGGCTCCTTGCAGAAAGGCCAGAGGCTCTGCATCTATGGCCTAGCCTCGCCACCCTGGCGGGTAATGGTCTCAACCAAGGGCCGGAAGGTGCCCAGATACTTCATGGTCTCTGGGGCCTACCACGGCAAATTGCGGCGACGGCCAAGAGAGTTCCCCACGGCCTATGACCTCCTGGGTGCTCTCCAGCCAGGCCGGCCACTCCGGGTGGTGACCACAAAGGACTATGAGGTCGAGGAGACGGGGCTCCCCGGGTTCACTTCCCTGGCTGTAGGAGACAGGCTGGAGGTGTTGGGGCCTAGCCAGGCCCACGGGACTCAGGGTGGGGACATAGATATCTTGGTGTGTCATCGGCTGAGTGACCTGGCTGGGGAAGAAGAGGAGGAAGAATATGAGGAGGAGGCAGAACACCAAGAACAGATTATGCTGCCCCTCTACTATGCTGGCAGCTTCGTGGAGGAGATGAATGATGGCCGACGCTATAGCCTGGCAGATCTGACTGCCCAGTTCTCACTGCCCTGTGAGGTTAAGGTGGTAGCCAAGGACAGCAGCCACCCTGCTGACCCTCTGCCCTCCTTCTCGGGCCTGCGTCTGGAGGAGAAGATCATGGAACCCTTCTTGGTGGTCAGCCTGGATTCTGAGCCTGGGATGTGCTTTGAGATCCCTCCCCGGTGGCTTGACCTGACTGTTGTGGAGGCCGATGGGCAGCCAGACCAGCCAGCTGGGCCTCTCCCCATAGTCACAGTGGAGGAGCTGTCAGATACCTTCTATTATCACCTTCGGAAGTTACCGACCTTCAAGAACCAACCCCCACCACCCAGGCCCCCAAAACGTCGGGCCCTCAGCGAACCCAAGATACAGAGCAGCAAGGCGAGTAGCATCAAGGTACAAATACAACCAGTGGGCAGGGAGGGGTCGCCTGTTGGGATCGCTGAAGGGCCTGCCATGTCTTCTTTGTCCAGCATCATATTGCTCTTACAATTGTATAGAACTTGCAGTTTATAAATTTGCACTTTGCACCTATTCTTCTTCCTCCTCCTCCCTCTCCTCCTTCTCCCCCTCCCCTTTTTTTTAAATTGGGGAACAGTGTGTTTTTCCAGGACCCATCAGCTCCAAGTAATTGTTTCAATCTAGTTGTGGAGGGCGCAGCTCCTATTATTCTGCACCTATTATTCTTATTCCATCCTGACAATCCCGACATTGGTGTGATTATCCACATTTTACGGTTAAGAAAATGAGGACTCAGAGACCCTGAGACTCGCCCAAATTCAGTTAATAAATGGGAGGTCTGAACTGGAGCATAAGCATTCTGACTCCAAGTTCATTGTGCTTTACCTCTCTTTGCTAACCCATGATGTCACTCCTTAGTTCAAGCTTCATCATTTTTCACCTAAACTGTTTCTTTCAGCAGCCTCTTCAATCCCTCCCCATAGCTGTCAGAATGGCCTCTCAAATCCGTCTCTGGTCACTGATGGGTCTAGGCCCCATTTTCTAAAACCTTCAAGGGCTCCCCAGTGCCGGGGGAAGTAATGCAGACCCCTTAACATGGCATCTGGGGTCCTTGGAAGCTGACTTTGGTCACGCCTTCCCATGTTCCACCAGCCTCTCTGCAGTCCACACTCCTGAAGCCCCCCACTAGGGCAGGACTGCTGCCTCAGCACTTCCCACACACCAGTCCTTTAGCCAGGCTTGTTCTTCCTCCTTCCAGGTTCATGGGCAAGGCTCAGCTCAGACTTCCTCTTGGGCAGA
The DNA here is from genome assembly GCF_001890085.2 of Hipposideros armiger. Taxonomy (NCBI): domain Eukaryota; kingdom Metazoa; phylum Chordata; class Mammalia; order Chiroptera; family Hipposideridae; genus Hipposideros; species Hipposideros armiger. The sequence continues at coordinate 3,522,907 of NW_017731488.1, forward strand.
GTCCTCCCTCTTGTGTATTCACACTGCATATTGCATGTAGCGTGGGGGGCCGGGGAGGGAAGGGCACGTAGTTTTCTGTTAGTTGTACTTGAGTCTCTCTGGCTCGAATAAGAGTTCTGTGGGGGCAGGGACCTCACTCACTCCAATGTGGGCAGAGAAAGTGCCAGCGAATACTGAACTGAACCAAACTGAATCACAATGAAGGGGAAAACCAGACGCAGGCGAAGTTGATGTCCCAGGATACTCACTCTGTGGCCTGTACTCCCCTGAGCTTGTTTTCTCCCCAGGGAGCCCTAGATGACATCACTAGCTCACATTCCTGTTTCATTAGCTGCTACGTGTTGGGTGCTTACTCTGTGGCAGGCACCTTATATGCATTGTCCCACCTGGCTCTCATGTAGTCCCCTCTGAGGTGGGCACTGATATCATCTCTTTATAACAGTTGAGAAAACAAAGAGATGCAGAGAGGAAAAGTAGTTTTACCTGAGATCACACAGCAAGTGGCGGGCTGGGGTTTAAATTGGGTCTGACCACATGGCTCGAGCACCTATCATGCTGTTCATGTTCCGTACTGTGTGGGTAGATAGTGGGAGTTAATGAGATGAATTCTGAGTGGTCTCAGCTACAGGAGGGGGGGGGGTTCATATCTGCAGAGGAGGGGCAGTCATTTTCTGGAGACAAAGAATGGACTGGGACATCTGAAATACAGGCCTTGCAACAGTGTTAGAAAGAATACGAAGAATTCAGAGACCTCAGTCCCAGCCTTGGCTCCTGATGGAAGTGACTTTGGGCCCAATTCCTGCTTGTTGTCCTTGAACCAGAAGCTCTTCCTCTAGGCATCAGTATTCTTGCTGTTGATCAGGGGAGATCTACTGTTTGCTCTCCAAAGCACGGTGTGGTGGAAAGAACACTGGCTTTAGAGGGGACAGACATAGCCCAGCTAGGGATCCCATGTGGGGTTTGACATGGCATACTCTCTTTGAGCCCATTTCCTCATGGGTAGATTGGGGACTGAGCCAGCTACTCAGAGGGTCACTTGAGGATTAAATGTACAGCTGTGCATATAGCATCTGGCACATTGCTATTCAATGCAAGTCCTCTTCCTGCTGGTGCTCCTCTCAGCTCTGGCACTGTTCTGAGGCTCTGTGACTGCTGTTTTCCCTTCGGCAACAGATGTGAAGGACACTGACCAAACCCCCATGTGGAGAAACTCAGAGACACCATCTCTAGCCCCCCAATCTCTCATCTCTCACCCTGACCATTTTCTGCCTAGCCAAAGAACATTTCATGTGCTTATAGCAAAAACCCCTTAAGTCCTGAGAAGCCCTACCCTGAAAAGGAAGTAGAGAAGGGAGCAGAGGAAGTGACATTTGAAGGAAATTACATTTCATGGATTCTGCTGCTCTACTTCTTGGAACCCTGCTGACTTCTGCTTTTTCTCCCACTTAGTCTTTTCAAGTCTCAGAGCTGCAGGAATCCCCTCTGTTGCCCAAACTCAAGATGAAAACCTTGCCAAAGGTCACCCAGGGCAAACCAGATGTATACAGCAAGGTTATCCCTAAGAAGGGCCCCAGGCCCACTCAGTCCCACACACAGGATCCAGGTGAGTCCCATCAGCCCATTCACCCTTGTCCTTGCCTCTCCCATTCCTCCTCCGTTCCTCTGCTGCTGGCCATACCCTCAGGAGGGCCCTCCCCAATGGGCAGGCCCTTCTGCAGCCCCAGCTGGATGACCAGGCCTATATGGGGTGGGCTTAGGCTTATGGGTCCCTACTGTCCCCCTCCCAGGAGCTCCAGAGCCCTGGCAAGGAAAATGAATTAATCTCCCAGCACACTACCCTTCCCAAAGCACACGGGGAATGTGTGCAGTATTCAGTCAGAACAAACTGTAGTTTCTGGGCTAGCAAGGACCTCAGAGCCCCCAGACCAACCCCTTCCTTCCCTGTCCAGATGAGAAGTGTGCCCTGAAGAGGGAAAGGAACCTGCCTAAGACCAAAGATCCTCACTGACTTGGACTCTTTTGCAGGTGATGATGAACACGACTATGAAGAAGTAGTTGAGAACTTACGGAAAACCCTCTAGATGCTGGAGGAACCGTGCTTCCTAACTGCTGTTTCTCAGGGAATCCTTTACGAGCCTTTGGAAGACCTTAGACAAGATCTCACAGAAATCAGACGGCGGACAGGGAATGGCTTTTTGAGGCTGATCTGAGGAAATGGGAAGAACACTGCACCAGCTACCCTCAGGTTCTAGGTTCCTGCCACTGAGGGCTGGCTTGTTTGGGCCCAACTTGCACTTGATGCCCTCAGACTCAGCTTTGGTATCCAGAAGAGCCAACCGGCTTCTGTTGAATCCTGCATCCCCAACACCAGCTGTCCCACTGGGCGGTAAGAAAGGAATAAAAGAAGCCACAAACCTTGGTGATGGCAGCAGTGCCTCCTGCCTTTCGGTAAAGGGGGACTCAATACTGACTGCACTGAGAGCCTTTACCTCCTCGTCCCCCTTCCTGCTCCACTCCTCCCCTCCCCTGCCAAGGTTCTAAGCTCTTGAGAGACCAGGACTGTTCCTCATCCCTGTAGCACCTAGCACATGACAGCTGTAGGTGACTACCCAAGATCATTTCACTCAAAAACTGTAAAATAAAAATGACACCTTAGCTTCTGGAAAAATGACAAGATATTGCTTAATTCTGCGTGCCAGACCCTTTACAAACCGATTTAAATCCTCAACTTTCTGAGGTAGATAAGAGGCTGGTTTTAAAGATCAGGAAACAAGCTTGAGAAGTCAAGTGTTTCAGGAAGCAGACTAGACATGAACCTGGGTTAGGATCCCAGCTCACCACCTATCAGCTATGACTGAGCAAGTTATTTTAACTTAAGACTCAGTTTCTTCACATGTAAAATGAAATGAAGTTATCTACCTCACAGGATTGTTTTAAGAATCAAATGAGATAACCTTTGTAAAGCATTTAACACAGTGCCTGGCACATAATAAACACTCGATAAACATGTATCATTATTGACCAAGGCCAAACCTATACTCTTTCCACACGCCCACAGTGTCTCCCAGTCATGGAATTCATGTTTTAACTCAGCTTCCAAGGTCATCCTAGGCTTGTTCAGTGAGGTAAGACCACAGACCTAATTTCCTCAAGTGGTGGGACTGTGGTTTCCTGGGTTGATGCAGTATTGGATTAAGCACCATGGTCAGTAGACAAAAAGATGAGTCTCCAGTGGAGGTTAGAGCTGAAAGAGGACGACACTTCCAACTCCTGGATTCTAGGCACCACACCTGAGTTTGTCATCCTTTTGCCTGCTAACATCCCTCTGAGCTGTGGGGACCCAGGGCACTTCCCAGGGCTCCTGGCCTCCATCCCCCTGCATGGAGTCCTCCAGGAGACTGCTGAGCGGCTACCACAGGCTGTGGGGCCAGCCCTCTGTATCTAGCACCCCATTCTCAGCTTCCCACCAGGTCCCATGCCCTCCTCCAGAAAGACAATGCAAACTGCACAGGAGGCCCCTGAGGAAGACAGTACCCTGGGACAAGCAATAAGCATGAGAAACAAAAGCCCCTCCTTGACATAGAACCCCTAGGGGCCAGGCCCACATGCAAAATGCCAAGAGCTTGAGCAAGATCACAAAAGGCAGGGAGAGGAGAGGCCTGTCAGTTCCTACAAAAGGGGCCAAAGGCTGCAATGAGGAGAAAGGGAAGCAACTTCACAACAGGGAAAGCTGGACTTAAAAGGAAAATATGTTTGAAAATCACAACTGTGCATATTTGATCAGAGTAACGAGGGTTGGCAGAGAACCAGGGAAGGCAGACACCGCCCTCAGGGTGCTTGTCTTACCTCTGGAATCAGCCACTGGGCGTCGGGAGGGTGTTCTAATGGGGCCAGGGATTCCCCCAGCAGTGGTCTCCAAAAGTGAGCAGACACGCCTGGGAGCACACAAGGTATTTGTACATCCCTTCGTATTTATTTTTATTTTATTTTTTTAGCTGAGCCATCCCGCCACCTGTTGGCAGCTCACGGCTGCTCAGCTCGGGCTGACTCGAACCGCTGTTGCTCAGAGCTCAAACTCTTGAGCGAGCTCTTAACCAACTGAGCCACTCAGCCGGCCCCATCCCTTCGTATTTATTTTTAATATCCTTTTTCATTCCTGTTTTTGTATGTTTTATAATGTATGATATACTAATATAGTAATAGATGTAAATAACTGCTAAATAAGTGAATATAAACTAGGGGTATATGCTCAAAAATATTAATGAGTTTTGAATTTCCCTCAACTGCATTTTTAAAAACCAATCTATTAATTCACATCAGATATTAATTCTCATTGGCCTTCTGTTAATTAAACCCAATAAAGTACTACTACTTCCCACCTGTGTACCTGGAAATTCTCCAGAAAGCAGGCTGGACTCACTGCTTGGCTGTGACACTGGGGAGTTTCTAAGAATTTGGGTCACACTGCTGTTCCTGCTGTCTTGACAATGTGTACTTGCCAGCAGAACACTGTATACCTGACCTTCCAGGGGACTATAAACTCCCAAGTGCAAATGCCTCCTGCTGTAGCAGGAGAGAAGCTTTGCAAGGGCTGGAGTTTCATTCTGCTGAGGAATGGCCTGTGTTCATCCCCAGCTCGGTAGTGCTCAGAAACCACACCACGCCTGTGAGACCATGTAAATGCCAAGAGGGCAGAGAACTGAGTGCTGCTGAGCAGCTACTCTGCTATGGGAATGCAGAACCAGCAAGTCCTGTGACGCCAAGCTCATATTTTGCTTTATATTCCTAGTGCCCGGCCAATGGGCTGACACAGCAGGTATTCAATAAATACTTGTTGAATTAATAAGTCATTTTTAATTGCTGAATCCTCAAATTCAAAATCAAAGGAAAAAAAGACTTCCACCCAGAACCACTGCTATTGCTTTGCCCATTTGAGGCCATTAGCATGCTAACTAGAAAGAGGAGTCCACCACCCATAAAAGTCTATCATGCATTCCAAATTCAAATGTACCTGACTTTTTAATCTATTTTTGGCCCACTGTCCTTTATTTTAGGAACCAATCAAGAATGGACATGCTTGCGAATAAACATACTGACTGACTTTTAAACATCTGCATAGCTACCAAGATGGGAACTTACCTTGCACATACAGAAAATAACTGCCACATCGCTGTTCACTGTTAGAAAGTAGGTGGGTGGAGCCTTCTCTACACAGCTGCTAGGTCTCATTTAGGAACAGCTAAAGCAATTATAGAATTTTTATTTGCATGTTACACCGCATTAACTTACCTCAGAATTAGTTTTCATTCAAAAAGCAGCTTATCTTTTGGAGTTGTCAAAAACATCTTTGAACTAGTCTCCCCTCACACAAGAAATGAGCTTAGTTGGCCAAAAGAGACTCTGGCCTCTAGAGTCTCATCTTGAGGTCAGATGGTAGGTGTTTAATTCAGTTATGTGATTATATAGTGCTACAGAATCAAGATTAAGGTCCACTTTATAACCCTTATTAATGGCAATGCTTTACAAACTTTATTTCAGTTTTCTAACAAACCCGTAAGGAAATAACATTGTTTTCTTTTCATAAATGAAGAAATAGGAAATGGAGGCTTTCAGGGCTGATGAGTCTATTTAGGATCCTAACTAAAAAGCAGGAGAGCCAAGATTTCAAATCCAACTCAAGTTATGCTACACTGTCTGATGATAAAACTTAAAAAGAAAAATAACATTTTCACAAGTTGCTGCAATAATAGAACTATTTTATTAAACATATGGATGTACTTATTTTATACAAAACACAGTAACATTTCTTCCTCATCTCTGCCCAAGGCCACCACTCTAAAACCTCATGTTTATAAAAACACTTCTGGCAGCAGTATGACATGGTGAAGGAAAGTGCAATTCTGAAAGTAATACCACATAACCAAAATGGGGAACAAAAACAGGCAGAGGTTAGCGAGTTTCTTGGCTAGCTCTCTACTCACAGGCCCTAGTCTTACTTATCTTAACAGAAACATTTTAGGAATAGAGACTCTGAGTATTATTAAGTAATGCCACCCAATTCTCTTGGTAGTGTCCCGTTCCATTTCTATCTATCCTGATAACCAGCAATTTGTAACTTCTTTAAGAAATCCACTCTGGCTTATACCTGTCAGTTGCCTTGATCCCTTTGAGTTTCAAAAAAACAGAAGAGCAGTAAGTTTCAAAAGGATGTCAACTGAGACCTTTTATAGATGAAACCTACTTTCTAGAAGTGAATTGGCCAAATATATGCAGAGCTGGAGACAATAGATTGTGAAAATAGGCCCAGCTGGAAAATATGTTGGGTACCCAATTAGATCCAGTTATTCTGCGTCTGTGGATTTAAAATGATCATCATCAACAGTGGAATAGATATGTCCCTCGTTGCTTAGAAAATCCACAGCTTGCCTAGAAAGAAAGGGGGAAAAAAAAAAAGGCTCATTTTCAAACCAATGCAGAAGAAAGGGAATTGCCTTTTGGGTATGGCCAAATATGTAAACTTTACTCATCTCCCCACTTTCTATCTTGGCTAAGAATGCACAGCCTTTTGCTCACAGAAAACTCTTGCAGGGAGAAATGCCAGTATAATTGCAAAACTGAGGTAATCCATGGAGACAATGTCTATTAGGGTTGCCTTGGACCCACTCCCAAATTGTGTAAAGGCAAGGAAATAGGGCCTCACTTCAACACCAGTCTAAGCAAATCAAAACAAGATCTAAAGCTGTAATCTTGCTGGCACTAAAATCTCCTAGTATATCTCCTAGTATAAAGAACTGTTTTTTAAAAGTTGCCCCTCCCTTCCCACCCACTGACCCTCTAGCTTCCCCTCTGCAAAGTAAAGTTGCAGGAAGGAAAGGAAAGGTCTTTCCAGAAATGGGAAGAGACCTTCAAACCCTTCAAGGCCCTCAGGGTCAGTGTCAGTAACATATTTAATGACAATCACAGTAACATGCAGTAGAGCACCTACTACATGACAGCCATTCTGTACCTCATCATCACAGTAACTCTGAGATAGAAACTATTATCCTCATTTTATAGACCAGGAAATGGAATCAGACCTGAGCATTTTTCTATCTAGGCCTAGAATATCAATTGATTTATAGCAACAAATAACTACACAAGCACCATTAACACTGTTTGATTAGCTCATTGGAATCAGAAAGCTGCTTGTCTAACATTATCAGGACAAGGATGTTGGAAGGACTGTCTAGTGGCTGCAGGTCCAGACAGCCTCATACACATATCACCAGTGGGGACAGTAATGTAAATGGGACTGCACACCTGAGGACGAGCTAAGATCTCGCTCCTCCAGTTTAAATCCACAAGAAGTGCCAGGTCAGTTTTTGCTGAAAATTTTATCTCCCACACATAGTGGGACTCAGTGTTTGTTGAATGAACAAACGAATGAGTGATGTGACAGGCAGCACCATCTCTGTACTTCTTTTTTCTATTCTTCCCTGACTGAACAACTTCCCTTCTGTCAATAAGGCTGTAGTCAACAGAAAGTTTTTGTTTGTTTTTTATTTTATTATTTATTTATTTATTTTTTAAGCTGAGCCATCCTGCCACCTGTTGGCAGCTCAGCTCAGGCCGTGAATGGAATCGGTGACCCTGTTGCTCAGAGCTCGCACTCTTGAGAGAGGTTTTTGTTTGTTTTTTAAAACTCACTTCTCATTCCCAGGAAACCCTGATGAGGTGAAATGAGTATAATTCTGGAGTCCTAGCTCATGCATGGAAACCAAATACTCACTTGATTGAGGCTAGAGGCATGTGCTGGAGCTGGTTCTTCAGTTCATGAAAGTTCAATCCTTCAGGTCTTGGGCAAGCCTTAATCAAATTCAGCACCTGAAGATTTGAATCAGAAAGATTTTAGCAACTAGTTTGACTCAGCTCCCCATGTAAACCTAAGTCTGCAGCCTTAGAATCATTAAGGAAGTAACAAAGTTTAGGATTGTCTGTTTTGCATTTCTGGAGCCACGTGGGTAGAGTTTACCTGGTTTTGGGCCACAGTGAGGCCATTTGCCGGCATGAGGCTATTCATAACAAACTGCCCTGCTTCACCCATTCCTTGATTGCTGGCAGGTGCTCTCCCTGCTGGGGGCTGAATTAAAAAAATAAGTTTACAGCATGAAAAAAATCATCAATTAAAAAAAAATCATCAATTTAAACAAAGCCCTCGCTATTTTTTTTAAGAGCTTGTTAATAAATAAGCAGCTTACAAAAACAATTTAAGCAGAGTTTTCCCAATTACAAATACGTATTTATATTGGAAGGGAGAGCTATTATCTAATATTTCAAAGGAAGGTAGTTTAATCCTCTAAAGCACACATCATATCAAACAGAGAGAAAGGTACCTTTTGGCTCCTTCTTTTCTTTCTGATGTGAGGGGAACCAGAGAAAAACTAGCACTGAGAAGAAAATTACCTGAAGATTTGCTATAATGGTATCCTTGGTGTTCAATCATTCAAAGCATTTATTGTCAACTAGGCATACAGTGTTACAGGAAGAGAAAAGGAGACATAGTTCCCATCACCCTCCCTTCTTTTTTACCACCAAAGTTTTAAAAAAAGAACAGACTATAATCACTGTTTTCATTTCCCTTCTCCTTAGTCACTCAACTCCCCATTCTTTGGATTCTCCCCAATACATCTCTGAATCTATTCTCACCAAAGTCACCAATGACTTTTCAACCAACTACCTAACAGTATCTTTCAGTCCTCAAAACGCTTGACCTCTCAGAAGCAGACACTGCTGACCACACTCCTCTTGTAACACTCCCTAGGCTTCTGGATATTCATTGTTCTGGTTCTCCACTTACCTCTCAAACCACATCTTCTCAATATCTCTTATCAGCCTCTTCTTCTACCTGTCTCCCAAAAGGCTGATAATTCCCCAGGATTTCACTCCAAACCTCCTCCCAGGCCACAAATCCTCGTTCCCAGCCATCTGCTAGATACCTCTACCTAGGCATCTCACACATTTCAGAATGAAATTCATTACCATCCTCCCCAAACCTGCTGCCCTGCTATATTCCATCTCAATGACTAAGCCCAAACCTAATCGTGCAGATCTAAGTCATCTGTGACTCTCCATTTGTTCACCTTCCACAATCTGTCACCACAGCCTTTTAATACAATCTTCAGTGTTGCTCAAGCCTCTTCATTCCTGGTCTCCTGGTAACTCAGAGGCTAGTCTCCCCTACTCCAATCAACCCTCATTGTTACCAAGTAATAACTTCTGGTCATGTCACTCCTCTGTCTAAAAGCCTCCAGGTGGCTCCCCTGCCTGTGAAAATAATATGAAACTCCTAGACATTCAAGACCTACCACAACTAGATGTCAGAATCTGTGTTTTACTCTAGACCAATCCTTTTCAACACACTTTACCCACCTGCTGCACCTGAACTTCTTGCCAGCCACAAACATGCCTCTGATCCGAACATGTTGTTTTTATTTCAGCACTTATAACTATCTAAAATTACATATTTATTTTCCATTTCTCTCAAGAATTAAAGTTCAAGGGCAGACACTTTATCCATCTCATTAACTGCTGCATTCCAAGGGCCTAGAATAATGACTGGCACCCACTAGGCTCAATAAATTATTATTATTTTATCTATTTTTTTATTACAATGTTAGTTTATGGTAATGCATGGAGATAATTTCAGGAAGAAATGTTTCCAGCTTAAAGAATTCAGACCCTTGCCCAATTTAATAGATTTACATAATATTAAAATATACATTACATACAGGTGCTCCTTTTGAGCAAGGGATAATACTAGAAAGCTCATGAATTTAATGACCCAAAAGTGGCTGTCCTAGAAAAAGGTTGCCATGTTCCTTTCTCGGCTCTATGTTGGTACGATGGCCTGTTGATACTCGGCATAAGTTGAGCATGTTTTTACACCAAAAGCTGAAGCTTTGGTTTTCAGAGTCCAAGCTGATGGTGGCTACTGGTCCTTGGGACTTCAAAACTCTGCCCCTGTGGTAGCATAGCTGACCATTCTCTGGGAAACTAGCCTCTTTTCTCAGGGTGAGCTGCTACTGCCACTGCCACCCCCACCAGCTTTGAAACTGCACTGATCATCCTTCAGCACTCAAAACCTCTCGCCAGGCCAGTGCTCCCCACTCCAAAACTCAGCTGTTGAAGGGTTGCCAGTCCCTCGCTAACTTGCAACCTTAGGGTGGGATGCTGCCCCCAATTTCGATACTCTGCAGTGGGTCTGCCACCCCATTTTCTCGGATTTGCTCATTCCAAACGGCGAGCCCAGAGAAAAGGGTCCCGGCCTTTGGGGATCTCCAGAGGGCGGCGGGCCTCCATAACAGCTATAGTGAAAAGGAATAAATTGTTTTTTAAATGAAAGAATGAATTTATCTCTGTATCCCCAGTGCTTAGCAAAGTGCTTGGCACAGAGTAGGATGCCATAGCATCCTTAATGGCTCATCAGTTGTCTAGTCTCTCCTACTATAACCAATCCTTTACCTTGCTACCAGAATCATCTAAGGACATTCTAATACTAGAACCAACAAACTTTTGTGTGGTCCTAGATGAACTCGCCCAGTTGAATTCACACAACACAAAATAATGGACAAATTTCAATATGAAGCAAGAAATATCACTTCAGGGACAAAATAATGGTGCATAAATTTTAACTATTTAGCCAATAGGCTGGAAGGAAAGCAGCAAAATCCTGTCCTAGCTGGGGTTTTCTTTAAATATGGACTGATAATCCTGGTTATCCTGAGTTAAGAGCTCAGCCTATAATTACTTGTCTACACTAGAAGGTTGTCTTAGGCCCCAACCATCCAAGTCAGTGGGGTCACAAGAACACGTAATTCTGAGAGGAACATGAGTGCTTCATCTGGAACGAAGTAATGTGGAAAGACACCTCATGGAGAAAATGTTTTAAGGACCAAGTGATACAGTGATACCTTTATTCTGGCTCAACTTTCAAAAGGTCAAGTAAATCAAAGCCAGAGTACAGAAGCTATCTATGCTCTTCTAGGGCAGAGAAACCTATGAAAGTGAAGCTGCTCACCAGGCTGTTAGCTTTGCTCAGTATCATGTGTGCATTCACTACTTCCAGAATATGTGCAGTGAACTCATTCATATCCTCCAGGGGCATGATCTTAAAGGCCACCAGGCTTTTTTTGTTCTATTGAAGTAAAGAGAGAAATGTGAATAAAAGATGAGCACATTCAAGTCAATTTCAGGTCAAAACATTATGGCTCTTTTCTTGGTTATAATATTTTGCTAATACAGGAAAAATCTGTTCTATATTTAAATTTTTTAACTCAAGGTTACTCCAAATATAGTCAATAAAATATAACCAAAAAACCCCAAACTAGCTCAGAGATGTTCAATGACTTGCCTAAGGTTACACAACCAAGCAGAGTCTAGTATCCTAACTCTAAATCCAGTGCTCGCCCATCTACACCTAATGGATGCCACAGACGACAGTTGTAGGTGGAAATCTTGATATTTTTCTACCATTCTGTTAGTTTTATATTAAGGTAAAAACCCATTATTTCCTTTTGGAGGCTAATGAAATAACTTCAACATAACTCGCATTAAACATGGAAACTTAAGTTTAAGTATCCTAAACTCAGGCATAAATTGAGAAATTGCTTCACACAAATACATTTGTCATTTTTTAAAATTTTACCTGAAAAGATCTCAGATGGCCAGCCACTTTCACATATGTTTCTGGAGGAACCACAGTGTTTTCACCACTGGCATCCTAACAGATAAAACACAAATATATTACTGAGGTTTTAGTGATGTTGGTGAAACCTCTTTAAAATTTTTAAATTATGTACAAAAAGGGAAAACTATAAAGTGAGAGAGCTAAAGGATCCTAATATGGCATTAGCTAGTTTGCTCTACTTTTAGAATTTACTGTTTTATAAAATCAGGAATTAGAATAAAAATATCTCTAAAGGTAATTTCCAGTTCCAAAGTTCTATTTTATGCACATCATAAGAAAGCAAACAATTACAACAATCTCAGTCAATGCACACAACTTTTTGCTGGACATACTTATCAACATTGCAGTTGTACTTTCAGGAAATAAAAGAAATAATTAAGAACATGCATTAAGATTTAGCTTTAAAAGTGTTCATCATAGCACAGAATACAATACTAAAAAATATAAACCAACCTAAATATCCAATAATATGCACTCATTCATACAATGTAGAATTGTATTTATTGTCTGGGAAGACAAGTTGTGACATGAGGAAAAAAGCAGATTTCCCATGTGGGTAAAAATACACACCAAAATGTTAATGGTTAACTGGGATAATTAAAGTGATTTTAGTATTTTTTTTCAAGTTTTTTTGAGTATATACACATTATTTATAAGAAAAAATATATAAGCTGAGTCTTAAAGTATTTTCTGATTATAAAATACACGACTATAAAAGAACTAGAAAATATATATATTTAAAAATAAAAAACACTCCAATTCCCATCACCTGGAGAGCAACTATTGTTTTTGCATTGTGCTCCACTTACCTATTATTTTACATAGCTGAATCTATACCAGATAAAACATTCAAATTAACATTAAATATGGTAAAAAAATTTTATCTCACTAAGACCAAAGAAATACAAGTAAAAAAATGAGAAAATTCTCATTAATAAGGCTGTATTTTTAAACTATCAAAAATGTTAAGATTCATAAAACCCACTGTTAGAAAGGGTGTGGAGAGCTAACTGGGCACTTTCATGCACTAATGAAGTATATAAATTGGTACTTTTATGAAAGGCAAAAAAAAGTAATGTAAATATAAGATTAAAAAAAAAGTAAAAATACATAAAATGTATTATTTCTTTAATAGCAAATAATTGGAAACAAGCTAAATGTTCCCCAACTAGGTCTACTGTAAAGTAAGACATGATGTACCCTTATGATGGAATAGGTGGTCGCTAAAAATGATGTATTTATTTATTTATTTACTTTTTCTTTTTTTTTAAAGATCTTTTTATTGGGGAATTGGAGGAAGGGGAACAGACAAGTTGCTGTCCTTTTGTTCTTCAGTCTAGTTGTGGAGGACGTTGCTTCACTGGCCCAAGTTGGCACCATCA
>NW_017731488.1:3536148-3546515 GCF_001890085.2 Hipposideros armiger
TTAGCTGTGGAGGGCAGTGTCACTGGCCCTCATATGTGGGATCCGAACCGGGGCCCTCTGGCATCCCAAGCCAGCTCTTAACCAATGCACCACTCGGCTGGCCCAAAATGATGTATTTATTGACATTAAGAAATCAGTTCCACAACAGTTTTGAATGAAAAGAGCAAATTATAGAGCAGCTGCGTATCACATCACCCTTTATATATGAGTATAACTGTAAAAATTTATCTAATATATGTGTAGATATGCAGAGAGAAATGTTTGAAAAGGTATTTATCAAAATGTGTTATAACAGTTGTCATCTCTGGGATGTGGGATTTCAGGTGATTTTAAAAAATGTTTTATAGTAAGCGTGGTACATTTTTTACGAGTATGCAGGCATCTTTAGTATCTACCTCCCCACTGAATGACGGGGACTATGTCTTTTTCCTTCTTTGTATACCTGGAACCAAGCAGTTTTGTTCAGAATCTTATTCCAATAGTAACTAGTTATCCTGTATTTTTCTGAGAAGCAAAAAACAAAGAATATATAACTAAGTTATTTCTTCATAAATAACTTGTGGTTTTTGAAGTGAAAATAGCATACAAAGTGTTTATTATCCAAATTTTCTATAATGTATTTTATTTTTTTCTATAATGTATTTTAAACATAAAAAAGCCCAAGAGGCCTTCTGCACAATTAAAAAATAAAAAGGATAAAGAGAATTTATTTTCTTTCAGTCTGTTTTCTCCATTTACATGTTACTTTGCAAAAATGGGGTCATACTATGCATACTATCTTGTAACATACTCTTTTCCTCTCAACAATTTATGGCAAACACTTCTTTGTAACAACATATACATTTCTACATCATTTAGAGTATTCTATAAATATACCATGGTTTAATTAGTAACACCTTATTGCCAGTATTTTGAGTTTAATTTTTCATTATTTCAAACAATGCTATGATCAACATTCTTACAACTGAATTATTGCACATGTATTTATTTCCTTAATGTAAATCTCTAGCAGTGGAGTGAGACATCAACATTTTTATGATGGATGATTTTGATCACTAGCTGATTTTTGAGAAAGGTTAAACCAATTTATACTTATACTATCAGAGAAGGATGATATCCACTTCCCCAAACAGAGACAAATTATTCAACAAATTAAATGCCTACTAAGTGCTAGAGGCACTGTGCTAACTACTGCTCTTATTAGAGGTAGCACTGCCATTCTATTTTTTCTTTGCCAATTTAATAAGTTAAAAATGGTATCTTAATGTTTATCAAACCTGCTTTTACTATTTTTGCAATTTATAGTTCATCTATTAAGAATTATCGGGCCGGCCGAGTGGCGCGATGGTTAAGAACTGGCTTGGGATGCCAGAGGACCCCGGTTCGGATCCCACATATGAGGGCCAGTGACACTGCCCTCCACAGCTAAGATGCTGAACAACAGCTCAACCTGGAGCTGGGCTGACGTGGGTCACCAGCGACAGCATAGGCTGCAGCCCCTGTGGCAGTGGGTTGCCATGGGCTACCGTGTGTAGCCAGCAGCCAGCGTGAGCGGCCATCAGCCACAGTGAGCGGCCGTCCAGAAGCCGGGGACTGATCTGCCTCGCCCGGGAAGAGCGTAATGATGATGCCAACTTGGGCCAGTGAAGCAACGTCCTCCACAACTAGACTGAGGAGCAAGGCGACAGCAACTTGTCTGTTCCCCTTCCCCCAATTCCCCATCACTGTTCCCATCCCACAATTCCCCAATAAAAATCTTTAAAAAAAAAAAAAAGAATTATCTGTGTATCTTATTTGCCCATGTTTCTAAGGTGCAGTTGCTTTTTGGTTTTTTTTGTTGATGTTTTGTAAGAGCTTTTCACTAATTAAAACTTTTAAATGTTTGTAATACGTTGCAAAAAATTTTCCCATTTATTTTTTACTCAGGGCCCACTATGTAACTGGCACTGTTCTAGATGCTGGGGATACTGTGTGCCAACATAAAAATCCTTGTTCTGAGTTTACATTCTAGTGCTTCCCGTCACTTGCTTTTTAACTGTTTATGGTATTTTGGAAAGTTAGGTTTTAAATTTTTATGAAGTCAAATGTATTAACCTTTCATTTTAAGGTTACTGCCTTTGCTGTCTTGCTTATGTATTATTTTTATAAGGACTTTTAAAAAGACTAAAGAAGTCCAACATCTCTGGAAGTCCCAAAGTAACCCCACCCTAATTCAAAATTTAAAACCCCACACCGCTTACATCTGTGTCAACCCACTGGCGAACATCCATGGGTGCAGCTGTCATGTCATCTATTTTGTAAACAATGTTGGTTGGAGCCTTCTCTGCATGTCTGATTATCCCCACAATAGTGACCTAGATCAGAAGAAAAAAAAGTTTGGTTTTCTTCTAAAACACCAAAGCCACATTTATGTATTTTTAAATGAAGTAATTTTTATTTCATTCTTCGTATGAGTGACTCTTCTACAAATTATTTTACATACCTGTGAAATCTCAACATTTCCAATTCTGAACACTTCATCAGTCAGAGTGGCAGAAAGAAGCTGAGATATGGTACAGGGTACAATGTGATGGGCTCGGGCTCTCTGAAAGAGTATGCATAAATTCAATTAAGAAAATAGGAATTACAGGGCAGTTGGTTAGAGTGTGGTGCTGATAACACCAAGGTTGCCAGTTTGATCCCTGCATGGGCCACTGTGAGCTGCGCCCTCCTTAAAAAAAAAAGAAAATAGTAACTACCATTCATTTAACACCTGCTATGTGCAACATTGGATCTACAAAACAAACCTCATTATCCTTGCTTCAGAGATGGAAACCAAGGTCATAAAGCTAACAAATGCCACACTTTAGAATTCAAACCCAGGTATGACGCCAAAGCTCCTGATGAATGGGTAAGTTTGTGTTGTAATAGAGATTCACCAAAATGAATAGACTGGAGTGGGGACAGCATAAGGAATGGCCTGCTTCCTGAACAGATCTTTAAGAGGAAACTCCAGCTTTAGGATGAAGGCAAGCTGAAACTGGCTATTTGTCACTGATGAGATGAGATGAGCTGATATTTGGAAAGAATGTGAGTAACGGCTAGTGGAGACAGAACTTTGAAGTCGCTCTAAATCTCATAAAAAAATGTAATAGAAAGTTAGAAGTATAACTTCCTTTAGGATGGATGTTCTGACAATCAGATGGAAGTCCTGGAAAAAATGGGATAAGGGCTTGGCCACACTAGACATCTTTTTTTTTTTAATTAAAATTTATTGGGGTGACAATGGTTAGTAAAATTACATAGGTTTCAAGTGTACAATTCTGTAATACGTCATCTATATATCACATTGTGTGTTCACCACCCAGAGTCAGTTCTCCTTCCATCACCATATATTTGACCTCCTTTACCCTCTTCTACTTACTCTCCCCCCCTACCCTCTGGTAACCACTGAACTACTGTCTGTGTCTATGAGTTTTTGTTTTATTTGTCTTGTTCCTTTATTACTTTCTGTTTTATATCCCACATATCAGTGAAGTCCAATGGTTCTCGACTTTTTCTGACTTATTTCGCTTAGCATAATAATCTCAACTTGCTAGATATCTTGAAAAGGACAGGATGTGATGGGCAGAAAAGTGTCTGGTGAGGTCACTCAAATCCCACCCTGAAGCAGTCAAACAACAGTGTAAACTCTTATTTTTGCCTACAACTGGCTAGGGGTTGTTTGCATGACATAAAAATGAGTACAGGGCCGGCTGAATGGCTCAGTTGGTTCAGAGCTCGCTCAAGAGTTTGAGCTGAGCAACAGGGTCCCCAGTTTGATTCACGGCCCGAGCTGAGCTGCCGCTGAGCTGCCAACAGGTGGCAGGATGGCTCAGCTAAAAAAAAAAAAGAAAGAAAGAAAAAAAAAATGAGTATAGTTTGCCCTTAACAAACTCCTAAACTAGGGGAGGTAAAAATATAAATAACAAACTTGATCTTGATACACTACAGAATGAAAAGCACTATTTGGGCTATCAGAGAACTTTATTGGTGATTTTGGGAAGAGGGAGCATTTAGGCTGGACCTTGAGGCACAAACAATTTGACAGTGAAAAAAGTGGCTGAGGAATGAGCGTCACAGGCTGAAGGCAAATATGCACTCCCACAGGCTAACAGAGGGAATATGGACAAGACAGGAAAAGCATGGTGGATTAAAGATTAGAGTTCTTCCCGTCAGAAAGCAACAGGAAATAACCCAATAATTGTTCTCCCTACAAGACCGAGCATAGTAGACTCTTGGCCTTTATGGATTTAGTGGTTACAGCTTTGCCCTGGAGGTTTATGATACTAGCAACATATCACCTTGCTAAAGCATAATTTTGAATTGTGAGTATGGGTAGGATGGTAGAAAATAAGCCCAGCCAACCACCAGAACACATGCTACAAAAGACAGCAGCCAAGCTTGAGGGTTAAGATTATGGCTCTACCACTCAGGAGCACGTTTTGGTGACGTTTCTCAACTCATCTGTACCTCGGTTTCATCTATAAAACTGGCATAATAAAATCATGAAAAATGAAATATATAGTGAAGTACCTGGAATACTACCTGGTACATCACATACACTCAATAAATGTTAGCAATTATGACATCAGCTATTGTTCTTCACTGTTTATATCTGCAATTGCTTTTAATAAGGATGTGAAAGAATTGACTATATTTTTCAATTTTACTTTACGGTACTCATAGATTTAAAATTTGCTGAGGTCCCAGATTTAGCTCTCACAATCTGTATTTTGTTTTCACCTATCACAATTGAGATTTTTATTGTATCTTCAGCATAAGAAAGCTAAGAACCACTTAACAGTGAGAACATGGGCTTTGGAGCTAGACAGTGCTATAGAACTGTGTTCAAATCCCAGCTCCATGGCCCAGGGCACAGCACCACCTCCACTGTAAAATGAGGATATCTACCTTTCAAGTTGTAAATGAAACATATAACATACATAAAAGTGATAATACCAATCTCTACATAGGTGCTCAACAAATATTATTACTCAGGTAAAAAAGTTACATATGGGTAATCACTGAAGTGTCAGTAATACCTTCAAATTCATCTCAAGTTACAGTTAGTTTTGTATTGAGCACCTATTATGTGCCAGGAACCGACTGAAAGAGCTCCTGGTTTGTTCCAGAGATTCAGAGAGTGTGCCAGTATAAGTTACATTTAATTTTTAAAAAATTATTTTGTAGCTGACTATGAACCAAGGCTACTCTGAAGTACTGTATGAAACCACCATTTTTATAGGTAAAACATTAGAAATTTCACATGGTTCAAATATAACAGGTTTACAGTCAATAGGAAACATTTAAATAGGGCGTTTATCTTTTACTGTGGAAAAGGCACTAGATTTTAAACATAGAAAGACCTGAGTTTGCGTCTCCAGCTTACAGCCATCATCATGCCCTGAAAAGCTGTCTTAATACATAGCTCAAGCTAGGGGTCCTGAGATAAAAATTCTAACAAATGGAATGGAGAAAAATAGTTAAGCTTAGGGAGAAAAGATGAGAATTATCTATCTTCTGTTCTCACCTTCACAGCCTCAAAGAAGACTGTAGTCTCCTATGGTCCTTCCAGGAAAAAGAAAGCTACAACAGAGAGAAGCAGCTGCTTACCAGATTTTGGATTTGCTCAGCATCACATGTGCACTGTCTGGTTGCAGTTACTTACTATGTAAGCTCAGGGAGTCTCTTAACACGTTAAGTGCCATGTCAGTCATATACTTTCTGTTCAGACCATGTCAGTCATATACAATTTAAAAAATTATATTCTTTTATTAGGAAAACTAATTTCACTTGAATCGCTTTCACACGTTTCTTCTACTGACATTGCCACTGTTACGGGTAAAGAAAAATTTATTAAACTGTACTGGAACTCGAACCACAGACAACTGACTGAAGAGAAAGCATATTGGTGAAATCGGATATCGTGGCTAAACAGAAAGGAAGACAAAACAGGTTTGGCGCTTAACGTGTTAATCTCCCTGAGCCTCTGTTGTACGATGGAGTAAACAATAAACACCTCATAGGATTATAAGAAATAATTTATATGAAAAATATAAAGCAATATTCGAATGTATGAGAATTATCAATAGATTCTTTCCCATCTATACCTACCCCTGAATTAACAGTTTAGATAAAAGCTTATCAACCTGTACACAAAACATAGAACTTGCTAATATTGAATCTTACTTAACACATCAGAATGACACCTAAAGAGAAGCCAAATTAACCATGAATTTAAAGAATGAAATCAACAGTTGTTAATTGCAAACTCTTCTCTGAAAGAATAAATAAGCACTTGGACAGCTTTTTACAGATCACTTTCTTATACATTAGTTCATTTATCAATTCTCAGAACCACCCTGTGATATAAGACTAGTACCATTATCAGATGAAAAAAACCAAGGGCCACCAAAACCAAGGGTTCATGTTCACTAAACTCGCACTGCCAGTTAAAAGGCAACGTTGATTCTGGATTCTATGTATTCTGGCTCCAATGCTGAGGTTCTTTTAAATAATACCTGGGGCCATTTATTGAAGGCGACTATGGGGCGGGCGCTATATATATATATATATATATATATATATATATATATATATATATATATATAAAGTCTCACAACAACTTTGTAAGGCATGTATTATCAATCTCATTTAGTAGGTGCAAAACTGACTTCCAAGAAAGTTAAGAAATTTGTCCAAAGGATACCCTGCAAGTAGTGTTAGAGAGTATAGATCTATACTTGACTTCAAAGACCATGCTCTTTCCACCACATTAAATCACCTCACTACATTTAATTAAAAAAACGACTGACAACATAAAGAACATAAATGAGGTTATTAATACAAGTTCAGTTTTTCTACAAGACTGATTAGCTATCTTGGTAAATTTCAAAATAAAGCAAAGGAAACAACAGTGGATGCAAAATTAGGGGAGATTCCCTTTTTCAAACTTACAGCACTTAATTATAAGATTCGATAAGAACTGATTATCGAATCAGTTCATGTTTAATACCCTTCCTTCGCCTCATAAATTTTCTCACACGAATGCGTTACGAGGTTTAGGACAGATAAAATAAAACAAAATACTCTGTCAACCTACCGATTTCTTCTCAACCTGAGAAAGTGTCGGCGATCCAAAACCCCCAGGGGACTGTGTGTAGCCGCCGGCTCCCCCAAAGGTGGAGCTGCCATAGCTTTCAAATCCACCTGGTTAAAAAAAATAGTATTAGTATCTGGGCTGTTTTCCAAGCTTCTCAAAAATTCACAGGTCCCCTCAGACTTCACCTCCCCCACCTCCAGTCTCAGCATCTCCCTAATCTACCCCACCTTTCCGGGCCCCCAAACGCCCCCACCTCTGGCTCCCGCACCTCCCCCAACTCTCCGCCCACCCGCCGCCACAAGTTTCTCCGACCCGCCCCCTCAACCCCGCACTCTGCTAAATTCTTGCGATTCTCATTCTCTGTCCCACTCATTACTATTCCACATCACGGTCGCGATTCCTTCAGGAGAGAGGCCCAGAAAGCTCCGGTAGGCTGGGTTCGCCAGTCGCCTCAGAATCGTATTGCGGTCGCAGCGTTATATCTACTTTTCGCTGGCGCCACAGACTCTTTCCCGCGAATGACGGAGCCAATCAGCGTCCAGAAATCTTCTTGCTTCCGCCAATCAATGCTCGCGAATCTTACGCTTTTTTCGCTCTTCGCCGGCCATATTCCTGAATAGACGCACTTGGCTCCCAGTAGCGCCAGAAGCCTTCGCGGCCATGTTGACTAAGGGCAAAACATTTTGCGGAAGCGGAAGCAAGGATCCTCGAGATGCTGATGGGGCGGATCTCAAAAAAACAACCAATCCAATAATACTTCCGCATCTCAGGACCATATAATTCCACCCCCGTCAATGAGCAACACCTTACGTCACTTTGTTTCGCGGTTTCCCGCCAAATTTTCACCAATCATACGACGCCTTAGTCTAGAGCATTATAGAATTCCAGCTTGGACGTCTCCACGCTGCGGTCGCCCGGGATTTGCGCACATGGGTAACTCACAGTACTAGCTTCGCAGCACCTCGTGGGTTTGCTTATTCTTTACCATAAAAAGTCAAGTTCTCTTCTTGTACTGCCAGCCCCTGCTCCTGATTCTCCCCAGTGAAGGTCTGAGAAATCTAAACTCTTTTCCCCAGGATGGCCTTTCAAAAACTGAGAATTGCGCTCATCCCACCTGTCCTCACCCAAGATAATCCTGCTCCGCATCCTCGATTGCTTCAACTATTCTTCATATAATGTGGTTGTGTTCCTCCTACAGAGAGTAGAACATGTCTGTCAGTTTCTTGCTATAAATAGTACTAGGTTGTTAGACATATTCCTCCCACTTATTTGTTTAAAATTATTTATTGATAGGGCCGGCCCAGTGGCTCAGTTGGTTAAGAGCTCACTCAAGAGTGCAAGCTCTGAGCAACAGCGGTTCGATGCCCTGCCGGAGCTGAGCTGCCAACAGGTGGCAGGATGGCTCGGCTAAAAAAAATTTTTTTTATTGATGCCTCTTTTGTTCTAAGCTCTGTACTGGCCAATGGTAAATAAGGTAGACATGGTCCCTGGGCTTCTGGACCGTTTTATTTATTTTTTATTAAAACTTCAGACATTGTCTTAAGCATTTTATATTTATTAACTCAATCCTGTGAAGTAGGTAAGGTACTGTACTGTCCTCATTTTACAGACGAGGAAACTGAGGTACAGGGAGGCTTAGTTTTGGCAGCCTGTATTCAAGCCCAGGAAGTCTGATTTTGTCAACCAACCAGTGTAGTTGCTATACCTTCTTGAACGTCCTAGACAAACTCAAATGACAACTGGGGTCAGGCAGGAAAACTGTAAATGTAGTGGGTTGGATAATAGAGGACAATTTTTTAAAAAACTTTTTTCTCCCCAGTAAGAAAACAACTACACAAGCATAATGGTAAATGGCAACTGACATAAAGACTATGGAACCAGTGTTGCCAGATCATCTACGTGTTTTAGCAGATATCAGAAATTTGAATTTTTATGTAAATATTTCTATATTTTTAAATAAGTGTTTTAAAACAAATAACTATTAAAAAAAGCACTATGTTGGCCAAAGAAAAGATACCTGTGGACCAGATGTTACTTTGTAAATTCTGTAAGCATCCAAATCATCACTGAGGAATAAAGCCTGAGGCATACCAAAATGACATTATTATATTAAACCTAAGGTGATTGAAACACATAGTCTGACAAGAGCATATTTATATTTATGATATATAGGGTAAAATGTTTGAAATTAAGGTTATTCTGGGAAATTTAAGAGGGGAGTTCACTTGGGTCAATTGCCCTTATTTGGGGTTCAACCAGTTATAGACTCAGCTGTGAAGATCATACATTTAAAAATAAAATGAAATGAGGGCCAGCTGAGTGGTGCATTTGTTAGGAGTTGGCTTGGGACGCCAGCCCTGAGCAGCAGGGCCCGGGTTCGGATCCCATATGAGGGCCAGTGATGCTGCGCCCTCTACAGCTAAGATGGTGAATAACAGCTCAACCTGGAGCTGGGCTGCCCTGAGTCTCCAGCACTTCATAGGCTGCAATGGGGCTGCAGTGGGCTGCTGGGAGCTACCGTGAGTGGCCAGCAGCAGGCGTGAGCTTCCGTGAGCTTCCGTGAGCTGCCGTGAGAGGCCGCCCAATGGCTGTTGTTTTACAGTCAATCCCACGACCACTTTTTTTGTATTAGTCTCATACCCTGTAGTCGAGAGAGTGTCTCGGAAAACTGAGACCTGATGGAATGATATCAGTTGTCTCCCCTGGGAGGACATGTAATAGAGTGTCCTGTGGCTGTGTAGTGATGTATGAAGACATAGTATTTGTTGGAGTACAATGGGATTAGGTAATGGGAACAAGCCTTAAGGCACCTACGTATACACGGTTAATGATTCACACTTCAGCAGTTTACTTCTTTGAAAAATCTTAATAAAAGCCTGGCGTTGACCCGATTCGGGGCTCAGTCTTGATCTGGAGACTGGGTCCCTTGGTCTCGCTCTTAAATCTTACATCTGTCTCTATTTCTTTATTCAATCTGCGTCGCCCCTCCTGTGTCCCATTTGCCCTTGCCACGCAGGACGTGA
Source organism: Hipposideros armiger (assembly GCF_001890085.2). Taxonomy (NCBI): domain Eukaryota; kingdom Metazoa; phylum Chordata; class Mammalia; order Chiroptera; family Hipposideridae; genus Hipposideros; species Hipposideros armiger. The sequence goes on from NW_017731488.1 coordinate 3,546,295, forward strand.
CAAATGGCCAGTGAGCAACTGCCTCACCTGGGAAGAGCGCAATGATAATACCAACATGGGCCAGTGAAACGACGTCCTCCACAACTAGACTGAAGAACAAAAGGACAGCTACTTGTCTGTTTCCCTTCCCCGATTCCCCAACGCTGTTCCCCTCCCCCAATTCCCCAATAAAAATCTTAAAAAAAAAAAAGTAAATAAAATAAAATGAGGGCCGGCCGAGT
>NW_017731488.1:3546810-3551894 GCF_001890085.2 Hipposideros armiger
AGACTGAAGAACAAAAGGACAGCAACTTGTCTGTTCCCCTTCCCCCAATTCCCCAGCACTGTTCCCATCCCCCCAATTCCCCAATAAAAATCTTAAATAAAATAAAATGAAAATGTCTTACAATATAACAGAATGCAAACCATCAAAATAAGATTTTTTTCACATCTTTTCAAGAGCTTGAAGATTTGGTAAATTGAGCAGAGGGCTCAGTTCTCAATCAGTGCTAAAATTATTGGTATTTAGTGTGTGTGTGTGTGTGTGTGTGTGTGTGTGTGTGTGTGCGTTAGTGAATTCGTCTCTCAAGGTTTAGTTTTGTCAAGTTGCAATCTTCCTGTCACATAGGGATTTCCGAGAAGTCTTCCATTTCCCTCTCTAGGTAGGCTACAATCAGGGAAACCCACAGCAAGACTGAGAAGTGGAGAAATCACCCTTTAAAAACTATTTGGTGACACACCTATGAGGATGGCCACAATTGAAATAAAACACCGGATTGTTTCTTGCTTGGAGGCAACCTCTGCTTTGCCTATGGAGTAGATCTTTATTCAATAAACTACTTTTGCTTTTTAAAAAAATAGAGAACAGCAAATATTGGTGAGGATGTGGAGAAATTGGAATGCTTGTGCACTGTTAGTGAGAATGTAAAATGGTGCAGCGTTATGGAAAACAGTATTGCAACTCCTCAAACAATAGAAATAGAATCACCGTATGATCCAGCAGCCATATCCCGAAGAAAACAGGGACTCAAAATAGATGCTTGTACACCCATGTTCATAGCTGAATTAGCCAAAATGTGGAAGCAACCCCAGTATCCATTGACACATAAATGGATAAACAAAATGTGGTATGGACATAAAATGGAATTATTCAGCCTTAAAAAGGGAGGAAATTCTGATACATGCTACAATATAAAGATACTGTATAGATGAACCTTGAAGATATGCTAAATGAAATAAGACAGTCATAAAAGGACAAATATTGTATGATTCCATTTATATGAGGTACCTTAGAATAGTTAAATTCATAGGGACAGCAAGTAGAATAGTGGTTGCCAGATGCTGGAGAGAGGGAGAAATAGGGGGCTATTGTTTAATGGCCACAGAGTTTCTGTTTGGAAAGAGAAAGTTCTGGAGGCACATAGTGGTCATGGTTGCCCAACAATATGAATGTAGCTACTGAATTGTACACTTAAAAATAGTTTAAATGACAAATTTTATGTTATTTGTATTTTACCACAATTTAAAAAATTTTTAATCACTTTGGTGTTTACTGAGTACATATCACTTACCAGATACTTGCATTATCTCTGCTAAATGCTTAATATGCATTGTCTCCCAAAGTTTTTGACTGCCATTTTAACCTCCAAAGTCGATTTGCCTCCACTTTATAAACATGCATAAGTTAATCAGAACTGTCCCAATGTTGATGAAATTTCATTTATATTGAATTGCCTATTCAATTTCTTTTTTTTTGTACAGTGAGAGTTAGCCATTTCTAATTTTTCCCATTTTAAATTTTGCTGAAATCATTTTTGTGTATATCAGTCTTTTCCTGGGCAAACTATACAATGAGGGTTTAATTCATCACCCAAATTTGATCCATACCAATTTTTACTAATTCTTCACATCTGCCAATGTAGTTTTATGGATCCTCATTATTTCTATCAAGTACAATTTGATTCATGGGATTTTTTTTTTCAGTTTTCAATGTTATACATAAAATGTGATTTTCCAATTTTTGATTGTCTAAGAATTTTACTGGGTGGAGTAGCCATTTTCAGCTTTATATTACACTGATTTTTTTCCAGTATTAATTATGAATTGAATAATACTGATAGAATTATTATCAGAGAGACTTTTATATGTGGCAGAATGCCCACAATTATTTGTTTAATGCTAAATTTATTAAACTTATAGCTAATAAAACTTGAAATCAATCTTTTGGGTATTTAAACATTGTTTACAAACTTTATTAAATATCCTTAAATTTTTAAATTGCAATAAAAGTTTTAGTATGGCCAATTCTTATGAATATTTCAAATATCTTAAAGAACAGACAGAACACAAAATGATAGTTTAGTGTGAAGCCAATGACATTTAAGCTTCAGAACCCCTCACTTTCCCAGCGTCTTCCAAGGCCCCTTTTGGCTAGAATCTAGATTCATATTTACTTTTTTTTTTTTTNAAGTCGCCTGGCCAAGGTCACCCAACTTAGAAGATGCAGACTTGGGAGCAGGAACCAGGACTGACTCTAGGGCCCATGTTCTTAAGCCCCTGGCACTAATGAAGATCAGAGTGAATTTTTATAGAGCATTTACTGTGTGCCAGGCATTGCCCTCAGCATGTTACTAGATTCCTTCCAAAAACGCTAGAAAGTTCAAGCAGGGTTCCTCAACCTTGTCACTATAGACCTTTTGGGCCAGATAAATCTGATGTGGGAGCTGTCGTGTGCACTGTAGGATGTTTAGCAGCATCCCTGGCCTCTAACCACTAGATGCCAGTAACCCTCCCCGTTTTGATAGCCAAAAATGTCTCTAGATATTGCCAAATGTTCTCTGGGGGACAAAATCACCTAGCTGAAAACAACTGATCCAAAGACACAGCCAACCCAAGGTGACCCTGACCTATTTTCTTCCCTTTCCTCAGTCCCTTGATGCTGGGGGTCTGCCCCCATTGGTCACACCCAACCAGAAGCTTGTGGCACAGAAGCCCATTGATTTAGTTCACATAGATCAGCTCTTGGGGCACAGAACTGAGTGGAGAAGGGTTGACAATGGATCTGGAGGGGCAAACACACTTCATTGTTATTCCCATTATATAGGTGAAGAAACTGAGACAGAGAGGTTAAGTGACTTTCCCAAGCAGCACAGCTAATAAGAGATAGAGCCAGAACTTGAACCGAGGTAGTCTGGCTCTAGAGCCTTTGGTCTTACCCATGATGCTCCTCTTATGGGAAAGATGGGAGAGTGAAGTGAGGGGGACACAGGCGTATCTTGTCAGAAACAGGAGATCTCTTCATATTTTTCCTGGCTGTGGTGTCTGTCCTAGGTGCCTTCTATTCTGAGAAGTTGCCAGGGCCGACTGGGCGAATTGTGGTCCTCAACACCAACCTGTACTATAGCAACAATGAGCAGACGGCCAACATGGCCGACCCTGGCCAGCAGTTCCAGTGGCTGGAAGACGTGCTGACCAATGCGTCCCGAGCTGGGGAAATGGTAAGGGCTCCTGCCTCCTCTCCTCCCTCTCTGGGTTCACTTCCTGAACAAGTCTCCCACCTCAGCACAAACTCAGCCACTCTCTCGAGATTCCCACATCAATGAGTCAATGAGTCCTTCATCAGCTTGGCACGAAGAGNCCACAGCTAAGATGCTGAACAACAGCTCAACCTGGAGCTGGGCTGCTGTGAGTCGCCGGCGATGGCGTAGGCTGCAGCCCCTGTGGCAGTGAGTTGCCATGGGCTACTGTATGTAGCCAGCAGCCAGCGTGAGCGGCCAGCAGCCAGTGACTGATGTGCCTCGCCCGGGAAGAGGTCAATGATGGTGCCAACTTGGGACAGTGAAGCAATGTCCTCCACAACTAGACTGAAGAACAAAAAAACGACAGCAACTTGTCTGTTCCCCTTCCCCTAATTCCCCAGCACTGTTCCCATCCCCCAATTCCACAATAAAAATCTTAAAAAAAAAAATCTTAAAAAACAAAACAAAAAAAAAAACCAAAAAAAAAAAAGCCAGCCCAGCTTAGAGAAGACACAAATTATATGGTATAATTTGAGGCTTCCCAGGTTTCATCACTAGATATTTATTCTTTTGGAGCAGTCACTACTGCTGCAAAGAGAAAATTCAAGTAATTATTCTAAGATCTTTTCATTCCTTTGCTCCAAAGCTTTCAGTGGCTCCCCATGACCATAGGAAGAAGTTCAAGGTCCTTAGAATAAGGATTCCCAACTGGCACTAGCACAGTTATAATTTTACATTTATCTGTATGAATTTTCCAAAAGCCTATTTCTCTCACTAAATTATAAACTATTTTTGTTTATCATTGTTTGCCAGCACCTGGCACAGTACCTGGCCCATAGAGGTTGCTTAAAAAATATTTGTTCAATGAATGAGTGAATGAATGAAAGCAAAGGATCAACGTGTCTTTGCTTTAGAGTGACTGAACTAGATGTCAACATTCATAGGTTCTGTTGTGGCCCCATTCTTGAACTTCTTGGACTAAGCCCTCTGTGGACTTGAACCCCAGGCCAACCATAGCTGCAGCCTGGCTTCCCAGAGGCCCTGAGACCAGAAATGGACAAAGGTCATGAGCATTTGAGGGCTGCCCCCAACACTGCCCAGGGTTTTGCTACAGTGTTTGTTTCATATGCACTGCTCAGGTGACAGGACTGAAAGGGCTACAGCAAAATCATGAAGAAAGCGGGCCTCTTACAGCTTTTATACAAAATGCTTTTCTCTAAGAGTGATAGGGATTTTCTGGAGATTACAGTTGCACGAGTCAAATAAGTGCTATGGGCAATTTGAAGAGGGACTGTTTTGTACTTAAGGAGGCAAAGTCCCAACCATTGGGATTTCTTTGCCTCACTTCTTCCAGTAAACCCAGCACAGATGGGTCCAGCAGGTCAGGCTGGGCCCAGGAAGAAGCCACAGTCATTTAGGTAGTAGGTTCCTAGCAGAGGGCTGAATGGGGGCTGAAATCACCCCCCGGCTCCACTCTGAGCCCTGGATGTATCTGTCTGGGATGGAGACACCTTTTTCTAATTCACACAAAGGCCTAGAGCAGGGGTCGGCAAACTTTTGAGATGGAAGAGCCACAAGGGGTCAGCAAACTGCGGCTCGCGAGCATGTGGCTCTGAAGTAAAATTGAAAATGAAACTATCATAGTTTCATTTATAAAATTTTTAAAGGATATTATTCACATTATGGTGATTATGTAAAAATATATTTGTGGCTCTCAAATAATTTTTATTTTTTTATTTTTATTATTATTTTTTAAATTATTTTTTATTGTGAAATACACATTTTTTAGAATTAGTTTCAGCTGTACAACACAGTGCAATAGTTATACTTTTTACCCCTCGAGGTGACAACC
>NW_017731488.1:3558901-3563749 GCF_001890085.2 Hipposideros armiger
TCAACGAGGACCATCTAGAAGGAGACAGGGCCTATCTTCACATTGTCTTGCTTTGAATGTGCTGGCCCTGGCCCTGGCCCTGTACCTTACCTGCAGAGAACAGCAGCTGAGGGGACATTGGGGCAAGCAGGGGAAGGATGCAGCCCCTCCCCTCAGTCCCATCTCCCTCCCCGTGGTAAAAGGGGGACTTGTAGGACCTCCCAGGGACCAAATTCAGAGTAACTGCTGTTTTGCACTTCTGAGTGCTTATGCATTATCTCCTATTGTCTCATTTTAACCCTCACAATGCCCTGAAGAGGCAAGGGGGTGCTGTTGTCCCCATGTTACAGACAAGGAAACTGAGGCACAGAGTAAGTTGCTAATGTTCACACAGCTAGTGGGAGGTGGACCTGGAATTCCAACCCAGGTCTATCCTCAACTCCTCACTGTACTTGATACCAAATTTATTCATATTCTCAATAATTAATGAATAATAATGACAACTAAGATTGGTATACCTTTTCTTAAAACTCAAGGACTACATGAATACTTTCTAACTGTTAAAGAGTCCAGCAGTATGAATATATAAAGCCCCTTAATTCTAATGAGATCTCTAGCTGAGGTGTCTGCACAGTAAAGTTTGAGAAGTTCTGGTCTAAAGGATAAATTTTTTTTTGTTTTAGCTGAGCCATCCTGCTATCTGTTGGCTGCTCAGCTCGGGCTGCTCAGCTCGGGCTGGACTCGAACCGCTGTTGGAGCTCAAACTCTTGAGTGAGCTCTTAACCAACTGAGCCACTCGGCCAGCCCTCTAAAGGATAAATTGTTAAAGTGCCCAACTCCCCACACCCTCCCAGGCCCACCCCTGGCCTCAGGGGGAATTGCCAGGGACTTGGTGTATTGAGATTCTTCTTTACAAGCCCTTTCTCCTTCAATATCTTATCTGATGCTCAGAGAAGCAGGCCAGGTGTCAAACACCCTCATGTACAGCAAGGCCAACAGGCTTGCCTAAAGTCCTCAGCCAAGGCGTGGAAAAGCCTGGATTAGAAACCAGATAACCTGCGTNCAGACAAGTTGCTGTCCTTTTGTTCTTCAGTCTAGTTGTGGAGGACGTCACTTCACTGGCCCATGTTGGTATTGTGATCATTGCACTCTTTCCAGGTGAGGCAAACAGCAGCTCATGGTAGCTCATGCCAGCTGCCGGTGACTCATGCTGGCTGCCAGCCACTCACAGTAGCTCATGGCAGCCCGCTGCAGCCCTGCTGCAGCCTACGCCGTCACCGTAGAGCTGTTGTTCACCATCTTAGCTGTAGAGGGCGCAGTGTCACTGGCCCTCATGTGGAATCCGAACCGTGGCCCTGCTGCTCAGAGCCAGCACTCCCAAGCCAATTCTTTTTTATTTATTTATTTTACTTATTTTTTTTAGCTGAGTCATCCTGCCACCTGTTGGCAGCTCAGCGGCAGCTCAGCTCGGGCTGGACTCGAACCGCTGTTGCTCAGAGCTCAAAACCTTGAGCAAGCTCTTAACAAACTGAGCCACTCAGCCGGCCCCCAAGCCAATTCATAACCGACGCGCCACACGGCCAGCCCCATATTTACTTTTATACCTTACTTTGCATTTTTTTTTTCTTAAATAGGGCCACACAAATTGTATAAGCTTCAGGCTCCACAAAATCTGGAGCCTTCTGTCCTTGCCTCCATGGATCATGGCTTTATTTATTTTGTTTTTGTCCCAGGGGTTCTGTAATATTTTTATTCCTTTCTGGGCTTTCAAAAATCTGATCAGACTGAAAAGAAAAAGAAATGTCATCTTAGTCCATTTGATGTTATTAGATCTAGGTCCTCTATCAATTGATTTTTGATCAGGACTCAAGACTTGCTTGTGTGGTCCAAGGGGGACTATCACCAGGCCACAGATGACCAGGCTGAGCTTCCCTTTTGCAATGTTTGTAAGACTTTTTAAGTCACACATTTCTCATAGGTTTTAATTTTTTGCAATGTAATATCTTTCCACAAAGTTCTGGGCTTTCACTTTCACTTGTCAGCATTACATATAACCTGCTGTCCTGTTGGATGTATTGATAGGGACTTTTGAAGTTTGAAAATACATTATTTTGTTATATTCATAGGTCACCTGAAGGCTTCACTTCCTAGAAGAGGAGGAATAGAATCTGTGGAGGTAACAGGACTCTAGGATGTTTGGCTAATTAGTTGTTAGAGCCCCCTGTTGTCCTCACCTTCCACTTGGTTATTGTGTGTGAGCAGCCCAGCCCATCAGCCTGTCTTTTTCTATACACAGTTCCCTTTGGCTGGGACTATTTGACTTCTCACAGGTCTTTGAGTTGCTTCCTTACCCAGGTGGGAGCAAGTATGTATACATACTTTGTAAGCAGACATCTAATTAATAAAAGAAGCAATGTACCTGCATGTGTTAACATTACTTATTAAAACAGAAAAAGTTAAACGTGTCCTATAATAGTCACCGTTCTTGTGTGTTTCAACTACCTTTTGTGCTTTTTCTGTTTGGATTGTCATCATGAACTCATGGCCTTTTACAGATTCTATTTGTTCCAGTAACTATAACAATGACAATAAAAAAATAATTATACTTTTATTGATGCTGCAGTTGTCACATCTTGGTCAGTGAGAGGTTGGTTCCTTTGTCCTATCAGCACTGCTGATGTTCTTTAAAGCCTTCTGGCTTCCTGGTGACCTGAGGACGTTCTGCTCCTTTCCAGCCTGTTTTTTTTTTTTTTCTTTTCCCAAGACTTGAATTCAGTGCCCCTCCTTTCAGTGGAGAACGGTACACATGAGCCTATGACAGTTGTTGGTGGGCAGGGGCCTGCTGCTCTAAAAGCTCTCTTAGTAGTCACTTCAGCAAGGAAAACCTTTATTTTTTAAGGTTAGGAGTTTACATCTATCTTTCCCATTTAACACAGCATGTTGCTATTCCTTGTATTTGTTACACTGACAGGTAAATTGTGGATAGTGTTTTTAATACTTTGGAGCAAAGGGCATTAGATTGGTAAAGACATAGGATCTGGGCGTGCCTCTGGATCAAGAGGGCAGGATCGAAAGGTCCTGCTTTATTCACTTCATCTTCACAACAACCAAAGAAGGTAAGCACTATTGTCATCCCATTTTCCAGATGAGGAAACCGAGCTTCCCAACCTTTTCTGATTCATAACACATGTAGAAAATAATGCTTGTATGGCACACTGGATTAAACATATGAGGCTGGCAGGAACCAAAGATGCAGGGCGAGCCCTGGAATCAGTTTGCCCAGGACTTTCCCAGTTTTAAAATTGAAAGTCCTTTGTCCTGGGAACTCCTGTCCCAGTGAAATCAAGGTTAGTCACCTTTCACAGGTGTCAGGTTGGGGTCTCTTGCTGTCTAAGCCCAGCCTGCTTGACTGATTTATGGGTGAATACTTCCTTGCTCCTGTAAGCTTTCAGTAATGCACCAGTGTGCCTGGCCATTCCGGGTGAGACTGAGTCATCAGTCAGAGGTCATACGTAGAGCCAGTGAAGAGAGGAGCCAGACTGAACCCAGCTCTGTGTGACTCCTGAGCCCAGCTCTTAACCGTGATGCTTTGTCCTTCCCTGTGTCTTGTTTTTGTCCATCCCCTCACCCTTGTCAGCACATCTTTACTCCCAAATACTCAGTACTTTGGTGCTGTTGTCCCATCAAACTAACAGAGGCAAAAAGGGCTTATATATACTCACTTTTCACAAAAATATTTACAATTTTAAAGAGTGCCCCAGGAAGAGGGAAAGTGCCCAAGAAGACAGATAGTAAGAGAGATACCCACAAGGGGGTGACAGTGCCCAATCTGGATGTCATGCTAAGCACTTTGGACTTTTACCCACAGCCAGGGGGAGCCACTGAAGGTTTGGGAGCAGGCAAGTTACATGATCACTTTCAGGTTTTGAGATGATCTCGCTGGCAGAGGGAGGCAATATGTACAGGCCAGGGACTGCCCAAGACGGGAGACAGGGTGATCTGTCAGGAGGCTGGAGGAATAATCAATCTAGCAATGATGGCCTGAACCAAGGCAGAGGGAGTGGGAAAGAGTGGGGCAGATAATGGAGAAGCCAAGGAAAAGGGAAGGTTGAAGATGTCTTTATTAATTTTTTATTCATCCTGTCAGTCTTATTTACACCACCATACATTTATTTAACAAATATATTTAGTGCTTTTTAATTGCCAAGAGCTACACTAACCCTGAACTGACTCTAGCTTTGAATTTGGGTGACAAAGAGAAATAGGAATTCTGAACTCAAAAGTAGGAGCAGACGTCTTCAGTTAATATGTGGCCATGCTGAGTTTGTCATTTATGGTCAAGCTTCAGATTTTCTCTCTGGGATCGTTAAGGATCAACCATTAAAAACAGCCCAGCTTACTGCCGTGAGTCACTGGTGACGGCGTAGGCTGCAGCCCCTGTGGCAGTGGGTTGCCATGGGCTACCGTGTGTAGCCAGCAGCCAGTGTGAGCGGCCCTCAAGCCGCTGTGAGCAACCGTCCAGAAGCCGGCGACTGATCTGCCTCGCCCGGGAAGAGTGCAATGATGGTGCCAACTTGGGCCAGTGAAGCAACGTCCTCCGCAACTAGACTGAAGAACAAAAAGACAGCAACTTGTCTGTTCCCCTTCCCCCAATTCCCCAGCACTGTTCTGATCCCCCCAATTCTCCAATAAAAAAAAAAATCTTAGGGCTGGCCGAGTGGCGCGATGGTTAAGAACTGGCTTGGGACACCAGAGGGCCCCGGTTCGGATCCCACATATGAGAGCCAGTGACACTGCCCTCCACAGCTAAGATGCTGAACAACAGCTCAACCTGGAGCTGGGCTGCTGTGAGTCGCCGGCGATGGCGTA
>NW_017731488.1:3568919-3578065 GCF_001890085.2 Hipposideros armiger
TGTCACTGGCCCTCATATGTGGGATCCGAACCGGGGCCCTCTGGCATCCCAAGCCAGCTCTTAACCATCGCTCCACTCGGCCAGCCCGAGAATTCTTTTTGCCAAAATATCAAACGTGAATATTATCAAACTCCTAGACCTAACTACCAGTTTACAGGAAATATAGGGACAGAGTAACATGTTAAATGACACCACCAAGAAGCAATCAGCCAAATCCTCCAGAACCTGAGAAATTTCACAGGACGAATGACCTGTTTTTTTTGACAAAGAACAAGGGAAAAGGAGGGAGGGGAGAGGTCTACAAATTAAGACAGACTTAAGAGACACGTCAACTAAATGCAATGTGTGGACCTGGTTTGGATCTTGATTTGAATACGCCAATTTTAAAAATAATTATGAGTAATTAGGAAAATTTAAACATTGACCAAATATCTACCTGGGGATAGCAGCTACCATTATTTATTTTTAGATTTGATAATGGCATTAACATTGTGTTAGGAAAAAAAGAGTCCTTATCTTTTAGAGATACATACTAAAGTGTTTATGGGCAAAATGATATGATCTCTGGAATTTGCTTTAAAAGAATCCACCGAGGTTGGGGTTGGGGGTAGAGATGACTTAAGATTGGCTATAAGTTCATAACTGCTGTAGCTGAAGGATGAGTACTCTGGGGTTTATTGCACTATTCTCTCTACTGTTTATGTTTGACAATGTCAATAATAAAAGAAGATATTAAGCCCGTGTCATCTCCTCCCAGAAGTCCTCTCACTTTCCTTCATTTGCGTTAGATCCCTCCTCTGGGCTTGTCAAGCCATCTAACATGCTGAGCTACAGTGCAATGGTTTACCACCTTCTGTTGATGTCAGGGGCTGCCCTGGGTCCCCTCCATTTCCCTGGGACATGGTTCCCAGCACAAATGAACGGATGACTCTTAGTCTTGGTTCATTTGTGGTCAAGCAGCTCCATCCCCAACCAGCAGTTAAGTTCCTTTGATGGCAAAGGCCAGCCATTTTATACAGGCTTTTGGGGTGGGGCAATATAAAAACTCTGAGAATGAATGACACTTGCCTCTCGGCGACTGGGGTTGGATGAGTAAGTTCCCTGGAGAATCCAGTTGCTGGCTGTACTGACAGGCTCTGAGGAACTGGCAGGACAGGTGCTGCTTTCTACTTCAGAGTCCAAAGGCCTGCCTGGTGCCTCTCCTCCAGAAAACCCAGCTCGCACGCTGCTGGGCAAAGGAGGAAAAGCCAGAGGAGCCAGAGGTCTTGGCCGGCTGGGAACACCGAGTAGCAGGGCAGGAAGTTCAGTGACCACCACCACCTACTTAGGAAGACTGTGGCTCGAACAATAGCTCCTGGAGAACCCCATGTCTCGAGCTCCAAGGATGAGGCTGCTCAGGTTGCTGATTTTCCTGGCCCACTGGGGAGTCGCCAGGGCTGAGCCAGGTAGGTGCTGCAAATGCCTGTCACGTCTTTGTTTTGTACTGTGAACTCAGGATGGGGGCTCCTGGAAGCTGCTCCCAGAAAGCTGCTAAAAATAGCAAGGGAGAAAGCTAAGACAGGAAGGCCAAGGTGAGAGGGTTAGTAGGCGGTGGGGCTGCTATTTGAGCCTGCAGATTTTAACCGGAGGCGACAGCTGGTCAGGGGAGGGACACTGACTTTGCTAGGAAGTGTTTATATGTAAGAGCCAGCAAGCTGGTAGGGGTAGAAGGTGGCAGGAAGATTCATGAATTCATTCAACAAGTATTGGTTGAGGGCCTTCTATGTAACGTGTGCTATTCTAGGAACCAGAAAAGAAAAGAAAACAACAAACAAAGCCCTGTGAAGCATTCCTTCACGTGGGGAGAAACAAACCAAAAGACATATGAACAAATAAATACCTAGTATTCCAAGAGATAACAAGTGTTACGGAGAATAATAAAGCAGAATAAAGGGATATCCTGGGGGAAGAAATACTTACGGGATGGCCAGAGAAGGGCTGTCTAATAAAGTGACATTTGAGCAGAGACCTGAGGCAGTGAGGGAAAGAGCCGTGTGGTCATCTGGAGAAGGACATTCCAGAAAGAGATTGGAATGTGCACAGGCCCTGAGCTGGATGCACAGGTGACGTGTGTGGGGATGAGCAAGGAAGCCAGCGTGGCTGGAGCAGAGTGAGCAAGGGGGGGTGGTAGAGATGAGAGGATCACGGGGGTGGAAATGGGGGACTGGCACCAGCTCATGTACAAACTTGTAGACAATTTAAGGGCTCAGAGTGAAATCATTAGAGGGTTTAAGGCAGAGCTGTGATGGGCTCTGACTTTTGTATATTTAAAAGGACCTTCAGGCTGTTGCCATAAAGGCGGGGGACCAATTCATCTTGGTTTGCCTGAGGCTCTCCTTGTTTTAGCTCTTAAAGTTCAGGGCCCTGGACCCCCCTGCAGTCCTGGGCAAGCTGGGATGGTAGCTTACCCCAGTAAAGGAGAAGCAGCCAAACCAGTGGGGAGGCTACTGTCACCATCCAGTGAGAGAGGATGGTGGCTTGGCCGGGGTGGTAAGAGTGGGAGTGGTGGAAGACGGTCTGATTCTGGTCAAGACGCACTGACAGATGGTGGTCATGAGAGGAGGACTCAAGGGTGACTCCAAGATTTTAGTCTCACAACTGGAAGGACATAGTCGCCATTTGCTGAGGTGTGGGATGAGGAGATGGCAGTTTGATTTGGGATAGATCCAATTTAAGATGCCTGTTAGATTTCCATGCAGTTAGAGGAGAGTTGGTGGGAAAGCTGGAACTGTAGTTTTCCTTAGGATGCTGGATTGCTCTTTTCTGTAGTCCTTTGAATGGAACTTAGAAATGATCCAGCACCCTTTCTGTAGCTGCAGAAATTGAAGTGGAGAGGGGAAGGACTGGCTCAGGGTTCTGCTCATTGCCTGCCCCGGTGGAGCTCATTCCTGGTCAGTCTACTTCCTCAGACCCTACCCAGGAGCAGCTGGAAGCCTTGGCAAAGTGCTCTGTCAATGTGGTCGGGCATCTCAGAGGCCAGTGGGGAGGATCTTGGGGGAGAGGAGACCAGAGTGAAATGCCTGGGAAGGACTCAGATCCAAAAGCTGTGACTGAAAGGCGGAAATATCTCTGGGACAAGCCCTGAGAGGATGTGTCATCCCCTGTGAGGGTAATCTGCTTGGGAGAAGGCTGAGAGTGGCAGTCCTCTTCCAGTTGGAGGCAGATACCCAGCTCCCATCTGCGGGACTCAGAGACCTGCCAGTCTGACTGGAGGTTTGGGAGGGGAATGATTGAAAGAATTTTCCACCCCCTCACTCTTTCACTTTTAAAAATGTTTTCTTAAAAATCCAATGTCAATGGGCAACCTCACAGCTCAGGGTCTTAGTGGTTAAAAAGAATCCCTCCCAGGCCGGCTGAGTGGCGCGTTGGTTAAGAACTGGGTTGGGACGCCAGAGGGCCCCGGTTCGGATCCCACATATGAGGGCCAGTGACACTGCCCTCTACAGCTAAGATGCTGAACAACAGCTCAACCTGGAGCTGGGCTGCCGTGAGTCGCTGGCAACGGCATAGGCTGCAGCCCCTGCTGCAGTGGGTTGCCATGGGCTACCGTGTGTAGCCAGCAGCCAGCGTGAGCGGCCAGCAGCCAGCGTGAGCGGCCAGCAGCCGCAGTGAGCGGCCGTCCAGAAGCCAGCGACTGATCTGCCTCGCCCAGGAAGAGCGCAATGATAGTGCCAACTTGGGCCAGTGAAGCAACGTCCTCCACAACTAGACTGAAGAACAAAAGGACAGCAACTTGTCTGTACCCCTTCCCCCAATTCCCCAGCGCTGTTCCCACTCCCCAATTCACTAATAAAAATCTTAAAAAAAAAAGAATCCCTCCTTTCCCAAATGCACTAAAATATCATTGCATATTTATAATACTAATGAAAAATGCTAATAATAATGGAATAGCTGAATAGATTATGGTAAAACCTCCAGGTAGAAAAGTTTCAAGACAATATAGCAAAATTGAAAACAATAAATAACACTTATTAACTACTTATTATGTGCCATACACTGCTGAAATTATTACAGAATACTCTCACAACAGTCTTGTGACATAGGGATTATCAAGGAAATTGAGCCTTAGGGAAGTTAAGTAACTAACCCAAGGTTACACATCTAGTTAATGTCTGATTCTGGACCTGGACCCAGGCTGAACAATTTCAATCTGGTTTTAAATAATGCTGTGTAGAAACAAACAAACATTAAGGAAAATAGCCAAGAAGAGCTAACATTTATTTACTGAACACTTGTGATGGGCCACACTTGTGTGAGGTGCTAGATATATGACTATTTGAAGCCTATTTGAAATATGAAATGAAAAAAATACATTTGATTTTTATAGTCTCTGTAAAGTGGGTACTATCACCATTATATCCATTTTGCAGGTGAGGAAAATGAGACTCAGAGGGACACAACATTTGCCCATAACTAGAAAGTGGCAGGACCAATTCTGTACTATTGACCTTACATAAATAGGTAGCCAGATATTTCTCCAACAAAACGGGTTTATTCAGAAACAACAAAGAATTACAATTCAGAACATGTGGTCTAATGGTGAACAGTAAGTCCAGAGAACAAAGGGCTGTAACATGCTCTTATAGAGGAAAGGGGAAGTTCAGAGGGGCTTTTGTAAACAAAGAGTCCATTGGAGGAAACTGGTAGTTCAAAGTATGGTGGATTTTCATTGGCTGAGTTGTAACAGTCTTTCATTGGCTGAGTGGTTGCCAGGCAAGAAAAAGATCCATCTTCTTCCTGCTGGAGTAACAGAATAGAAAAACTTCTTTCTGTTGGAGATCTAAAGTACCAGTAAGCCTTTTCCTGTTTTAGGGTAATTAATGGTGAGTGGTAGGGTGTGAGAGCACCTCCTACAGGCCCTCCCAGCTCCAATTTAAATGAGGTTTCTGTTTTGTTGTTGTTGTTTTTAAAGTTTTTTGTTTAATTGAGGAACAGCCATTGTAATTGCTTACACAATCCTTTCATGCTACAATGGCATAGTTGACTGTTTTAAGGAGAGCGCAGCTCACAGTGGCCCATGTGGGGTTTGAACCAGCAACTTTGGTTTTATCAGCACCACGCTCTAACCAACTGAGCTAACCGGTCACCCCTAAATGAGGTTTCTGTTTATTAATCTTCACAACACTTAGCTGCCTTACGTATCATGCCCCTTTGATGGGTTCTCATGGAATGGTGGGTTTTATAGGTACTGTTTTTTTTTTCTCTTTTCTCCAAACTATCTGGAATGTATATATTTATAATTTAAAAACAAAATTCAATTGAAAAAGAATTCCACAGCACCTCTAAGTTTTTACAGAATCTGAATCTCTTCATGAAATGCATGAAGTCCAATCAGATAGCAATCACCCCTGCTTTGCATAAAACTGTGGGGTTTCTACCTCCATCGTCCCTGGCCAAGAGCTTGAGTTTGGCACCAACTTCTGGCTTCCTCTCTCCTCCCACATATATGCTGTGCAACACTGCATTACATTTCAGCTTTTAATTGCTTAGAAACAGACGAGTTCTTTCAGTGTGGGTCAGCATGGGAGGAAAACATTTCCCTCAAAGTGGTAAGCCTACCTCTTAGGGCTGTTGTGAGGAAAGGGCAACCCTCATCGCTGATGCAAGGGGTCAGTTAAGGTTGGTTTTAACAAGCGAACTCTCTGTGTCTTGGAGGGCCTTTGTTTACAGAGGAGGAACAACAATGGAAGTGTTTGGGGTTATTGCTTAGAGTCAAAAGCAAAGGACTGAAATAGGGACCTTGAGATTGGTTGGTGGTGTGGGTTATACACAATAACAGACAAAAGTCATGGAACCACAGAGCATGAGAACTTGCAGGGCCTCCAGATAACCTTCGTTATACTGTCATCTTACACTTGAGGAAACAGAGACTTGGGGGTCAGAGTAGCCAAGGGAGTAAGCCCTAATTGAGGCTGGCTTGTCCACCCCACCACCAGGTGTTTCATATGAGATTTCTCCTTTCATCCACATATCTACCCCTTTGCTACTGACATCATTGTCCCTATTTTACAAATAAGGAAACTGAGGCTCAGCTGAGGAAATCTCTTGTTCAACTTGCCATTGCTTGTAGAGGAGCCAGGATTCAAAACAAGATTTTCCTGATTCCAAATTTCATGCATGCCCTCTCAAAACAACCTGCTGCCTCCAGCCAGAAAACCTAGGTCTTACCTTTTAATATCTATGTGACCTTGAGCCTCTATTTCACTATCTATAAAATAGCGATAATAGCAGAGGAGAGATTAAATGTGATAGTTAAATGAGGTCATGCATGTACATGATAAAATTCTGTAAAAGTTTAAGGGTTTCCCTCTCTCTCTCTCTCTCTCTCTCTCTCTCTCTCTCTCTCTCTTTTCTTTCTTTTTTTTTAGTATCCAAGGTCACACTGCTAGCTGGTGGCAGAGTAAAGTACACCATGTTCATTTCTGTTTTGACAAGGTGTGAATCACAGCTCTGGTGCTAACTAGTCCAGGTTCCTCATCTGTAAAATGGTTACAATAATAGAATGTATCTCATAATTTTGTCCTGAGGCTGCATGGGTAGAGCGCTTGGCACAGCATCTGGCATTCACTAGATGCTAAATAAATGGCAGGTATCTTTCTGCCTTCTTTTTCTTGTCTTCGACCATAAGCAATCTCACCTTTGGTCAGGTTAAGACCTTCTTGGGCCCTAGGAATGATTTTTGTGAGTCTCCCTGACCCCATCACAAGTTATAGTAAAAGGATTTCACATTATATATGACTTTTAATGAAATTTTCATGTTTAATATTGGTTTTGAATTGATTTATTGATTTTGATGGCATTGTTTTTTTCCTAAACTTTGGAGCCAATGTATTATTTTTTCAGGTCTCAGACATTTCCATGGGCCTTACAAAGCTACTAGGCCCTGGGCCCTGTGTTTGTCATCCAACCCCNTATATTCACTTATAGTTGACATACAATATTATACAACATCAGCTTCAGGTGTACAGTGCAGTGATGAAGCCTCTACCCCATCCATGATGCGGTCTCCCTAGTCAAATAATTTTTAAGTTGTTGTGAGGGACAGGATTGGCTCCTTCAGGGATCGGTAAACTTTTGAGGCGGATCGTACCCAAAGAGCCGTATGTGGCTTGCGAGCCACAGTTTGCCGACCCCTGGTTTAGAGGGGTGCCTTTTTCTACTTGCACAGACGTTACTTATGGGTTAGTGGTGATGATGGTGATGAGGGCCTTTTGGGGACACTGACCAAAAAGCTGAGGTATTTAAAAGAAGCCCCTACATCCAGCCAAAAGCTGAGTGGGACTCTAGCACCCCTCGATGGGTAAACAAGGAACGTCTAAGCCCCCTTCAGAGCTCTCCTCCTTGTTCCAATTTCTAGCCTAGTCATTGCCAACTCCCTGCTCGGTCCTCAGGGATCCACCTGCCCTAGACTCCTTGCCTGCCCTCCTTCGCCACCAGTCTCCTGGGTTACCTTTCAGGTGTACCTCGATGTGCCCTAGATACCTTTCAGTGTTACGAATCAGGCCATAGGTTCTGGTGCAAGAAAAGTTACACTGCCTTCTTTTCATTAAATCAACACCAGTTGGTCTCTGAGTCCCTTTCCCTCTGCCCTGGCAGAGCATTCAGTCTTGGTGGTTATTTATTTATTTATTTTTAAGCTGAGCCATCCTGCCACCTGTTGGCAGCTCAGCGGCTGCTCAGCTCGGGCCAGGAATTGAACCCGCTGCTTGGTGGTTATTTTGATGCTCTTCTCCTCCTTGGGGCGACCCGGGGCCATGAACGCGGATGGGCCTTTAGTGTTTGGTTGTTTGTGGGCCCTGTTGATATACTCCTCATCTAAGCTTGTACATTTCTGAGGGGCTGGAGGTTCTGCTGCAAACCTGACCTCGGGGGCTTTGCCAGGCCCGGAGCCTCGTGGATTTGTCTATGGACTGTCATTCTCTTCTGCTGACTGTAAGCTCCATGAGAGCAGAGACATTTTTTTTGGTCACCACTGTGTCCCCAGAGCCCAGAAGCTAATATGGATCCAATATTTATTGAACCCAAGAAAACGTCCAAGGAACTTCATGTCTGTAAACCTGCTCTCTCCTGGAGACAGCTTGGACATGTTTGGAACTGAATGACTTCAGTCTGCTGTCCTGGCTGGGCCAGTCTCTTTTCTCGTATAGAGACTTCCAATATCCCCTCCACTATCCCCTCTCAGAGGTCAGAGGACAAAGCCTGGAGGTGGCTGTCTTCTACCTGGCCACATCCTCCCCCAAGGGAAGGGAACTTTGCTACCTACTTAGAACTGGGTTTTTAAAAAGAAATACAGCAAGAACACAGATTAACACCTCAACCAATTCCCCAGCCAGTCTATTTAATTCCTTCCTACTAATTCTCTAATGGAGACCCTCACCACTTTTTTTTTTTTTTAAGCTGAGCCATCCTGCCACCTGTTGGCAGCTTAGCAGCAGCTCAGCTTGGGCTGGACTTGAACTGCTGTTGCTCAGAGCTCAAACTCTTGAGCGAGCTCTTAACAACTGAGCCACTTGGCCGGCCCCAAACCCTCACCACTTTTCAGCAGGGCTCTGCCCAGCCTCTTTCCTGGTCTTCCCCAAAATCCATCTCCCACAGAGCCAGTGTCAGCTTTCTAAGATGCTAATTGAGTGGTGTCTCTCCCCTAGCTAAGACCTTTCCTTGGCTCCCCACAGCTTTCAGCTCTACAGCCAAATGTGGCCTGCCTCCTGCCTGCTTCCCCGGCTCAGAAATCCAAACCCCAATATCACCCAACACAGCTCCCTGGGATATTTCAGCATCTCTGTGTTAGCAGGGATTGCTCCTTCTGCCTGAGACATGCTCCTCCCCTTTTTCCTCTTCTTCTAGGAAACTCCTACTTCTACATTGAGATTATTAAGCTGGTGGGACAACCACACAATTACACGCCTTGTGATGTAATGTAACAAGAAGGACACGAGTCCACCTGAGAATTCTTTTTTTTTTTTTTAAAGATTTTTATTGGGGAATTGGGGGGATGGGAACAGTGCTGGAGAATTGGGGGGAAGGGGAACAGACAAGTTGCTGTCCTTTTGTTCTTCAGTCTAGTTGTGGAGGACGTTGCTTCACTGGCCCAAGTTGGCACCATCATT
>NW_017731488.1:3582730-3593981 GCF_001890085.2 Hipposideros armiger
AGGGTGAAATGGGATAAGTAGGTAAAGGGCACCAAGCTAACGTTCTCTGAGTGCTAATCATCCTCACCACATCATTGCTCATTCATTGAATATACCAGGGGCACCAAAAATATATATATATAAGTGGACACTTTGGTCAGCATTGCTCAAGCAGTAGTTCACCTTAATCAGAAGTGTCTGGACACTGATGGTAACCACTTTGAGCACCTCTTATAATTGCGGAAGTCAATGTGACTTCTATTCATCTTCTGTTATTGGTATATATTGAGTATTACAATTTAATACAGTTTTCCTTTCTTAAAATGTGTATAGGGGCCGGCCGAGTGGCTCAGTTGGTTAAGAGTTGGCTTAAGAGCATGAGCTCTGAGCAACAGGGCCGCTGGTTCAAGTTCCATATGGGTCAGTGACACTGCGCCCGAGCTGAGCTGTTGCTGAGCTGCCAACACGTGGCAGGATGGCTCAGCTGGTGTAACAACAAGATTGACTGTTAGATGGTGGGCTGCGCCCACCCGCAACTAAGACTGAATTCGGCACCTTGAGCTGAGCTGCCACCCGGATGGCTCAGGGGACAGTGCGGTCTTAACAAAAAGGCTACTGGTTCGACTCCCACATGGGATGGTGGCTACGCCCACCCGCAACTAAGATTGAACACAGCACCTTGAAATTAGAGGCCCCGAGCTGCCCATGGGCAGCCAGATGGCGACTGGCGCCCTCCACAATGAAGATTGTAGAACAACAACTTGGCTGGTCCCCTTCCCCAATTCCCCAGCACTGTTCCCCTTCCCCAATTCCCCAATAAAATCTTTAAAAAAAGGGAAAGAAACAGTGTATACATTTTTTTGGCACCCTCTGTATATTTGGGCATCTTCCACATCCTAGGCACTGTTCTAGGTGCTGAGGACACAGAGGTAAACAAGACAGGCTTTGTGTTCTCAAGGAACTGACATTGTAGACAGGAAAGATGGATGATAAGCAAGCCAACTGTTATAATTTCATATGTGAGAGTGCTCTGAGGGAGGCAATAGCTAGTGACCAGATGGGTGGGGGTAAGAGGAACTTGAGCAAAGGTAGTCAGGGAAGGCTTCTCTGAGGAGGTGAACTTTGGGCTGAGGCTTGAATGAGGAGGGGAAAGCAGCCATGTGATGAGCTGGGGAAGACTGGGGAAGGCAGTGGAGGGGCCAGGAAAGAGGCCCTCTGAGGAGAATGAGGGGGGCGAGTTGGGTCAAGCACCAGATGAGGTCTCTATGAACCACCTCCACAACAAGGAGACTGGAGCCCAAGGAGGTGGAGCCCCCTGCCTGGACCTCTGGCTCTCTGTGCCGTTCTTTTTACTATCCCGGCCTCTCCTGGAGTCAGGCCTGCAAACACTCACACACATGTGCACACAGAGGTCCCTTGGAGGAAGTGCCAGGGAGGCTGGGAAGAGTTTCGGTTCTGCACACTGATGAGACTGCAGCTTGCAAGAAGGGACAGACCGGCAGCTAACACTGAGCCTCCATTAGCAGACACGGAGTTTCTGAAGTGGAGAAATGTTTATTGAATATTTTGAGGGCTGATATCAAAGGGAAGAGTTCTCAGTATGTGTGGTTAGTTGAGAAAGAGCCTGCTTGAGGCAAGGGAATGGTCTCTGCCGTGGTCATCAGAGAGGAGGGCTAGGGAAAGGTCCCCCCCCAACTTTTACTAGTTGAAATGAGGCAGTTGGTTTCTTTCCTCTGGTTTAAGATTTTGCCCTGTAGGTGTAATATAAATATGTTGGTGATCACAATTTGTGTGAAAAGTTTAAATTCTTCCCATTATAAACAAAGCCTCTCGGTTTAGGTAAAAATAAAAAATGCAGGCATAGCATAGAGTGTCTACAAAAGAACATATCTAAGATAAAAAGGCATTGGTGTCCCCCCCCTTAGCAATCACATCTTCCTGAGAGAGGATATGGAACCACAGGACACCCCCCTCACCCCCACACACCATTTTCCATGTGATATCAGGCACGTTGACCTCTGAGGCTGAGTTTTCTCATCTGCAGAATGGGGATGAATGAACAAACCTCCAGGTCTATGGTGAAGAGGACTGTGTAATGACCATGGGAGAGATACGGATTTGCTCAGTCGTTTGCACCTTAGTGTGAACAAGTTTCTGATTCTTTTCTGAGACCAGGTTTAGGTCTGGACAGTTGGGCAAAAAAGCTCAGAAGCATCTGGGAAGAAAAGTCAAGAAGTGCAAATCAGGGTCCTGACTTAACCTTCCGGCCTGTCCCAGAGCCACACTGAATGTCCTGTGGCTTGGGTGGTGCCCTGGCCATCCAACCCTGAAAGCAACAGAAGCCGGACTCCCAGGAGGCCAGGCCCATTTTCCTGAGGTTGGGTAGGTATTGACTGTTGGCTCTGATGACACAGGAAATGGAGGAGGAAGTGACAGCAATGGCGGAGGCTGAGCAAATCCCAGGCCTCACCCTGTGTTAGCCAGAAACACAGGATTTAGAGCAGAGGCCAAACCTATTCAACCCTCTTCAGTAAACACCATTGAAACTGCTTCTACCAGGCTCAGTGCTGGGTACAGATAATAAATCCACTCCATGTGGCCTGTTTCTTTGGAGTCCCTTCTCTGTAACACACCAAGAGATTTTTGACATTTCAGCCTCCCTTGGTTTGGAATTGAGATCAGATTTCAGTCAACCACTTCAGCAAACAGGACCACTCCCAGCTGCCTGAGCTGCCTCCCTGCATCTAGAATCACTAACCAGTACACCCACACGAGAAATGCTGCCCAGTCTGAAATTATGGCCCTTCTTTTCTGGTCTAGCTTTCTTAAACTCCATTTCCACACCTATTCCCCAGGTTTTTGCTGGTATTAATTAGCAAGATCTTACAACCCATTTGGTGTTTAAGCCTTTTCCTAGGTCAGATTTTTGTATGTACATCCCTGGCAAGTGATAAGATCTGGCTCTAGTTATGGGCTCAGAGAGGTGAAGCAACTTGCCCAAGGTCACACAGCTAGTATGTAGCTCCAGAGCCTGAGTGCTTAACCCTGACCCTCTCCCACCTTTGCNCCCTGAGGATTTTTAAGAGTATGGCCTGTTGTCCACATGGGCAGTCAGAGGGCCTTAGCAAGAGGAATCACAGGCTGGAACTCCCTCCTCCCTTCGACACCCCCACCCACCTCCAGACTTCGGGCACCCTCACCACCCTGGCCCCAGCCTTCACCTTAATCCTTCTCAGGGAGTCAGACAGACCTGGGTTTGAATCCTAGCTGCACAACTCATGAGGTTGGTTTTTTTTTTTTCACCTTATTGGGCCTCCTTCGCTTTATCTCTAAAATGGGAGGCAGGAAGCTGCATCCATACATGGCAACTCCTCTTACCCCACCTCTAGCGATCTGAAGCAGATCCACAAATTTAAGTGCAAAGTGTTGGACAGATAAACCCTTCCAGATTCTAGTCCTGAAGATGCACCTGAGTCCTAGGGGTCTTGAGTATA
Source organism: Hipposideros armiger (assembly GCF_001890085.2). Lineage (NCBI taxonomy): Eukaryota > Metazoa > Chordata > Mammalia > Chiroptera > Hipposideridae > Hipposideros > Hipposideros armiger. The sequence goes on from NW_017731488.1 coordinate 3,586,204, forward strand.
TCCCAAGACTCCAATCAACCATAATTCTATAATCTCTTTCAGCCAGGCACTCCATCCTACCTCTAAGTTGCTTTTAACCCATTCATTTTGTAAATATTTACTGAGCATCTCCTGTGTACCTGAGAACTCGCTGGTATAGGGAATGCACAAACCATGGGATAAACCACCTGTTTCCACTCCTGCCTTTGCCACTGAACACCTGTAGGGCCCTGGCCAAAGGAATTAGCCTCTTTAGGACTCAAGTTTCCTCACCTGTGAAATAGGGGTAAATAAGCAGTTACGTCATCAGATTCAATCAGAGGATGTCTGCCATGCACACCTGGTAAGTAGTAAATACTCAATAACTAATAGCGGTCATTATTACGGTTATAAAGAATCTGGGGACAACGGCAAGGTGCAGGAATAGGGGTGGAAACGGACAGCTGCTCATGGCCTGCCTTCCCCGTGACCCCTATCCAGGACATGGTGACCTACTTCATGAACCTGAGCCAGGCGAACGCGCAAGGATCGGTGCGCTGGGAGCTCGAATACCGGGTGACCGAGGCCTACGGGGTGCCGGACGCAGGTGCCCGCTCCATGCACGCGGCGCTGGGCCGCATCGCCAGCGACCAGGGAGCGTTGCAGCGCTACTACGTCTACAACTCGGTCAGCTATGACGCGCGGGCCTGCGGCGAGGTCTGCCGCACAGAGCACTTGTGCGCGCTGCGCGAGGTGGACTTCGACGCATACGGCGCCTGCCTGCGCGCTCCCGGAGCTGCTCCCGCGCCCCGGCTCGCGCTGCTGTTGGCGGCGCTGCTCGGCCTGCGCGCGCTGCTCACGAGGTGACGTTGAGCGCCTTTTGCCCGCCAGCCGCGTTCGTCTTCCTCCTGATAAATTGGGGCCAGCGTCGCCCACTAAGAGTTGGACTTTTACACCATATCCCTCCGCGTCCGCAGAGTTAATGGATGGGACAGCCAGATCAGGAAGTGAAGCTGAAAGACCCCACCAGAAGCACATTTCTTACAAGTTTCACCTTTTATCGGAAAAAAAAAGCTCAACGTGCATCTTATTCTGTGTATTCCTTTCAATATGTAAATCATGTTTAAAGCAACTCCCTTGCACAGTTATTGAACGTCCTCCCGTCCCTCCATACGGATATTCGGAGTAAAATGAGCCAGGAAGATGCGCCTCGATAATCCGGCGCTCTCCGTCTCTCCAGCACACTGCTCGAACTCGAAGCACAATTAATTCGCGAAGTCCAGCAATCTGGGATCAGAAAGAACCTTTCTGGGGTTTTTTAGGCGGCAGTTCTTGCCCGGGCGCTAATCTCTGGACCATTTTCGCGATTTTGGGCGTCCAAGAGCCTCAAGTGCAAAACAAGGGAATCAGAAGCCTGCTAAACTAAGGGCAGTACACCTCGGGCGGCCCGTCTTCGGACCTAACGGTCCTCAGGGCTCAGCGAGGTTGGGTGGAGGATCCCCGGGAAGGCTGCAGAGCCAGGGCCCCGGGCCGCCCGAGGGACCACCTAGGCAACGGACCGCGGTCGTCGCTCCTCCCAGGACTGGGCGGGACAGGGAAGTCCCGCCCAGCCGGCGGGCCCTGGGCGGGACAGGGAAGTCCCTCCCAGCCTGCACGGGCTCCGGGCAAGCTCCCAGGGCTGCGCTCGCCTCCTTCCTGCCGCTGTTACCTCTGCCGGGAGGGCGGGTCCGAGCCCAGAGTGAAGGAGGGAAAGGGGCTGGCGCGTCATGCCCTTGTCACTCCGTGCCAAGCTCCTTAGGGACCTGATCCTGGACGTATGGGGAATCGCTGCCTTCCTGGTCAACCTTGGCGCCAACCTGTGGGCCGTGAGCCAGTATGTGCTCAGTGGTCGCTACGTGTGGGCCGCACTGGTGCTGACGTTGCTGGGCCTCGCCTCGGTTGCACTGCAGGTCTTCAGCTGGGTCTGGCTGCGCGCCGACCCCCTTGGCCTGCACGTGTCGCAGCCTCCAGGCCGCTGTCTGGCGCTGCTGCACCTCCTGCAGCTGGGGTACCTGTACAGGTGAGTGCCCCGCCCTCGGGAGGAGGGAGGAGGAGCGGAGCCCAGCGGTACCTCCTGCAGCTGGGCTGCTAGTACAGGTGACACGGGAAACGGGTAGGGAGGAGAGGACTGGGACCCAGGATAGGAAACTAAGCCCCCTGGGGCACCTCCACGTACAGGAGAGTTTCCCGTCCTTTAGTCCCTTAAAGAAAACTCCAGCTGAAACCCTCAGAACTCATCTAGCCCTACCCTTCCTGGCACAGGTGAAGAAACTGAGGCCCAGAGAAGAAAGGGAGGGACATGATTTGGAGTCAGAGCTCTCTGGGATCCTCCTGGCTTTACCACTTGTGGCCTCAGTCCTGCCTTTCTCTGAATCTCAGTTTCCTCCTCTGTTGAAAGGAGGTAGTAATCTAGAGGTAGGTCTGGGAGGCAGGCCTGTTGTGAGGAGTGAAGGAAAGCATAGTGCTTGGCTCCTGATGGACTGTAATGGCAAAGACATGCAGACAGACCAGTGTGTTGCTTTTAGCTGTGGACGGGGCCTTGGGCAAGTAACTGGACCACTCCAGGTCTCAGTTTACTCCTTGTTTCAGTGAGGATGGTCATAGTGCCTACCTCTGTTTGGTAAGGATTAAATGAAATGAGACCTGTGAGTTGTGTGCAAATGTCTGCTAGCTTCATAATTACCAGGTCATCCTGGGAGTTTTAGCAGCCCTGACCCCCAGAGCAGTGCTTGTTCCCTCACTGCTCAGTGCCACTCACCCTTTCTTTCTCAACTGTATTGTCCCTGAACATTTGNATGCTGCTACTGGGGACACTGAGGTGGGGAGATGGAAAGGGCCTTGTCCAAGGTCACAGGTCAGGGACAGAGCTAAGCCCGTTCTCTGTTCCATGCAATGCCTCCCTGGGCAAAGCCTGTGGCCCATTTTCTCTGGACCCTGAGTTCAGGGAAAACTTCCTTTCACCTGTGCAACCTCCCCTCCCTCAGCCCAGGGTTCTCCTGGATGGCCTCTGCCACCTGGGCTCAGGGAGGGTCCCGCATTGAGGAGGGTCTCCTTTCCCCTGCAGGGAAGTTCTGGCACATCTCTGACCTGCACCTTGACCCTGACTACAAGGTGTCCGCAGACCCACTTCAAGTGTGCCCATCGGCCGGCTCCCAGCTGGTGTCCAATGCGGGCCCCTGGGGCGACTACCTCTGTGATTCTCCATGGGTCCTCATCAACTCCTCCGTCTACGCCATGAAGGAGATCGAGCCAGAGCCAGACTTCATCCTCTGGACGGGGTGAGAGCAGTCATGATAGCTGCCCTTTACTGGGCCCCTGCTGTGTGCCATCTGCCACCTGGCACCTTTCTACACTACCTCCCTTCGTCATCACACCAACCCTGTTTTAGAGAGGACCAGCCTGAAGTTCAAAGGAGCTACGTAGCTTGTCCAGGGGACCCTAGGTCTGGCTGATTCCAAAGTTGGTGCCCTTGACCTCCGTATCTCCCTGCCTCAGCAGAATGCAGCTCTCACTGAGGCTGGGGACAAGGTCATGGCACGTCTGGGCATGTGGATTTTAAGTGGGCGGATGAATACTGCAGCCACTCCCACTGGGGTTTAGGGACCACAAGCCCTAGAGATACAAATGCAGCGATGGGAGATGGTAGGAGGGCTGAAAGTGGTCCAGCATTGGGACCACGTGTCCTGATTAGCTGCTGGCCACCCTTGGGCTGCCCTGGCCCTGGAGGAGGGAGGGGATTCTCACCAGTCAGAGCACTGCTCTGTGTGAAGAAGACTTGAGGGGCAATTTGCACTCAGCCACAGAGACTCCATTCCTGCCTCTCATCCAAGGATGCTGCTGTCAGTCTTCCAGCTTTCTTCAGCACTCACCATCCTCATCACTGGAGGTCTCCCCAACACACACTGACTCCTTTGCTCCCCCCCTGGGTGGGTCAGCCTATCCTGTGCTCAGCCCAGGGTAGATGGAGACCCCAAATCGCCTTTAAGGAGCTCACGGTCTTATGAGCACAAGCCCACTGACCATTATATCCCAGCGACAAGAGAGGGGAACGTGGGCGCTTCACAGAGCACCTACTCCATCTGGCAGGATTGGGGAGGATTTCCTTCAGGAAGTGGTGAACCAGGGACCTGGTGAAGAAGGTTGGCAGGCGCTCTGACTTCTTGCTCCCTCTTCTAGCTTCAGTGGACATTTCAAAAGGCAGGATCAAGCCCATGGTGCCCCCAGCTGTCCCTCAGTGTGATGTGGGATTGATCGGGACTGACCGTCAGATGGACCCTGTGATTGGCAGAGGGAGGGGCAAGGCTGGACACTTAAGACATGTGACAGTGTCTCAGGAGGGGCCCGGACAGCTCCGGCTTCCCTGGGCTCAGTGATCAGTCTTAGAAGACAGTGAGCTTTAGGTCATGACCCTGGGCTCCTGCTTCTGAGAGGGTTCTGAATTCTCTGAGGAGGGGCCCTTGGAGAAAGATGTGACCTTCTGAAAAACATGATCCCTCTGGGAAAGGTGACCGCTTTGGGAAATTCATGATTCTTTCAAAGCAGCATGATTTTTCTGGAAAATCTCTGGGATTTTGCAGAGGTGTATGGCATGAAACAAGATGACCTGTAGGACCTTTTATAATTCTTCATAGTCTAAGAAATTTGACTTCCCAGGGAGAGTTGCAATCCCTTGGGGGAATAACCTAGAGAAATTGGATGTGTTTTCTATCAGAATTAGATCCATCAAACTAGAAAAAAAAAAAAAGGTGGGGGGGATTTTGTTCCAATATCTTCGGATTTCTGGCTTGTCCCCAGTGAGGACGGAGCTAAAAAAGGCTTCCCTTGCTGCCCGAATGAGGTTGTCAGAGACACAGTAGGATGTAATGGGTGTGAGCAGAGGTTCTGAAGCTGAGGTTCAAACCCTGGCCCCACCACTCTAGTTGTAGACACTTAGGCAGAATTCCTCACCCTTTTGTGCCTTGGTTTCCTTATCTGTCAAATGGGACTAACAATAGAACCTAAGCTGTGGGGTTATAATGCAGAACAAGTTAGTGGATACGGTTACAGCCCACAGAAAGTACCTGGCACAACCTAGGCCCATGTGAGCTGCTAGTAGCACTATCAGCACTATTAAGCTAATTAACTTCCCCTGGGAATACCTGGGCAGCAGCTGCCTTGCCCCATGGGCCCCAGCAGTCCTCAGGCTTTAGACTGTTGGGATGTCACCAAACAGAAAGAGGTCACCCACCCATGCTAGCAGAGCCAAACACTACACACCGAGAACTTGCAGTGGAGAAAACTGGCTATTTCTTTCTGAACGGTGCCACCCAGGAGAATGGGAAGCTAATGCTCAAAAGCCTGAATTCCTGATGACATGTAGGCTACAGATTATATAGGGCAAAATCACAAGACACCGTGGGTTAGGGGCTCGAGCTCGTGCCGGGAGCTGATTGGTTGGAGGTGAGGTAACGGTAATAAATCATTTCTTCAGGTCTTGAGGACAGTTCTGAGGTCTGTTCCAGTGTATCCCTCGGTCTGGTCTCATGGGAAAGTAGCCAGGGGGTTGTTCCACTTTAGGGCTCAGGAGCTGCAGCATAACTTAGGTCACGGTGTTATCTTTAGCTGCCAGAGGTCTGGACCTTGTGACCATTAGTCAGGTCCGGGCCACTGTGTTCTGCTGCCTCGGGGTTGCTGATTATCCAGGGGAAGGCCTAGGTTTCATATACATAGCTAGATATGATTTCTAGAGCTAGGATTTAAAGCTAAATTTAATCAAAGTCATAAGGACCCTTGGTTTCAGGGGCTCCTACCCCAAACTTCACCTTCCCCCATTCTCCTCCCCTGCTCCCCCGCCTTGCTGCGCAATTCTCAGGTGGAGAATTTAGGTCAAACAGGGAAGGAGAAGGGTGGGGGACACGACTAAACGGTCCTGGCATAGGCCCAGGATCTGCCATAGAGTAGATCTGAACTCTATACTCCGAAGCCCGCTCCAGACTTCTTAGAAACCTTGGAGAAAGGAACACAACTCAGAGGCCACTTCTCCACCCCAAGCTCTCTGGGGGCTTGCAGATGGCACTGGAACCCCAAAGCCTCCCTCTCTAAATCATATTAATTACAACCTAGCACTTACTATTTTACATATATGTAATTTCCCCCTTATTGAAGTCTCACAAATACTCTATGAGTAAATGCCATTATTATCCCTATTTTATAGATGAGCTACTGGGGGCTCAGAGAGGTTAACTAACCAGCACAGGGACCCACAACAGGTCAGTGGCAGAGCCCAAGTTTGAACTCTGTCCCGTGTTGACGCCCAACTCCAGCCTGGTCAGACCTCTCAGTGGACGTCTGAGGCCCAGTTCCACAGCCTCTTTTCCCGCAGCAGAGCCCTGCTCCTTCCTTTTCCCATTTGCCATCCTGAGCTGCCCACACCAAACTGGCTCGGTGGTGTTTTGCAGTGACGACACGCCTCATGTGCCCAACGAGAGGCTGGGAGAAGCAGCTGTGTTGGAAATTGTGGAACGCCTGACCAAGCTCATCAGAGAAGTCTTTCCAGGTAAGGCCCTGCTATTGGTCCCCCACAGCATTCCCTGAACCCCAGGTGGTGCCTGGCACCATGGGACTACAGCAGCAAGATGTAGAGGAACAACCTTCATCCATTAACGATGGCTGTGGGCCAGGTTCTGTGCCAGGCTCTTCACAGCCGTCATTTCGTACATTCCAACAACCCCACAAGGAAACTGTGAGCTTGTCAGCCTGTGGATACACACAGAACCTCTTAATAGAAATGCCTGACATTTTGCTGCCTTCTGCCCTAACACCATAGTCACAGCCCCTTCTCAAGGCCGCTACAGTCACACACAGGCATTGTCCCTGGGTAAGTCTCATGTGGGCTCGCACACAACCCTGTGTCCTGCTGTGGCCCTGGAGCTGCCATCCACTGCTCTCAAACCAACCTGGCTGCTGGGACTTCTGGGAGATGCTGACTTCCAGCCAGGGTGCTGTTTCTTGGTACTTCCAAGACCTTCCTTCAGAACCTGGGAAAGCAGGCAGAGACTGTGAGTGATTGTGGCAGCAGCCCTACTGGATATGACAGGGAGAATGGGGTCTGCATGCCCTACCTAACAGCCCTTGAAAACGTTTTAAAGCAGGCTGTGCCAAACATAAGGTCCTGGAGGCTGAATCAGGCTCTCAGGCTGCCAACTGGGAGCTGTGAGAGCAGCCCACTAGCTGGGGGTGCCCCAGCCATTTTGGTATAGCTGCTTCCTCTAAAGGTCTTAGTCATGGGTCCCTAGGACCCAGATATGAAATGATAATAAAAACAAAAACTAACAGCAGCAGCAATAACTATATGTATCTATGTATCGAGTGCTAAGTGTCAGGTGCTCCTCTAAGAATGCTATCTACATGTCTTAGCTCATTCATTGTCATAATACTCCTAGAGAGAGGTGCTATTACTATCTCAGTTTTACTGACGAGAAATGTGATCCTTGGTCATGTAAACTGGTCAAGGTCATGTGGCAAGGGGGCTTGGGGGAGGGGACACGCAAATCCTGGTTTGAGCATTGCTCTTATCCACCATTCTCACTGCCACTCCCAGGAGAGGCCAGAGCTGCTGTCACCATCACACATCCATCCTGTAGGCAACCTCCTTTCTGCCACCTCCTTTCCTCAACATAAATCAATTTATGCAAAGAGCTGCCTGGAGTCTATGTAATTCAACCCAACACAACCCAATTCAGACATGCTTGGACTGTTCGTCTTCCAGAAGTCACTACTTAGGGTCAAATCTGGTCACTCCT
>NW_017731488.1:3597845-3600569 GCF_001890085.2 Hipposideros armiger
TGCCCTTTGAATTGGGTTAAGTTCGAATAGGATTTACAGAAATGAAAATGAGACGTTTACTCCAGGTGGTAGGCACAGTGTCGGCAAAGGCACAGAGGTGGGGAAGCATGTGATGTATTCACTACTGCCTACAGAGAATGCTGGGATCTCTCGGAAAAAGCAGGCGGCTTTGGGGGGTGGTACACTTGAACCTGGCTGCTTGCCTTTAGGGAGATGGCAGGTTTTGAGAGGGGGCAATGAAGCGTTGGGGAGGTCATCTCTGAGTCCCTCCTGGGTACCTTGTAGGTGTACATTATTGGCCATGTGCCCCCGGGGTTCTTTGAGAAGACTCAGAACAAAGCGTGGTTCCGGGAGGGCTTCAACGAGAAGTACCTTCAGGTGGTCCAGAAGCACCATCGAGTCATCGCAGGGCAGTTCTTCGGGCACCACCACACCGACAGCTTTCGGATGTTCTATGATGATGCAGGTACTTAACCTGGAGGGCACCTGCCAGCCCACCTCCCCCCTTCTCTCACCAGCCTCTCTTAGTCCCGCTATCTCTCTCCTGAAAGGTGCCCCCATCAGTGTCATGTTCCTTACACCTGGGGTCACCCCGTGGAAAACCACATTACCTGGAGTGGTCAACGGAGCCAACAATCCAGGTATCCGGGTGTTCGAATACGACCGAGCCACACTGAACCTGCAGGTCAGTAGCCTTGGGTCTGCTGGGGCCAGAGGAGGAGGGAGGGGAGGGACCTGAACACACTACCACCTTCCCTAACTCTTTCCCGGCTAATCCACACTCTAGTGACCACTGAGCCTGAGCCTCATGAAGGTCAAGTTACTTCCACCCTTCTAGAGCTCAGGATCAGAACCCTGGAGCTACCTCCAAATCCTGCCACCAAATTAGGTCATTTCTTTTTTCTCAAATCTCCCTTTGCCCCCTAGATCATTGTCACGGCCTTCAACCTGGTCTCCCTGCCTCCAGCACTGCCCTGCTGTAGCTTATCTGCAACATACTACAGAAGATATTAATCTTTCTAAAGCACTTCCTGTCTCTCTGCTGCTCAAAAACCTTCAATGGCTCCCTAGTATCCCCAAGATAGGTTGGATCTCCTTGGTTTGGTATTCAAATGTGACCTCAGGCCCATGGCCCATGTCTTCTCTATACTGATTATGCTGCAGCCAAAGTAGGTCCCCAACTCACCACGCAATCCCTCACTCCTGGGATGTGCCTGTGATTGCTGAAATAACACAGAAATATTACTCCTTAGTTTATTCAACAAAATTAAGCTCAGTGCCAGGCCCTGTGCTAAGTTCAGGAGATAGATAAATGAACAAAAACAAAGTCACTCCTCTCCTGGAGCTGACATTCTTACAGGAGACAATCAATAAGCAAATAAGTCAAGTTCAGTATGGCATGAGACAAGTGCTAAGGAGAAAACANTTTTTTCTTAAATGGATCCTTAATAGCTGCTGGCATTTATGTTGGAGAGGTGAGGTTTTCCCAGGTAGTTACATCGATGGGTCCCAGCTTTGCGAACAATTCCCGGTGGGAATTCGACAATCTCCTCCTTTGGCAGAGCTCTCAGCATTTCCAGACCGTGCAGGCTACCCAAGACGAAGGGTTTATTAGACATTTTCCCAAATGGGACTTGGAAACGCCAGCCTCCTTCATTGGTTCAAAGTCACTCCCTGGGGTGAGTCAAGCTCAGATGAGGGCAGAGCTCTGTCCTGAGCTCATAGGAGTTTTTGTTTGTTGTCAGATATTTATTGAGTAACTACTACATACCAGGCACAGAAGTGAAATGAAAGCAGGAATGAGACTAATTACAAGAAAATGAATCTGACTGGCTCCCCTCCCACTCCTGGGCTCATTCAAGGCTACTTCCTCAGGGAGGCCTCTCCTGGCCCCACCGACACCAGTTACAGACTCCCATAGCAAGTGACTCTTCTTTTTTTGTGACAGCCCTCACAGCTCTCATTACTCGATACCTGTCAACCCTACTGCACTGCAAGAACTCTGGGACTAGGACTGGGTGCCTGGTTCCCAGGTCTCTGTGCTGGCACAAACTAGGTGTTCAACAAATACTGTTGAATTGTGGATAAGTGAAACCCCTAAGACTTCCTAGGGAGAATCTGAACCCTTCCCTAACAGTAAGATAGCTCTGGAATTGACAAGAACAAGGAACACTCAATTATCAAGTGGCTGATAATGGATCTGAAGATTATTTAGATCTTCTAGCTTTCTCCTTCTCATCAGCTGATGCTTCCTTTCTGACCAGGAAACTTTCTGCTGGGAATGGGGTTAGGGACCGGGATCAGAGGACTCACTACTCTTCCTTCCCAGGGCTGAGCAAAGTTCAGCCAGACTGTATCAAATGTGGTTTTCATCTTATCTCTGTCATTTCCCTCGTCTGTGATTTCTTTCCTTATCGCTCTTCCACATTAGCTCTGATGGCCAATGGCTGACTGAAAATGAGTAACTCCAAGTGCTTTCGCGTATATATTTTTATAATTCTTCTTTTCCTCCCAGACACTAAAGTCTATGCTGCTTTGGGAAATCATGACTTTCACCCCAAAAACCAGTTCCCAGCAGGGAGCAACACTATCTACAATCAGGTAGCAGAACTGTGGAGACCCTGGCTCAGTAACGAATCCATCGCTCTCTTCAAAGAAGGTACTAATACCATTTGCTACTCTAAGCACTTATTGCATGCCAAGGTCTGATCTAATTTGTCTTCA
>NW_017731488.1:3609409-3656473 GCF_001890085.2 Hipposideros armiger
CAGCCCTGACCCCCAGAGCAGTGCTTGTTCCCTCACTGCTCAGTGCCACTCACCCTTTCTTTCTCAACTGTATTGTCCCTGAACATTTGCTCCCCCCCCCCCCCCCCGCCACACACACACACCCTGACTGAGCAAGAGGACGGAGATGGGGCCTGACTCACCCATGTTCCTTGAGCCAGCTAGGGCTGGGCACTTGGGAGCCTGGAAAATCTGCATGGGTTTTGCTCCTTTCTAGAACTGGCAGGGCCCTCTAGAGATGGGGAAACTGACACCAAGGGGTCAGAGTCATGCGATAAAGTCAGGACACAATGTGGTCTGGGTTGGGATGAGGTGGCTGGAGCCAGGATCTGCTCTTGAGTCCATTTTTATAGATTCTCTCCAGATCTTGCCTTGACAAAGCTGCACTGAGTGTCCAGGAGTGGGCGAGAGGAGCTTAGAATGTTGCAGTTTTGCCTGAGGGACTGTGCAGGCATCTGTAAAACCCTAGGTGGGCATGAAGGGGCACACTTCTTTACCATCCAGGCAGGCCTCGGCGGGGCCTGAATCCATAACTACATCATGCATCTTCCCTTCTCCTATTTCTGCTGAGCGTGAGGCATGCAGAACGTACTGAGCTTGGTTTTGAAAACGGGGTCTCTGTTCCAGCCTGTGACTGAGCTGAGGCAGGGTCCTGCCATAGCACTGGGGGACCAGAGACAGAGGCTCCTGCTGAGGGAGAGCCTCAACCTGGGCCTGCCCACCTGCTCCCTTACTGTATTTTCAAGTCCGTCCAGGGGAAGTAACAGTACATGTCCAATGAATGAATTCGAAATGAGTGAATAGGCTCACTTCATAGTAGCAAATTGAGACCAGTTGTGGTGGTGGTGGTGGGGAGGGATGCAGGGCGGGGAGAGCTTGGTGCGTCTTCCACTCCCCCCTCATGCCAGATGGGTCACCCAGGCCTGTCTGTCTAACCTCTGAACCCTCTTAACTCCACCCCAGTCTTCATCCTCACCACTCTAAGGCTCTCATCTTTTCTCCCTGGACAACAGCCTCTTAAATGAGTCCCTGCTTCCGGTCTAGGCTTTCCAACCCTTCCTCCTCTCCCCAGCCTGGGATTTCCTTCTAAGGCACAAGCTGACCTGTCTCACTGGTGCTCAGAAGCTCTCAATGGCTCCCCATCCCCCACAAGATCCTAAGACATTCTTATGCTTGCTAAAATTTAAGAATGATCACCTTAGGAAATTTCATTGTATGCCTTTGAAATTCAAACAGCTTTGGGCCCAAATCCTGATTCCATTGCTTATTAGCTCTTTTTTACAGGTAGGTCCTCTTTTCCCATCTGTAAAATGGGGCTGTTATCAGGCATAAATGGGGCGAGGTTTGTGATGAGCTTGGGACAGTGCCTGGCCAGCAGGAGCAGCAGTAGTTGTACTTATCCCCATTTTACAGATGAAGAAACAAGTTCAATGAGGTTAAGTTTCTTGCCCACGGCCCTACATTATGTTAGTGATGAACTAGGATGGGAGCCTGTCTGCATCTATCCAATATGTAAGGGAAGGAGGAATGCCTCAGGACACTAACCTGACCCCTTGGGGCACCCGTATATCCCTAGGTGCAAGCAAAGCCTGCAGCAGGGTCTGTTGGTGTGGCAGCAGCAAGTGCCTTCTGACTTTGACTTGGCTTATGCCGATTTCCTCTCCCTGGACATCAGTATGCTACGGCTCTTTGAGACCTTCCTAGAGAAGACACCGCAGCTCACGCTGATCCTGGCCATCGTGCTGCACAGTGGCCGGGCTGAGTGCTACCAATGTGAGTAGTAGGACTACCAGCATCCAGTCTCCCTTTTATGGCTGGATAGTTTCTCATAAATATCAGAAATGCTTTCCCTCTTTTATAAGGGCTGCTTAGAAAATAGAACATCCTTTAGTCAGGCAGGTCTGGGTTCAAATCCAATGTGAAATCCAAACTCCAGCAGAAGGGATTTAGACAAATGACTCAACCTCCCTGAGTATCAGTTTGTTTTCATCTGTAAAATGGACATAATAAATGACTCTACCTCATAGGATTGACGAAAGGGATGAGTGAGGTGATACATATAAAGCCCAGTGCCTGGTGCATAATAAATCCTAATTGTAATTTTTACTATTTTGAAGAAAACAGATAAAGTGTGTAGGGTGCCTGACCCATAATAGGCAACTTGTTAGTCAATAAACTGTTTATTGAGCACCTTCATACACTTAAGCTTTCATTGAGCACCTTTGGGCCTGTCCCTGTGCTCGGGACACCACAGTGAACAAGAAGGACAGAGCCCCTGCTCTGCTGGGATGATAGACCATAAAGCAGGTAGTTTCAGTTAAGTGGGTTGAGTAATCTGAGAAGGGGAGGCATGTGGCCCTCTAAGCCATGGGAGAAGTTTGTACACTGAGCAACTTTGGGAAGGTTTTCTCCTGTGAAAGAGAAGTAGCGTGCCCAACGGCACAGACCAGCTAACAGCCAAGCTAGGACTCCAACTCTCATCTGGTTCAAGGTCCAGGGCTTCCCCTTCTCTGTCACACCCCTGCACACCTTGAGGCCCCCTCTGCTGTAAATACCACAGCCTCCAAGGAGCCAGTCCCCACTCTGCCGTCACTCACTATGTGACCTGCAGAGCCTGCCCCTCTCCAGCCTGTTTCCATGGCTGTACAAGATGGGGTTGGACTTGATCTCGAAGGGCCCATTCAGCTTGCTAAGCTGAGTCTGTAGTATTAATTGAAAGAAACACAACAACAAAAAAACAGCAATAGCAGCTGTCACGACTGAGTGCTTGCTGCTAACCGGGCACTGTGTAAAAGTGCTTTGTTGAAAGTGCTCACGTTCATAGCCCTATAGGTTGGTGCTATGTTTATCTCCATTTTACACAAGAGGAAAGAGGTGCAGAAAGGTAAAGCGATTTGCCCTGGGCCGTGCAGCACTCACTGGGCTCACGTTTTTCTTTGTCTGGTTGAGGGCAGGGGATGTCTAGGACCAGGGCCCAATGAAGACAGTCTCTATTGTATGTGTATGGAGAGCGGGCAGGGGGAGGGGCAAGAGAAGAGACAGATTTTCCCAACTTTTTATTTAGCAAACATTGATTCAGCTGCTATTATATGCCAGGTACTGGGGATCCCAGGGGAGCAGAATCTATTTTCTGCAGAGCTCAGAGATAAGGAAATAATTACTTAGACAGAAGTGGGTAGAGTGGTACAGGGTGCCTGCACAGTGGTGTGGGTGGGGTGGGGTCCAGATGGGTGACTCTAGGGGATACTCAAGCTGGAACTTGCAGGGTAAGGAGGAGCAGACCAGGGGAAAGGGGACGTGTGCTCCTGGCCTACCTAACATCATGGGCAAAGCTTGTCCAGGTCAAAGAATGTGAGGTGTTGGGCCCTGCTGAGACCTAGAGTGTGGGGTAGATAGAAAGGACGATGGCCACAGATCTGATTCCAGGCTGGGCGTGGGTTCCTGGCCCATCACATGTTCCCAGTGAAGCCTCGAATGGATGCAGTGAAAGGGAGCAGGGGAGGGAGCATTCTAGAGACATTGCAGTGCTGCTTCCCTCCCTGCCTGGAGACTATGGTGCTTCTATTCCATGGCGGGCAACCAGGAGGTGGGATAGGATTCCCATTGTAAACTTCTGAGTCTTGGAAAATCAAGACCAGGGCCCAGTGTGAGTGGGGAGGGGAGCGGAGTGAGGGATGTTCCGTCCATACAGCAGGGCAACATCAGGGTTTCCAGCTTAGGGAGAACTGGAACTGCTGATTTTCAGGCCCAGGAAAGGCTTGGGCTCTTCCAGGAAAGGGCTCTGTAAGATGCTCAGGACGTGGCCAGCACCCAGGCGTATAGATGAGGGTGTATGCATCACACACCCACTCACCCTTGTAAAAATATCACTATGGTAGCACCTGAAAAGCAAAGCTTTATAGTGAAGGGCAGACACCATATTTGAATCCCAGGTCTGTTTTGGGCTGTGAGAAATTATTTAATGTTCTCCAGCTATAGTTTTCCCTTCCACAAATTGGGGGTTTTAGTACCCACCTTAGAGTGGTTATGAGGACCCCCAGAACCAGTGAGCTCTAGGGAGCACCAGGCAGGTTGCCCACAGGGCTCAGCTGTTTCCGCTTTCTCTTGCAGGGGTCGTCATTATCATGTCCCTCGTGAGTATCTCATGGGCACTGCTTGACTACCACCGGGCCTTGCGCACCTGCCTTCCCTCCCAGCACCACCTCCGGCTGGGCTCCTCTGTGATCTACTTCCTGTGGAACCTGCTGCTGCTGTGGCCCCGAGTCCTGGCTGTGGCCCTGTTCTCAGCCCTCTTCCCCCGCTATGTGGCTCTGCACTTCTTGGGCCTGTGGCTGGTGCTGCTGTTGTGGGTCTGGCTTCAGGGCACTGACTTTATGCCAGATCCCTGCTCTGAGTGGCTGTACCGGGCAACGGTAGCCACCATCCTTTACTTCTCCTGGTTCAATGTGGCTGAGGGTCACACTCGAGGCCGTGCCACCATCCACCTGATGTTTCTCCTGAGTGACAGCGCTCTCATGGTGGTCACTTGGGTGCCTTACGGTGCCTGGCTGCCTAGTGGGATCCTGTTGCAGATCTTGCTGCCCGTGGGAGGCGCCAGCTTCCTTTTGGGTCTGGTTCTACGGCTTGTCTACTACCACTGGCTGCACCCTCGCTGCCACTGGGAGTCTGCCCAGGTGGATGGGACCCGGGCCCTCCACTTCCCTGAGTGGTGTCAGCTGCCTCAGAACAGTCGCATGATCGAGTTGGCTCAGAACTTTTTCCCCAAGGCTAGGGATGAGGCTTCTTTGCCATGGGAGGGAGAGGTGAATGGGGTCCTTTAAGGCAGGGTCAGACCCAGCCAGGGACAGGACGACAGATGGAATCAACTGGTAAAATGCAGAAGCTAAGCTAATAATGCTGCTATAGGCCTTGATTCACTCAACAAGCACTGATGCCTGATCTTGCCAGGCACTGAAGGCCAGAGTTGAGTAAGACAGGCCTGCCTTCAAGGATGAGAACAACGTGAGAAGGGCCAGGTCTTAGAGGGTGAAGGGCCCAATTGTGTACAAAACACTTTGGGAGGAAAGAAGAGATCTCCTCCCCCTTTTCTCTTTCTCCCAACCAGTAGAGCTGGTGCTCCAAAGCTTCCCCGTGTTGGTATTGCCACCTCCAAAATAATTGGTAGGGGTGCTGTCCCACCCCTTGGTCCCCCTATCCCAGGCTAGAATGGCCCTAAGACCTCCAAGATGTGTTCTCTAGAATTCTTCCTCCCGTGCCCCACCTCACTTCATTCTAGTGGAGACATAAACAGGCTAAGTAGAACAGTGTATCGGATAGTGTTAAGTGCTAAAAGTAGGGAAGGGGACAGGGCGAGTGTGTTTATGTTTTGGTGTGTTATGTCATTCAGTTCATTCACCAAGTGTTTACTGAGAGTGTTTTATGTGCCAGCAACATCATTCTATCCTTGGAACCAGGAACAAGATCAGCTGCCACCCCTACCCTCTCCAGCTGCTCCTGTGTGGGCTCATGCTGGAAGCCAGAGATGCCCACCTGGCTGGCCTGCGACAACCCCTCGAAGGCCTTCGTGCAGCTGGCCCAACGTTTGTCCCTGCTCTCAACCAAGTGCCTTGTGAACCTGTGGTCAGGGTTCGGGCACAGCCCATTGAGTATTTTTTTATATTTCAGACAGTGTACTTTCTACCTCAGTCTATATAAGAAGAGAATGTGTGTGCCTGTGTCTCTGTGAGACATGTGTTGTTGTTTTTGAACAGTATTAGGTTATTATTAAAATCTCATGAAATCTTCCAACCTAGTTGTGTCAACACAATTCAAAGCTGCTGGGCAAGAGGGGGGTCAGGGACACAAAGTCCATGGCTCAAAACTGGTAAAGGCTCTGGGACAGAGAAGAGGGCTGGCTTAGGCAGGACCCCTCAACCTTGTTTTCCAAGTTTCTGGAGCTGATGAGCCAGTGCGGGGTTGATAGTTCAAGTGGGCATGAGAACCTGGACTGACTAGTGTGTGCTGCTGGGCCTGGCAGGCGTAGCCGCACCCTTTGTACCAGGAAGTGAATATGGGAGCCCAGGGGAAGGCGTTTTTGCTGGGAGCTCAGGGAGGGAGTAAAGGATGAGGTGGCTTAGGGGATGTGCAAGTGGGCAGTGGTGCCAGGGAGGTGGAACCGTTTGTTGCTCCTGGCAGGTCTGGTTTGGAGAAACTAGGAACAGGAAAAAGGCGCTGGAGACAGAAGAAAAGGTTGCAGTCACCACTGTGATGGGGCTCAGGAGAGTCTCAGTTTCATCATTCATTCATTCTAGTGGAGACATAAACAGGCTAAGTAAAACAGTGTATCGGATAGTGTTAAGTGCTAAAAGTAGGGAAGGGGACAGGGAGAGTGTGTTTATGTGTTGGTGTGTTATGTGGAAGTTAGTTTTATACAGAATGGCCAAGGAAGGCCTCCCTGAGAAGTCAAGCCTTACTAAAGATGAGGGAGCTACGCACATGAATTGTATCCCAGACACCCAGTCAACAGTGACTGTATGAAGGAGGGCTTGTAGGGGCTTATTGGCCCGCAGCCAAGGATGACACAGAGATGAGGGTTGGGAGCAGAGAGAGGTTCTGGGAAGATGATGCTGTGTTTTTTTGTTTGTTTTGTTTTGTTTTTAAGCTGAGCCATCCTGCTACCAGTTGGCAGCTCAATGGCTGCTCAGCTTGGGCTGGGAATTGAACCGTTGTTGCTCAGAGCTCAAACTCTTAAGCGAGCTCTTAACTGAGCCACTCGGCCGGCCCGATGCTGTGCTTTTTTACATACATAGAATAGTGGAGGCAGAACAAATTTCCAAACTTTTGAATTTCATGGATCAGTAAAATGGCCAACGTGATCATCAACTTAATTTTAACAAAAAAGGCAGTAAAAACCACCACCATCTATTGTCTTCATCATCTCTAAAAGAAAGGATATGATGGCCTCAGAAAAAGGACCATTCTTTTTAACTGAATACATTTAATCACACACAAAAGGTGAAATCATTATCATTTTTCTCAATTCATAGGGAATATCAAAGGTTGAGACCCGACAGTAGGCTCAGTGCCCAACCGACCCTTGGGCCTAGGTCCTAAGTTTCACTAAAACAAATATTTGTGCCATTTATTGGGTTGTTGGAAAAGTCATGATGCATTTTTGCAACAGATGGCATTAGTTCATTTTTGGAAGTACTAGAGTCATTCACATCTATGTTATTGCTATGTCATTTGACAGCTGACAGTTCTAGCTTCATTCTAAAAAAGAAATTGAGCGATTTGGTTGAGTTATGGAGATTTTACAACAAGTTGGAGATGGAAGACCAAACTGCATTTTTGCCATATTTTACTGTTTTACTTCCATAAAGAGAACACATGTCAAGCTTGTGAAAAGTTGCATAAAGTTTATGGTGACAATGCTCTACAAGAACGTCAGTGCCAACGATGGTTCACGAAATTCTGTGCTGGTGATTTTGATCTCAACGATGCTCCTCAGGGAGGCCCACCGAGGTTGATGACAAAATAAAGGCATTGATCAAGTCAAACCCACGTTACATGACCCAAGAGACTGCAGAAAGATTGAACATCCATCATTCAAGCATTCACGACCACCTGAAGAAGCTGGGATAAGAAAGCAAGCTCGATATTTGGGTTCCGCATGAACTCAAAGAAGTTCATTTGATGGCGCGTATAAACATCTGCGATATGCTCATTAAACATGAGGAAAACAATCCTTTTTTTGAAGCGACTGATAACTGGTGATGAGAAGTGGATTGTTTACAACAATGTGGTGCGCAAATGTTCTTGGTCCCGACGTCATGATTTGCCTCAAACGACATCGAAAGCAGACATTCATCAGAGGAAGGTTATGCTCTCAGTGTGGTGGGATTTTAAAGGTGTCGTGTTTTTCGAGCTCCTACCAAGAACCAAACAATCAATTCAAATGTGTACTGTCGGCAGTTGGACAGTTTGAACAAATCTATCATCCAGAAACGTCCAGAGCTTGTTAATTGTAAAGGAGTTGTGTTCTATCGCGATAACGCGAGACCACACACAAGTTTGATCACCCGTCAAAAATTATTGGAGCTTGGATGGGATGTGCTGCCACACCCACCGTACTCGCCTGACCTTGCGCCGTCAGATTTCTGCTTGTTTCGCTCTCTTCAAAACTCCTTGTGTGGTATAACATTCAATTCAGATGAGGCTGTAAACCAGCACCTTGTTCAGTTTTTCCCCGATCAAGACAGGTCCTTCTATGAACAAGGAATTGTGAAGCTCACTGAAAGATGGTAAAAGGTTATCGAACAAAACGGGCAATGTATCATTAATTGATCTTTGTTCTTTATATAAATAAATGCTCTCTGAAAAACATGACAAAATATGTCATGACTTTTCCGACAGCCCAATACTTTTCCATATTTCTTCCTGTCCCACGTGGAGAATAGGCTCAGGGAAGAAGCCAAACATGTCAACAGAAGATGCAATGTTTTAGGAAATTCCCTTTTTTCCCGAGAAAATCCAAAAAGATGTTTTTAATTTTTTTGCATTCTCATCTATACTCTAGATGAAATTGTCAAATGATGGTAATATGTATGCAATTAACTCCAAACAATGTATAGTGTACTACCTAAAAAGCTGCAGAAAAAGGTTTGAATATACACTTAGAAGTTTACAGAATCAAGAACTTTAAAAAGATGAGTGACATTACATGCCATTAGAAATTTCCTTTGAAGATTCTCATGTATGTTATTAAACATCAAGAAACTTGAATAAAAACCTCCTGAATTGCTTGCTACCAAATTTTTTTGAGAAATGTGCCGATGTTATACTTATTGTAGGGAGAGAGGGAGATGTTTATTCTTTGGGTGTGAGAAGCAATCAGTATTCTAATATTTGTATTTACAACCAAGTAAGGACATAGCAACAACCAAATTTGCTTCTACTAGAGTGGTCCAAAAGATGCGCCTTCTGTGAAAAGATTTAATGCCTAGAATACATGGCAACCCCTTTTCTGGGGTAATTTTGGAAAAAAAAATCTTGTGATCTGACATGTATGGTGCTTGGAAGCTAGAACTGAATTCTGATCTTCACTGGAATAAAAGGCAAAATAATTTTTTACTTTTCCAGATCAGTAATGGACAGTCAGACTCAAAAATCTGAAGAAATAAAATGAGAAAAAGTTAATGTAACATGAAATCAGGCCAAATCAAACAAGGTTTGATATCAGTTTGTCAGTTTTATTGCTTTTGCGTTTTAAGCTCAGCACAGCAAGGTATTCTCCAATAATTAAATTTCAGCACATTTGACAGCAAATGAAATCTTTTACCATACCAGTCCTAAACTTTAAAAAGCAATATATTTTAGAAACAATAAACTTGCCCTTGCAAATTACTTTATTTTCCCATGTACATTTGTTTATACCAAATGGTTAGTTTTGTTTTTACTTTGTTGGTGAAATTAATGACTCAGTTATTAAAGGGTGCTACCTTTCTAATGAGCTCTTCAGATTGTTTTATGAAGCCCTACTTAGGCATCGACTCAGCTGGGCAATGGGGCTGATCCTGTTCAGAAAAGACACGGGAGCAAACTGTATAGAAAATAAAAACTTTATTTATTTTTTTTCAAGTTTACAAGATAGTTCCCATTACATATAACATTATGGTCAAGGACTCTACAGCCACGAATGCCCGCAGTCACATAAATATATCCAATCCAATCCAAGCCTTTTCCTGCTAAAACGAGGCGTCTGTAATCCAGAGGGTCAGGTTTTGATTAGAAGTCGTCCTTAATGGGATGGCTCCCGTCAGTGCATTAGGAACTAGCCAGTGAGTCCTGCCTGCTGGAGCTGTCTGACTTAGAGAGGAAGGGACGGAGGGCCTGCTGATCAGGGATGGGACAGAACTAGATTTTCTCTTGTGTTTTAAGATATTTTAGAATCTCAGAATTCAGATTTGGCTTGTAGAGTGTGACTATCCAGGGAATTCCAACTTTTGGATGAAAAAGGAAACCAATTTAGTGGTAAGAAATAGAAGCTTGCTTGAGAGGAGCCCTACTTGCCCACTTCTGCAGGAGCGAGGAGGAGGAGAACGCCCAAGTTCACCACCCCCTGGCTTAGACCACCCCTCTCCCAGGAAGAGGAAGAGTGCAGCTCTGCCCCTCTACTCTTCTCCCCCATGCTCTGTGGCACTGACACCCATTCAAGGGAGTGACCATCTAGAAACTCCGCATGCTGCGGCTGGAGTTTGCCAATCAGATTCTACCTGGGAGCTTTAAAGCTGAGTTTGTGTAAACTGCGAACAACCTGTGGCAAAAGTCTCCAGGGATACTAGCTTTGCCCCCCCCACCCCAACTTGTAGAGCAGAAGATAGGAACACCCCAAACCAAATAAAAACAATCTAAATGTGGAGCAGGCATCCATTCTCTTGGACACCACCAGCTGCCCCAGGGGCACTGGACAGACAGGGTGATGCTAAGGCACAGTCAGTTTTACATTCGAAAGTCAAGCCACCTCTTAAGAAAACCCAGGACACCTGACAACGCCAGATCCCCCATAGAAAGAGATGGTCCTCGCACGAGACATGCAGGCCCATCGCACGGAACCACAGTGCCCAGCTTGGGGAAGGACTCATCTTGTGGCTAAATTCATGGGGACTCTAGTAAAGAGGGCTTCTCCCCTGACAAAAGGACCCCCCGTGTCCCTGGGCCCTGAGCTTCCAAGAGCTCTTGGTGCACCCCACTTATTTTCCTTTCCAGGTCTTTGTGCTGGGGAGGAGGAAAACATGGGGGAAAAGAACACTGTGTTCTCTGGACAATTCACTGGGGCGAGGAGGACCCAGGTCCCATCTTCTGCCTGCCTTCTACGTGAGGGCGGCAAGAACCCGAAGAGCAAAGGCTGCTCTGTTCGGAGAGCTTCCTCACCTCTCTTGGCCAATTTCAAGTTCTTTCTACAAAGACCTAGGCTGGGCAGTCAGGGCAAAAGGGAAAAGGCCATTGAAAAAGGGGTCCAAGTCATATTCTAGGAATACAAAGCTTCTCCCAAAGGGCAGGGCAAGGGAGGCGTTTGTGCACGATGGGGGTACCACTCCACAGCCTCACAAATCTGAAGCACAGCACCAACAGGGTGGTCTATGTCCCTGACAGGGCAGGAAACCACCAGTTATACTGCTGGCAGGCAGAGGGCTTGGGGCCTGGAAGAAAAGACCCATTCATTCTACAGATTTCTAAGATCAATTATCAAGCAAGGCAGAGCAGCACCTGGGCAACTGCGTTAAACTCAGACCAAGGCGAGGTCTGCTTCAGGCTACATACCCCCAGCCCTCCCCCACCCCGCCAATGGAAACAAGGCCAGAGAGACAGCAAAGTCATGAGCATTGACTTCAGCAACTCTCCAAAGACCTGCTCCCTAAAATTGTGAGTCCCGAAGCAGTTTCTCAATCCGTTGGGAGGAATGTGTACAACAGCTTTCACTGCTGTCTGACTGAGCGGCCTTGGGAGGAGTCTGGCCTTCTTGTGCTGCAAAGGACAAGGATATGCAGAATTTCTGGGGACAGTTACAGCTGGGGTTGGTCAAGGATGCCTCCTCCCGAGGACCCAGACTACATCTCTCTGAGGTGCTTAGATAATCACCCTTCTCTGCAGCCTGGGAGAGGCTGAACTTCCTCAGTGTTAGGGAAGTTTATCCAGCCTGAGCACATGCCCAGGTTGATCTTCCAGGGAACATCCACAAACACAGTTGGGCTGGAAGGCTGGGACTGGCACCTGGCACCCACCAATCTTCCCAGAAGCCAGGCTGAGAGATGTTCCTGCATTTGGCCCAGGATTAAGTTTCTAGGCATGAAGTAGGGGGTCCAGTGCCCTTAAAAAAAAAGTCTTTCTGGCTTCCCATTTTAGAATGAGATTTAAGTGGGAAGGGTGAACCATGGGAAAATTGGGTTCTGACCACAGCACTCTCCTATTCAGTTTCAGGCCGAGATCTGGGTAAATATATGCCCAGAATACCCTTCATAGGGCTTAAGAGCTTCAACAGAAGTCAACTACATTGGTCGTTTTGGCCAAAATGTAGTTATGAGCCTGTTCTTAGACTTGATTTGACTTCTTGGGCTGAAAGCCCAGGGATTGGCCAGAGCTGAATGGAGGTGGCTGTGAGGTATCGAGGGCAGGAAAGAGCCTAGTACTGATGCCTAAGAAGGAAGAGAAGGCTGTAGGGGTGAGCATCTGTTGGGAGAAGAGTGCTTCTCTGTAGGAGGAAAATGTGGAATCTTCCTGTTTCAAGAGCCAAAGAAGCAGAAATTCACAAGAAGCCTTAGTCCTTCTCTCCAGTTTGGAGGTAAGCCCCCTGGGGATAGTCTTTGCATAAAAGAGTCAAGCTGAAGACTTAGCATTTACTGTCCAAGGGAAGGAGTTTCCAGGATTGTGCCATTTGGTTAAAGGGGAAGAGGGATTGGAAAGGGGACTAAGGCTTCTAGGATGGGAAATAGCAAAGTCTGAAGTTAATCAGTGTCCAGTGCCCCACAGTTCAGCAAACTAGGAGATGGAAGAACAGGAGGGAAACCACCCTAGAGAGCAGACCACTGGAGCAGCTAAAGAGGTGCTATTGTCAGAGAGGTATTTTAGATATTTCAATTACGATTTTCCAAGGAAACTTTACACACCCCTTTCTTGCTAGAAAAAAGAAAGGAGGGAAAACCTGCTTCAGAGACCAGACCCTTACTTATAAAAAATTACATATACATTCACTGGGAATGTGCTCTACAGCTAAGATTATAAAGACTGCAAGAGATGTTATTACAAGTTTGCCACATTTATCCTATCACAAGTTAATAGCAGTTCTCAATTAGGTCACGGACTAAGAGTGCAACTCTGCCCCCAAGAATTCCTTTCCTTTTTCTTCATTATTTGAAATAAAACAAACAAAACAAAAAACAGAAGAATTAAAAGCACTGTAGCTGCAGTGAGTCTACTGTTCTCTCAATCCAACTGTCTCCTGCTTCTGCACGAAGATGAACACGGGCTGCAGCTCACTCTCAGCAAAAAGAAGCTTCGTCCCTTGCAGCTGTTGGTTCTGATTGTGTTCTCGCCAGTATTCCATGGAGAAAGATGGAGGGAGGGAAGGAGGAGGGGAGGGAGGGAGGAAGGTGTGGCCGGGAGAGAGAGATCCCAGTTGGTTCCGGTCTCCAGCTCCCTTCAGGAGTGAAAAGGAGCTCGTGGGGAAGGCTCTTCATTTCAGTTCTTAGAGAAAATCAAGCTCCAAAGCCTGGTGAAGGGACACTAGGTCTCCATGGTTTGTGATCCTCCAGAAAGGCATGTTGTGCTAGAAGAGAGCAGAGACAGCTGGTTAACCCAACTTCTTTTAGGATCTCATATTTACCCAAATCCCTTTCTCCAGGGACCTCTCCCCAAAGTGCCTGGTAACCTTCTTACTCCTGCCCACCTCAGGGGGCTGTCATAAGGATCAAATAAGTCATATGTATAAGAACTTTGTACGCTACAGGACACTTTACAAATCCACAGCAGAACAGGGTACCTGGGAAGCAGCCTCCTTATTCCTGGCTGTGTTCAAACAAGGACTAGAAAGTTGTCTGTCAAAGAGGCTGCAGAAAAGACCCCTCACACGTGGAGGCTGAACTGGATAGAGCTCTAAGGCATTTTCCAATGGGTATGTTCTATGGTACATAATTACAGGCATCAGCTGAGAGACACCAACTCTGCCAATGACGTGAGTGAGTGGTTCTTTTTCTCTGCACGCCCTTCTTCAGACCAAGAAGCACTGATACCTACATCCATTAGTATCTTTCACAGAGGGAACGCATTTTAGGATCAAAGCTCCGAAGATGACAATGTGAAAAAAATGAAGGTCCTTGAATTGCTACATAAAGTGGCAAATGAAAACATAATGAGGTAATATGACAACTGATTACCACCAACCTCATAGTTCATTAATGGTTGCTGAAGGTTTGTATGTTAACCGAAGGAGGAACATTAGGATGGCAGTCCTAGTGGGCAACCTGCTGCCTCTAGGCCTAAGAAACAGAAAAGAAAACTGGGGTGGAAGGAAAAGGACTTCTGTAGATCCATTTAGTAGATGAGGAATTCAAAGAGGTAAGTAAATTGTCCAAAGTCACACAGCTAATAAGTGACTGTGTGACTTTACATTCCATAGCCAATGATGACTATGAACTGTCTGAATTCCAAAGAAAATGTAGTTTTACATGTGTGTAAACATGTGAAGGAAACCTAATGACAGTATCATTTAAAATATGTACACATACAGGCCAAAAAAAAATCTCTAGGCATAGAATTATAAAATCAAAGATTTTCAAGCAAGTTGAGCAGATTACATAATCAAAATCATTCATTTTACAGATAATACAGGAACGCAGAGAGACTGAGTAATATCTTCAAGGATATGTCTAATTATTATATATACTTATAAATATAAAATAGATAAGCATTTTTCTTTTGTTGTTTTTCTTAAAAGATTTTATTGGAGAATTGGGGGAGGGGAACAGCGTTGAGAAATCGGGGAAGGGGAACAGACAAGTTGCTGTCCTTTTGTTCTTCAGTCTAGTTGTGGAGGACGTCGCTTCACTGGCCCATGTTGGTATTATCATTGCACTCTTCCCAAATGAGGCAGATCGGTCGCCAGTCACTGGACAGCCGCTCACAGTGGCTCTTGGCAGCTCATGCCGGCTGCTGCCATCCACTCATGGTAGCTTATGGCAGCCCACTGCAGCAGGGGCTACAGCCCTACGCCGTCGCCAGCGACTCATGGCAGCAAGCTCCAGGTCAAGCTGTTGTTCACCATTTTAGCGATAGAGGGCAGTGTCACTGGCCTTTGTGGGATCCGAACCAGGGCCCTGCTGCTCAGAGCTGGTGTCCCAAGCCAGCTCCTAACCAATGCGCCACTCAGCCGGCCCCAAAAAATAGATAAGCATTTTATAGAGAAATAATTTACAAATTAATTTTCTATTAATTTTTACTATTAATATTTTTGGTGAGTGCTAAGTGAATATGAATAATTATTTTTTAAAATTTCAGGTTATTACTTTTTGATACAGCAATCCAAGAGCTGAGCTGTAAGTTCAGTTTATTTTGATACTTGGTTATTAAAAAACAAAACTCACCAAGATATGTAGATCCAATACTTACTTTTCAATTCTATCCATTTATTCAAAAGTTTTTATTGAAAATCAGTAAGTTTCTACCTTTTCTACCGTTAATTAACTATTTTTGACAAGTAATTGGAAGGTACTGTACTTTCAAATTGGGCTGGCCAAGTGGCTCAGTTGGTTAAGAGGGCGAGCTCTGAGCAACAGGGTTGCTGGTTTGATTTCCACATGGGCTAGTGAGCTGCGCCCAAGCTGAGCTGCTGTTGAACTGCCAACAGGTAGCAGGATGGCTCAGCTGGTGAGAGCACGTGCTCCTAACAAGGTTGCAGGTTTGACTCCCACATGGGATGGTGGGCTATGCCCACCTGCAACTAAGATTGAATACGGCACCTTGAGCTGAGCTGCCCCGAGCTGCCAACGGGCGGCCGGATGGCTCAGTGGGTTAGAGCGTGCACTCTTAGCAACACAGTTTCCAGTTGGACTCCCGCATGGGATGGTGGGCTACACCCACCTGCAACTAAGATTGAACACGACACCCTTAAGCTGAGCAGCCACGGGCCTGGTGGCAATTGGACTTGGAGCTGAGTTAGTTGCGCCCTCCACAACTAAGATTAAAGGACAACAACTTGGCTGTTCCCCTTCCCCAGTTCCCCAATAAAATCTTAAAAAAAAAAAAAAAAAAAAGAAGTGTTTGAATCCCACTGAAGTGTTTCATTTTAAAGTCATAACTTTAAAATAAGTTAGAAAAATCTGTCTCCAAGTGTAGAGATATAAGAATTTTCATAGATGATATGTTTATATCTATTTCAAAAATAAAGTTATTAAAAATAATAAAAGAAAAAAAAAAGAAGGCACTGCCCCTAAGATGAAGATGGAAGATGGGGCCCACATCAGATTTAATGACAGGGATCCCTGTGGCAGGGCTCAAAGAGTTTACGATTTTTGAGTGGCAGAGAGGAGGGGAGAAAGAGAGGATCTAACGACTTACAGGGAAAACTCCATTTGGGGAAAAAATGACTTTCTTTCTCTTTCTTAAAAGAAAAATGAGAGGGAAGAGAAAGAAGGGAAAACACTGTAAATGCACAATAGATTGCTAAAATTTCTGAGTTTTACCATTTTTCTAATTGCTCAATACATTCCCACATAGACTATTTTCTTTACCATGCTTACCTGTTTCGCTGCAATTTCTTCGTCGCGTCCATCTCCAATCACTACATATGTGACTTTCTTTCCAAACCTTGACACAATTCTCTCGAAGCAGCTCTCTTTACCTGATGAGAAAAAGAAATGGGCTGCTGCTAGGTTCACCTGCCTGTGCTTAGACAAAGTAAGTGGCAGCCCCCATAGTTTACTTGGTGGGGAGTTGATGGCAGCTGGAGGTCCAGTAGGCCCCCCAGATCTATAAATGTGAAGCTAGGTGGCCCAGGCAGTGCAAGAACTGTGCACACCACCGCCCTTTCCCCATCTCCTGTACTTCACAGCTTACAAAGCAGTTTTCAAGTTATTTGTTATTTAATTCTCAAAATAATCTAGTGAGATGGGTACATTCCCCTATTTTAACAGATGAAAATGGGACCAAGGAATTAGTGACTTGTTCTATATCACAAACAAGCTTATAGCTAGTCTTTGGGCTGCTGACTCCAAATCTAGGCTCTGGACATTGTGACATGATGAAAGGATATTTCTGAGGGGAATCTGTTTCAGTGTAGGAAAAAGAAGTGGAGGCATAAAGCCCTGATTTCTTGTTAGTAATAAGTAATAGACAGCCATTTCACTCCAATTCTTCATTTTCCAGAAACAGTCCTAGGCATGGGTCCTTCAATGGGGGAGGAGCCCCAGAGCACCAATGAATATAGCAGCAACATTGCACATCTGGAATTTCCTCACTATTATATTTTGTAACTGCAACTGAGATACTGTAACATTGAAATTGACCTTGGAAAATGGGTGATTTTAATCCACTGCAGACAGTTTTTAGACACCTGGCAATATATCAAAATTCCAATCCCATCAGGAACTAACACCTAAAACATGCACAGATGATAATGCTGTGGGAAAGATACTTTATTTGCCTAAATAAATAAAAAGGAAATTATTTCCCTTGCTTTTCCTTCACCATATCTTATACTTTATTTCTCTACTCTGCCACCTTCTTCAGTTAAGCAAGGTCCTAACTCTGCTTCCTTCTTCATTCTGCTCCATTAACCTTCTCATCCTTTCTTCCTGCCAGATCCAGTGACATAACACCAAGGTTCCTGTGTGAATAAAAAGGTGCCTCTTCCTCAAGGCACTTTACTGCCATCTGCTGGAAAATTGTTGTAATAAGCATACAAACACAAATATAAGATGACCACGTCGCAATGGACAGGAACCTATATACCACTCAGAAGTCCTACTTGGTACATCTGAGTAACTGCAAGTCTCCGACATTCCTAGCCCAACTGGCACCTCAAACCAGGTTGACTAGACAGTCACCTGGACCACTGGTCCACTCTTGGCTTCAGTCTCCTACTGTTAGTACAAGGCTAGGCATAGGTACACTTACAGTACTAACATTTTACAATAGCACTGTCATGCCTTACATTCCTATCAGGCATTCAATCAATATGCATTTGCTGAGTAAATGCATATTAATCTCACAGCTGATTCAGTGGATGACTGTAGTATGTCTTGAGCCCCAATTTAAATATTAAATAATTTTACTAATAATGAATTCTTATTATGTTCAAAGTGTTGAAGAGTTCTTTGTCTAACTGCATTCCAACCATTACATCCTTACAACCTGAGCCAACCTCTGCTAGACTCACTGTCTAATTTACGATCGGTCTATAGAATAAAGCTTTTAAGTCAGGATTTTAGGCTTTTTCCCTAAGACCCAACAAAGGGAATATCTCATATTTAGAGGACAAGGACATAGAGATGTTTTAATTGTCCTGTCATACAACGATCAAGGATGAAATACTTGTACATTTAGTTATGTTTCCTCTAAAAAGATTAAGAGACTGAGGGAGTTATTAGTAGCTCAAAGTAAAGAAGTAGCTACATGAAAAAATGACTCCAATACAGTTGGTAAGTATATTTCTTTCATTTTATACCCTCTAAACAATCCTGTTCGGGAGGATGAAGCCAATGAGTGACTGGTCAGCTCAACAAATGTCAAGCAACTGAAGCTACAACTGCAAGACCAACCATGCCTTTGGAGAATACTAGGTTCCTGGGTTTCCCCTATCAAATACACGTCTGATATTTTCAGAAATGATTTTGAAAATTATCTTTAATGTCCAAGATCACAAAGTGGCCATTAAGAAAACTACAATTCTGAAGTTTTTTCAGAGGTGCCGAACAAGTATTTCCTCTCCTTGCTCCAATTTCCCAGTGCTGTGAAGGAAAGCCTTAAGCCTCTCACTGTGGTTACCATGGTGCCAGGTACCACTACAGCTTTGCAAATTAGCTTTGGATGAAATGAGACCAAGGAAAATCACCAAATGAGCACAATTACTGTCAGAGAGAATAAAATTGTTTCCATTAGTTTGATATGCCTTTGGGTGCCAGGACTCAGTATAACAAGCACTACACAAAATCTATTGGGATGTTGGAAAAGTCATGACATATTTTTTCTGTTTTTCGTTGCAAAAATGCGTCATGACTTTTCTGATAACCCCATATCTTTCAGGTGTGGTAGGCTCAGTGAATGCTCTGGGTTCTTATAAAATGCAAAGTATAGTGGTGGCAATAGCAGCAAAATCTGAAGGGGGGCAGTTTTCAGATATATCCCTATCCCCTCTATATCCCCTGTAAATGAAATAATTTCACCATTCAAAAAAGGAGAATAATAAAAATAAATGTCTGTATACCTACCACCAACCCGGCTCTGTCAAATCTTAACACTTTATAGTCACTTTAGATAAAAAAATATATAAGAATGAGATATTACGGATGTATATGAAGTTTCCTATGTACCTGTACTGAATGTCATTCTTCTCCCTCCTTTCTCTTTGTGAGTATATAGCCATAAAAAATTTATGGTATTGTTGTGAACATTTCTTACCTTTATATAAATGTTCATACTGTGCATATCTGTCTGCAATGTGTTTTTTGTGTTCAACACTGGTTTTCATATTAACCCTTATGGATATATGTAGTTTTAGTTCACTCACTTTTAACTGCTATATAGTATTCCCTTGTTTGACTATATCTATTTATCCAATTCTTTTCACTGACAGGTTCACAGATAGGCTATTTCCAATTATTTTCTATTATGAAAAAGACTGCATAAAAAATTCTTGTATCTCTCTCTTATACATGTCACATGATCTCTGTTGCAATTAGTCAACTCTGTTGCAATTATTCAAATTAGCTATGAAAATGATTTGGGCATGTTTACATTGGGCATGGTTACATGTAAAACTTTATAAAAACAGTCAGTGGGCAGAATTTGGAATGTGGGTTGTAGTCTGCACAAAAGTACACATATCTAAAAGTGGAATTGCTGGCCCGTCGAGTGGCTCTGTTGGTTAAGAGTTGGCTTAAGAGCAAGAGCTCTGAGCAACAGGTTGTCGGTTCGATTCCCACATAGGCCAGTGACGCTGCGCCCGAGCTGAGCTGTTGCTGAGCTGCCAACAGGTGGCAGGATGGCTCAACGGATGTAACAACAAGATTGTCTATTCAATGGTAGGCTACGCCCACCTGCAATTAAGACTGAACTCTGCACCTTGAGCTGAGATGGCTCAGTGGATAGAGCGTATGCTCTTAACAACAAGGCTGCCAGGTTCGACTCCCACATGGGATGGAAGCTATGCCCACCCACAACTAAGACTGAACACAGCAGCTCTAAGCTCTAAGACTGAGCTTAGAGACCACGAACTGCCGACGGGCAGCCAGATGGCGAATGGCGCCCTCCACAATGATTATTGAAGCTGGTTCTCTTCCCCAACACTGTTCCCCTCCCCTAACTCCCCAATAAAATCTAAAAAAAAACCTAAAAAGGCCAGATTTTAATAAATAAATAAATAAATGTGGAATTGCTTGATCATAGGGTTATACACATCTTAAACTTTACTAAACGTTGACAAACGTTCTCCAAAAATGGTTATATGGTTATATCCATTTTTAATCTCGTCTACAGAATAAGTGTTCTTTGACAAAGTTTGGCAATATCAGACTTAAATTTCTGTCGATCTGATAAATGGGAAATGTATCACATTTTAATTTGCATTTGAGGTTAAGGAACTTATCATGTTTACTGACAATTTGGGTTACTGTGAATAATGCTGTTTTTTTTTTTAACATAGCGTGCAAATATTTCTTTGAGATCCTGTTTTTAATTCTTTTGGGTATATACCCAGAAGTGGGATTGCTGGATCATATGGTAGTTCTATTTTTAATTTTTTGAAGAACTGTCAATACTGTTTTCCATAACAGTTGCATATTTTACAATCCCATCAAACGTGCACAAGGGTTCCAATTTCTCTACAACCTTACCAACACTTGTTATTTTCTGTTTTTTGATAGTAGCCATCCTAACGGGTGTGAGGCGTTTAACGTTTTTTAAATATACAGCTTAGTCCTTGATTTTTAACCTAGTGCTTTTTCTACTATACTTTACTACAGCGCTCTCTCTGTGAAAGAGAAATCTGAAATGAGGCAAAGTAGATTTCTAAACTAGATATTATGTTCTTTCAAATATTATAAAAAAAAGAGCATAAGTTTTAAGTCCAACAGACCTGGATTTGAATCCTGTTTATGTAACTTACTAGCTGTGAAGCCTGGAGAAAGCTAGCCTGAACTGCCTCATCAGTAATATCAAGAGAAGGCTGCTGTAAAGGAGAGAGAGTGTGAGTGTGAGTGTGAGTGAGTGTGTGTGTGTGTGTGTGTGTGTGTGTGTGTGTGGTGTCTAACAGAGGGAATGGTAAATAATAAGTGCGTCATAAATAGGAAATATTATTGTAAGGCCAGTGACAAGAAACAGAATAGAAACCATACCAATTTTGGTAGCACTATAGATGTTTTCAATAGGAAATATTTCTCCAAGCCCATATAGGAGAACCTTGGCCAGGGCTGGAACCAGCTGGGTTGTAGTGATCAGAACATTCACACAATTCTTTCTACAAGGGAGAAAGAAGGAAAAGAAAAAGGTGAAACCAAACCAACCCAGGAGCAAGAATTCAAATGGATCTTCTCTTTAAGATATAATTATGAAAAATAGCCTCAAACAGCCTGGTATGATATTTGTTCAGTGCCAATGCTCAGTTACTGCTCTAATTATCTCAGGTTTATTTACTTCCCAAATCAAAAGACAAGAGATTCTATAGGGGACACAGAGCAGCAATTTGATTCTTGCCTCATTTCCCTTTCGGCCATTCTAGCTCACTGCACTTGTTAGCAATTACCACCAACTCATGTCATTGACACCACTCTCTAGAAAACAAATGACAAAAGACTTTCAGTTACAGTGCTATTTCATCTGAATGCAACTCAGCCCTTACATGAGATATGATTTAAGTCCTCTCCGCTCTTCACACAATAGCAACATAGATTCTATAATACACATTAATTTCACATGTCTTTTATAAACTTCACCAAATATCCTTGGTGTCAGTTTTACTGTCTGCTCCATTAGGTTGTAGATCTAGAATTCCTATTTGAGGAAAGAAGCAATAAGGATATTGCTGCAAATATGACAGTATTTATTTCCCATTATAAGCCTCAAGCTGAAATCTCCTTAATGTACCCTTTTCTTTCTCTTTTTTTAATATATATTTTAAAAGATTTACTGTGCAACTAATCGTTGCAATCCTTAAGAGGAAATGGATGCTGCAACAGCTGCCCCTTTGGGTTTAGGTGTTGTTCCTTTACGGAATCCATGCCTGAATCTGCGGTATACAATTTTTAGGTACCTCATTTGACCAGTCGCGGTGGTATTTTGTCTTTTAGCCTTAGCACTCCAGTTATACTTTCTCTTCCGCTTGACAGGGTAGCCACATTTACCACAGGTAGACTCCTGAAGGTGGTACGCCTTAGAGCCACAGTGGACGCATAACGTGTGCATCTTACTACGACGCTTTCCAAATGATGATGTTCCCTTCGTCATTGAGCGTCTGTGGCCGAGATCAAAGAGCGTACCCCTTTCTTTTGAATCCTGCCTTCCCGAGTAGGTTTTGATACATATCCTGTATTTAGGATATTTGAGATATGTCTCCTATATGTATTCTTTGATGTCACCAGGCTCATCTCCTGGGCTGTAGATTATGGGTTACTGAGTTTTAATTTTGTGAACAAAAGGGAAAAGAAAAAGGCTTTCTTATATAAATATTCTCTTAAAACTCTAAGGTGTGCTGTTAGTGTAAAATGACTTCGCTTCCCACCTAACCTAAATATACTTCCTTGATTCATTTAAATTCCTCTTACCCCATCCCAAACCTTATTTTAGGGAATGGACTGGTATAGGAAAGAGTGTCTCTGAGAGGATGAGACCTATAAGAACCATTTCCATACCTGGACTGGATGAGAAGTAAGGACTTTAATGCAGTTCCTAACCAGGAATCTGTTAAAACTTCGATTTCTGCTCTTAGTCTCTGCAGTGCTTCCTTTCTCTGTGGGCTGAGGAGGCCTGTGAGAATAAAAGCAGACACATTTATCGTTTGACAACATATCGTTGCTGACACTGAGGAAGCAACTTCTAAATTCAATTCAGAAATAGTGTGAGTCACTAAAATATTCTATGGAGCTAATATCTTTCTCTTCTTGGTAAAACGCTAGAGCAGCCTACTCACAATGCCTTTTTTACTTCATCAGAATGTTTTGCTGGGGGCACAACCACCACAACAAAATAACTGATAAACACATTGTGATTAGATTCTGGTACAAGCTCTTTCATCACTCATCAGTAACATAATTTGCAGACTGGTGGACCATACCTAGAGTAGCACTGCTTTAGACATGACATCGAGAACCAAAGGTGGACAAAAATAAGTGTTTGAGCTGGAAGACCTGCAGCATTTCTAATCTCTTTCTAAAGAAACAAAGGCCCAAGGGAGTAAAGGGGTGCTGCCTAAGATTACACAACAAGCGGGTTTTGGTCTCAGAAGTCTTTCCACTACCATACATACACTGCTCCCATGGGACTTGCTTTCACTCCTTTTCAGGATACATCCACCCGAGACTCCAGGTTGAATGACCAACTCTCTGAATGTCATTTATTTGTATTGTACTTACTTCTGGAACAACTTAAGCTGATAAAAGTAAAACACTGTTTAAGATCAGATAATTAAGCATAAAACAAAACAGAATTCGCCTGATGGGAACATGTTATCAGACACTTGAGTTATAATATTCAAATAATAAATCTGGCCCTGAATTTTCTATAGTGAAGGTAAAAAGAGAAATTCTGTAGTCTATTACCAATGCTCCATAAAAACAAAGGATGTTTTTATAAAGACTAGAACTGTGTATGATTTGTTTTCAGATTAATGGTTTCACAATACAAGCCTAGAATTAGATGACTCTCAACGTTTCTGATAAAACAAAACAAATACCTATATGTCATGTATGATATATACATAAGCATACACACACACACCTTTTCTCTCTCTCTCTCTCTCTCTCTCTCTCTCTCTCTCTTTTCTTTTATCTACATTTAGTCATGACTTGAAGACCATGTACTTAACTGTAGGGAGATTGGAAAATGTAGCTTTTAGTTCAGGTGGCCATGTGACTAGATAAAAAGAGTTTTATCACTACAGAATATAGTGGATACAAATCATCAGTCTTTGCTAGTGTCTGCTCTTTAGACTACCTGATACCTCTATACACCTTTCTTCCTACATAAATAAATATTTGCTATTGTCTTTCTAAGAGAGACAATTCCAAAGCCTCAGCCATATTAAGGACTCAGAGTCTAGGATCTCAATGGTGTATAGTCTTCTCTACCAGGTCCAAATTTTGCTTCTCTTGATCCAGTAACCCATAAACTAAAGGATAAGTTTTTGCTTCCCCTTTTCTATAGTACAATAGTATGAGACCAGGGTAATGAAAGCAGAAACGCCATTTGGGAAAGGAGAGAAAGGGTGATGCCCAAATCCCAATATGCAGAAATAGGGAGTACAGTAAGCTTCTGGGTTAGCCTTTCCTCCTCCCACCCCTTATTGGAAGCCCTGGTTCTGCTTCTTTGGACAAAGTCCCTTGCCCATCATCCTCTGCAGCCTCTGTCACTGCTCTCTGGAGATTCTTCCTTGTCCATTATTTTCCATGGCCACAACTGAGTTAGGCATTGTACAGTATACTGTATCATACATAAGTATATATTATATACGTCATATACTTACCTAATAATATTATGTGGTACTTTTGTTAATTCTTATTTTACAAAATACAGATAGACATTACTTTTAATGTCCTACCTCAGGGTAGGTGCAGGGGATTCTCACAGAGAGTTATATTACTTTCTTCAGGAAACTAGGTCCAGGTACTCACTGGGCAGAAAAGAATAACTTAGGATGTATATGAAAACTAACAAAATAAAGGCTAATATATCTGTGAGATAGGGAAAGCAAAAAGACTTGGAGCTGTCAAAATAATAAGTATTGGCTCTGAATCATGAGAAAAAAAAAAGCAATAAAAGGGAAATCTGAAAAAAGTAAATTAGATTCCCAAAGCCCAGGTGCCTGTGATTTTTACCTGGTGTTGGAGGGCTGTAACAGGAATGAACCAAACTGACCTTCAAAGCCCTATGTTTACTTTCTGTACCACACTGTAAAGGCAGCACGGTATGGAGGAGGGTTCTCTGGACCTGGAGTAGTATACCTCTAGGCAGTCTATGGAATCCCTGAAACTTCATGCAATCTTTTGTGTGTATATAGAAGCTTGAAGGTGATGGTTCACAGTTTTAAATATTTTCTCAAGGGTATATCACTAAAAACAGAACTCCATGAATGGAAAGTGCACTGGGCCGAGTGTTGGGGGATGTGGATTCCAGCTGTGGCACGGTCACTAACTTGCTATGGCTGCTGCCCTCATTACCCTCATGGCAGACATAAATTTTCTTGAATGCAAAATAAGGGATTTAGGTTAACTCTAATGTCTCTTCTAATTTGAATAATCTATGACTAATTAATTAACTCCAAATAATAGAATTTTAGGCCTAGTGGCACCTGACATTTAAGCTATTTTTGGGCAGAAAGCATTTCCAAGGTCCTTCAAATCACATGGAAAACTATAAACCATCCACTATAAACCTAGTCACTAGTTCTACCTGACTTGTCCTGATGGTTATAAATCAGTTAAAAAAAAAAACAGGCCGGCCGAGTGGCTCAGTTGGTTAAGAGCTCGCTCAAGAGTTTGAGCTCTGAGCAACAGCGGTTCGANCTTTGTTAAGTATATGTATTAAAACAGTGAGGCTAACCATTAAAAGAACCAACACAGAGCATATAACTTCAAAACGGAGAAAAATACAAATGCCAGTGAATCCAAAGAAGATAAGAGACTCAAGAGTTTGAGCTCTGAGCAACAGCGGTTCGATGCCCGGCCCGAGCTGAGCAGCCGCTGAGCTGCCAACAGGTAGCAGGATGGCTCAGCTAAAAAAAAACCAAACAAACAAAAAAAACAAACATACATATATATATGCCTATTGATAGCATTGACAGTAGTTAGGACCCCAGAATAAAATGCATGTCATCAAACATAATCTATAGAACACATTTCCTTTAAAAAGGCATTTGTCTAAAGAGAACAAGAGAACTTTGAAAAGTTATGCTAAGAGAAGTCCATGCGAAATGCAGAGCTTCCTCCCCAAAGGGTTTTATACAAGTTAAAATGTTACTGTGGCACAAATTCATAAGGAGTTGCCAGGAGGTTCTAAGGAATCCCTGGAAAAGAAATCAAGATATCAGAAGGAAACAGAAAATTAGACTGGCTGTAGGCCACACTTACCACCCACGTTGCTTTTATGCTTATCATAGATTTCTCTCACTTTCCGGTAGCGGAAAGCCAGTTTCCTCATCCAGTCCACACCTCCCTGGACACCCACAGAGGAACCATGGCTGCCACTGCCTCCTGAGCCACTGAAACCATCTGTTGAGAAACTGTAGTTGCTGCAGAGAGAGGATAATGAAAATTAAAGTCTATACTGCAAGGAGGTTTTGGATGAATGTCATCTGGGATTCTCTGTCCTATTTCTGGCATCTGACAATAAAGCTGATGGCTTCGATAATCTTTTCCCTTAATCTTTGTATGTCAGTCTTTCACCAGTCCTCTATCTCACCCCATTACTTCTATAAAAGAAAGGATGGAGAGGAGGGAAAGAGAGGTAGGTACAATTCAAGCACCAGCATCCCCTAGAGGTTGGCTTGGGATAGAGCATCGTTTCATTAATGACAGAATATCTTACAGTGAAATAAAAACAGAATATAACTTTTTTTGTATACAAACACACATACATACACAATGATTGCAACTACATAAAAAAAATGAAAGGAAATAACCCAAAATACTAATAATAGTAAGGTAATGGACATGTTTTCCTTCAGTGATTTGTTGGCTAGTTTATTAAGTTTATGGGTCACTGTGGTGGCTTTAAAATATGTCCACAAATTCTTTAATACTCCTCTCTTCTAATTCTGCTCCCTGTGGGTATGGACTGTATTTGAAAGTGCAGAATGTGGTGGAAGTGATGGTGTGAGACCTCAGAGACTAGGCTTCTCTCGTTCTTTTTCGGAGCACTTGCTCTTAAAGAAGCCGGCTGCCACATAACACTCAAGCTATCCCACGCAGAAGCACGCATAGTGAGAACTGAGGCCTCCTGTTATCAGCCACTTGTGAGAGATGGGAAGCAGGTCCTCCAGCTCCAATCATGCCCTCAGATGATTTTAGCTTCAGCCAATATCATGATTTCAATTTCAAGAGACCCTGATTCAGAACTACCTAGCTACTCTTTCAAGTTTCTGACTCCCAGAAACTTTAAGATGATAAATGTTTATTGCTTTAAGCTACTAAGTTTTGGGGTAATTTGTTATACAACAATAGATAACTAATATAGGTATACCTCAGAGATACTGTGGTTTCAGTTCCAGACCACCGCAATAAAGCAAACATCGCAATAAAATGAGTTGTAATCAATGTGTAAAAACATCTACAGAGCACAGTGAATAGAATGAGGTATGCCTGTATAGTTACTTTCCTAAGTAAAGATTTTAAAATGACTGACAGAACTAGAGACAACTAGGTTCAACCAAAAGTCAAAATAGAGGGGCGGCCAGTTAGCTCAGTTGGTTAGAGAGAGTGCAGTGCTCATAACACTAAGGTTGCCGGTTTGATCCCCGCATGGGCCACTGAGCTGCGCCCTCCACAACTAGATTGAAACAACTACTTGACTTGGAGCTAATGGGGCCTGGAGAAACACACTGTTCCCCAATTACAAAAATAAATAAATAAATAAATAAATGTCAAAATAGAGGTCAATAAGTGTGAAATTCTATATTTAAGAAAATAAAGATGCCAAGACATTAGATAGATAAAATTACTGGTTAGCCACACATGTAAGAGAGAGAAAAAAACTAACAACAAAAAAACTAGGGTTCACAGTGGATCATAAACTGCTTTAGACCAGGACTTTTCCTTTAAAAACCAGGCTGTTTCCTTAAAACACCAGGAAACACTCGTAAAAATGAAAGGTGCTTTTTGTAGCTGTGCAGGACTGGACCCTGCGCCTGAAGCAAAGCCTTTCAACCCTTCCCAGCACTACAGGATTAGGTCCTTACTAAGTGATATGTCCAGTTCTGCTCTAGATTTGAGAGTTCATGGATGAACCAATTGTAGGGTAGACACAGGGAAGAACCTTTTGCCTATGAAAAGGGATAAACATTAAAACAAATTAACATGAAAAGATGTTGACAGTCTTTTTTTCTAAAAGGCTTTAAATGTAAGCTAGATCAATGTTTGGATTGTTCTTAGCTAAGACTACTGGGTCGGAAGACAGTAGCCAAGAGAGAAATGAGGAGACCGAGCAAGCATGTTGCCACTGAGACCTCCTCGGTTTAGCACTCACTGTGATATAATGTTTAAGACTGTCTTCCATAGGGTTATTCCTGACACCATCAGATCCCCACGATTAATTTCCTTGGTGAAATTCTGGATGCTTATTCATATCTAAAATTAACCAGTCTGGAAACACACTCCTCCTGACTGAAAATCTAGCCAGAGAGAAACTAGTATATTCCTTACTTTGGAATGCCTTCTTATCCTATCATCGCTTCCACCCAGTCTTCAAGGTCATACTCAAATTCTATTGCACTGAGAAGGCCGCTCCAATATTGGCAACCATCTGCTCCCCACATCCACAGAATTGCTTTCTTTCCTGTGCTTTGTCACATTTTCTATTGTCACCTTCGTCATACCGCATGCCATTGTTAACTATGTTTCTAGCTCCTCTAATAGACTGTAAGATCTTTTAAGGCTGTCTTATTCATCTTAGTTTTCCTCTAACCTAGACAGTGTCTTGTGCATAACGAGTGCACGGATGTTTAAGACATCATTGTTTTTATCACCTCAAGTCTTGGCCATTGTCATCAGAAGCCACATCTTCCACATGCACCTGGTCACACTCCTGTTAAAAGACAAAACCACACGCTATTTAATCCAGTGAATAAAAGTGTTATCACCACGATATGTTGTAAAAATACCACAAACAGTGGGATGATGAAAAACCTTATTGGTCTGTCTGTCTCTCTCATGTGTGGAGGGTCGCTCTCACCCTCTTTGCTGTTCAACTTCTTTTAAGACCTAATTCACGTCCCACGGTCTTCATGAAATTTTCCTTATTATCCCAACCCTCAGTTATGCTCTTATCTCAACAGTTCACTTTTCTAACAGCTCATGGGTGTAAGCACAGGCTCCCTTACACTGTCGGGTGTGTCTATGTTCTACATTAGACTGAAAGTTCCATTTACCTGTAGGCTTCTTATGGCATGAGCCATATCTACATCTCCTTTGTACCCCTCTAGTCTAGTCCAGTGACCTTATGCAGCATGTACCAATAAATTTTGCAGATGGAACAGATGCTAGTAGAGTGTGGTATCAAAACTGAGAATGGCTGGAAACAAATTTATAAATTCAAACTTGGTACTCAGAAGAGGTCATCTAAGTCAATCTCCTCATGTTCTAAAAGTGAGATGAAAAATTTACCCAAGGTCATACAACTAGTGAGTGGTAGAAAGAAACTAGAAAGAGCCTGGGTCTTCTAATTCAAATCCAAGGTGCTTTTCACCAAGCTCATGCTGCTACTTGATAAAAAATGCCACCCATTGCGTAACTAACAGATTCACTCCTCTGACACCACCTAGGGCAGCGTTGTAATGTCCACCTGCATCAGAATCCTCTGGGGAAGTTTTTTAAAAATGCATATTCTTGGGTCCACCCCAGACCTACTTAGAATCAGAATTTCTGGGAATGAAGTCCTAGAATCTTCATTTTTAACAAGGTCCCCAGGTGATTCTTATGCCCCCTAAAGTTGAGAACCACTGACCTGGGGGGCAGGAACACATTCAGGTCAAATTCTTCACAGAACTTTCAGTCCTGAGTGAGGACTATGTCTAGAAAATCATTACAAATACAATTTGGCAATAATTATTGGCACATAGTAGGTTTTCAATAAATGTTTGCTGAATAAAAACTTTGATGTCCTAACTTATCAACATGTGAAGTTGAGGAAAAAAATAAAGCACTGTGGAGCTTAGATAAAAGTATTGGAGTTTAGAGCCCTATTAATTTAAATTGTTGGAGAATGGTCTGTTGAGTAGAACTAGATTGTATTTAAAAAGGAGTAGGATTACTTTATGTTGTAAAATGCTATCTTATTTTACTTTAAAATTTTCATTATTTCAAAAACTAGGTAAGATATGTGGTACACGGTTCAACATACAAAAGGACATGAAGTGACAAACCTGGTCCTTCCCACCTGTGTTCCAGCAACGCATTTCCCTCCCCAGAAACAGTTACTAGTTTCTTATGTAGGATAACTGCTTAGCTGAGGCCCAGAATGGGGAGATAACGTTCTTAACTTGGGACTCATACTCTAGTCTTCTGACTCTCAGTTCTGTGTTCTCTCCACTACACCATATTCACCTCACAGGTGAACTCAAATGTCAAAGCCAAAAAAAATCACCAAGAAGCTCTCAGTATTTCCTGGTTTTCTTTGTACCTAAGTATAAAATGATTCTGGATGTCAAGGCTAACCTATATATGGAAAGCAAGCAATATAAAATACAATGAATTAAAGCAGCCATTTATAGATCTGACAAATCAAGAGATTATCTTTTGAGAAGCTAAAATTGAACAGTCAAGTGTAATTAAGAGTACAAATAATCAAACCCACCTTATCTATACATTTTAAATATATATGAATAAACTGGAATGTTGGTTTAGGCATCAGTGTTTTGCCTAATGGGTTGCTATTTCCCCCAGACCTAGATCACTTCCACAACAAAAATCAAATTTTTGAGACAATAAAATTGAGGGCCAGAACCAAGGCTGTGGTAATCTAACCAAGGCACTATTCCTGCAAGACTATGCAGGTCTAAGTGGCCAGCTGGCCTCTTCATACCCACTCAGTCTAACCACATTGCCTCTAAATACAATAAGCACAAGCTCGATAAATAGTTATTGAACAAAATGTTTCACTGAAGCACAGAAACAATTTAAAATGCTTACCTCTAAGTCATTGAAAAATAGATGTGTATCAGCCACTTCAAAAATCATTTCTTCCATAGTCAAACCTGAGCCAATCACTACTGTTGGGTCCTAAAGACAGTAAGAGAAAAATCTGCTTGACTTACTACTCAAGAGCACTGGTTCTGATCAAAATTATTTTGGGTCAAGGCCAAGACAACACAGACCTACAACAGTGCTTCTAACTATTACTGATGCAATTTCATTCACAGCTATAAGAATATGGGATTGTGGAGCAGGCCGAATGGCCCGTTGGTCAAGGGTTGGTTTGGGATGCCAGCTCTGAGCAGCAGGGCCCTGGTTCGGATCCCACATTAGGGCCAGTGACACTGTGCCCTCTACAGCTAAGATGGTGAACAACAAGCTCAACCTGGAGCTGGGCTGCCATGAGTCGCCGGCGATGACGTAGGCTGCAGTGGGTTCCCGTAAGCTACCATGAGCGGCTGGCAGCCGGTGTGAGATGCCAAGAGCTGCCGTGAGCGGCTGTCCAGCGGCCTGCGACCGATCTGCCTCACCCAGGAAGAGCACAATGATAATACCAACATGGACCAATGAAGCAACGTCCTCCACAACTAGACCAAAGAACAAAAGGACAGCAACTTGTCTGTTCCCCTCCCCCAATTCCCCAATAAAATCTTGGGAAAAAAAAAAAAAGAATGTGGGATTTTGAAAAGTTAAAAATTTCAGGACTTGCTGGGCCGGCCGAGTGGCTCAGTTGGTTAAGAGCTCGCTGAAGAGTTTGAGCTCTGGGCAACAGCAGTTCAATGCCCGGCCCGAGCTGAGCAGCCCCTGAGCTGCCAACAGGTGGCAGGATGGCTCAGCTTAAACTTAGAAAACCCACTTATTTTTTTGGGAAATACCCTATTTCAGGAGTTTTTATTGCTAAAAGATTGCAAATATAACACTCATTATCTTTTCTGCACACATGTACACACACACACACACACACACACACACACACACACACACACACACACCACCAGAAGTCAGTTATCCGACAATCTTAACAACCAGGAAATAAGTAAACAAAAGCTGAAGAGCCAAAATGTCTGCAGGAAAAACAATGCACTTAGTTTTTTTATTTTTTCAACACACTTAGCTTTAAAATGAATAAGGAGGTCTTCATTTAGAGGTTGTATGCTCTTATTTTATATATTTTATAAACAGCCTAGCTATATAGCGTATGAACTTGCTGGTCTACATACTAAAAGCCTGTGGAAAATACTTCTAACAGAAACATTACTATTAACAAACAACTGGTAGTAAGAGAGCAAAGGAGTCAATATTTTCATAAAATTTATTAATAGAAGCTGAAAAATAAGAACCTGGAGGTAATTTAGTATAGAAATATACAGGCAATAGCTCAAAAACAGCTCATCCTACGATTAAAACTGATGTTTATATTGATCACTAAACAAGCTAACTTCTGCTTGGTATATTTAGTTTTAGAAGGTTTGTAATCTGTTTTAGAAAGATATTTTATATTTTATCTATATTTTTAATGTACATATGTGGCATATGATCAACTAGATGAAATGCTCATTTTGCTGTTAAAAGTGACTTAAGGGATAATAGATCAGTCTTTGGAATATATAATCTTGAGACTCCAGTGTTTTGAGCATCGTCATTTCCATACTTTTGTTTATACAAAACAACACTCTCAAACAACTTCTAGCACGCATACTAGGTCTAGTCTCTAGCTTTATCCCTGATCATGTGGCCTGCCTGGTATAAGCCATCAGGTGAAGTTTAACATGGAAAGTGAAAGGTCAACAGGGTAAGACAGAGGTAGCAGAAAAAGTGATCTGGGGTACCTGCCCATATAGCAGGAGAGGGACAGTTATAACAAAGGAAGACTCAAATTACCTTTCCATACTTCTGGGCATAGGATCCAGTAAGAAGGGAGTGGAAGATGATGATAGT
This sequence comes from Hipposideros armiger, assembly GCF_001890085.2. NCBI lineage: Eukaryota > Metazoa > Chordata > Mammalia > Chiroptera > Hipposideridae > Hipposideros > Hipposideros armiger. The sequence continues at coordinate 3,642,169 of NW_017731488.1, forward strand.
TTCATCCAAGTCCCACAGAAATACCCGCTGAAGGAAGAAAATATAAAAAGTAATGAGTGAACATCTTTTCCAATTTATAATGAAAGGAAACAAGAAACCAGTAACAGAAGGAAAACTGGAAAAATTCACAAACGTGAAAATTAAGCAACACAATCTTAAAAAAACAAAGATCAAAGAAGAAATCACAAATTAAATTAAAAAAATACCTTCAGATGAATGAAAATAAAAACACAACAAAACAAAATTTACGGCATGCAGCAAAAGCTAGGTGTTAAGAGGAAAATTTATAGCTATAAATGCATACCTTAAAAAAAAAGTAAGATCTCAATCAATAATCTAACTATACAATTAAAGAAACTAGAAAAAGTCAGCAGGAAGGAAATAGTAAAAGTTGGAATGGTGATAAAACAGAGAGTAGGAAAATAACAGAAAAATCAATGAAAGTAAAAGTTGGTTCTTTGAAAAGATCTATCAAATTGACAATTTTTAGCTAGACTAAGAAAAAAGAAAGACGATTCAAATTATTAAAATCAGAAATAAACATTATTACTAATTTTACAGAAATAAAAATGATTATAAGAGAATACTATGCACAGTTGTGAACCAACAAATAACCTAGATGAAATGGACAAAGTCCTAGAAATACACAAAGTGCCAAAACTGACTCAAGAAGAAATAGAAATTCTGAATAGACCTTTAACTGGTAAGGTGGTTGGACTGGTAATCAAAAACATCCCAGGGCCGGGCGAATGGCGCAATGGTTAAGAACTGGCTTGGGACACCAGAGGGCCCCGGTTCGGATCCCACATGTGAGGGCCAGTGACACTGCCCTCCACAGCTAAGATGCTGAACAACAGCTCAACCTGGAGCTGGGCTGCCCTGAGTTGCAGGCGACGGCGTAGGCTGCAGCCCCTGTGGCACACTGCCACAGGGGTTGCCATGGGCTACCGTGTGTAGCCAGCAGCCAGCGTGAGCGGCCAGCAGCTGCAGTGAGCAGCCGTCCAGAAGCCGGCAACTGATCTGCCTCGCCCGGGAAGAGCACAATGATGGTGCCAATTGGGCCAGTGAAGCAACGTCCTCCACAGCTAGACTGAAGAACTAAAGGACAGCAACTTGTCTGTTCTCCTTTCCCCAATTCCCCACCACTGTTCCCATCCCCCCAACTCCCCAATTAAAAAACAAAACAAAACAAAATCCCCAAAAGAAAAGCCCACGACCAGATGGCTTCACTGGTAAATTCTCCCAAACATTTAAAGAAGAATTAACCAATCCTTCCTAACCTCTTCAGAAAGTTGAAGAGGAGGGAACACCTCCTAACTCACAATATGAAGCCAGCACTACCCTGATACCAAAGTCAGATAAAGACTCTATAAGAAAACTGCAGACCAACATACTTATGAACAGTGATGCAAAAATCCTCAACAAAATACTAGCAAACAAAATTCAGCAGCACATTAAAAGAATTATACAACACGACCAAATGAGATTTGTTTCCAGAATGCAAGGATGGATCAACATACAAAAATAAATCAATGTAATAAAGTACATTAATAGAATAGAGGAAAAAACCCCACATCGTCATCTCAATTGATGCAGAAAAACCATCTGACAAAATTCAACACACTTTCATGACAAAAACACTCAATAAACTAGAAATAGAAAGAACTTCCTCAACATAATAAGGGCCACATATGGAAAACCCACAGCTTTACCCCTGAGATCAGGAATAAGATGCCTGTTTTCACCACTTCTATTCAACACAGTACTGGAAATTCTAGCCAGAATAATCTGGCAAGGAAAGGAAAAAAAGGTACCCAAATTGGAAAGAAAGAAGTGAAATTATCTCTGCTTGCAGATGATATAATCTTATACATAAAAATACTAAAGAATCCACAAAAAATTGTGAGAGCTAATAAATGAACTCAGAAATCAGTTGTATTTCTATACACTTGCAATAAATAATCCTAATAGGAATCTGAAAAACACTTCTACTTACAATAGCATCAAATGTAATAAAATACTTAGTGATAAATCTAACTGAGGAGGTGAAAGACTTGTACACTGAAAACTGTAAAACATTGCTGAAGGAAATGAAAGAAGACCGACCTAAACAAATGGAAAAACATCCCATGTTCATAGGGGGAAGACTTAACATTAAGATGACAATATTACCCAAAGGAATCTACAAAATCTATGCAACCCCTATCAAAATCCCAACAGTGTTTTTTAAAGAAATAGCAAAATGCATCCTAAAATTCATATGGAATCTCAAGGGTTCCCAAATAGCCAAAATAATCTCGAATAAGAACAAACTTGGAAGACTCACACTTTCTGATTTTAAAAATTACTATAAAGCTACAGTAATTGAAACAATGTAGTACTAGCATAAGGATAGACACATAAACCAATGACATAGAAGAGAGAGCCCAGAAATTAACCCTGACATATCCGGTCAATCAATTTTTTTGACAAGGATACCAAGACCATTATCTGGGGAAAGGGAATTCTTTCCAATAAAAGGTGTTGGGAAAATTAGATATCCATGTGCAAAAGAATAAAATTAGAGCCTTATTTTATACTATAAAAATTTTTACAGTATATAAAAATTAACTCAGTATGATCAAAGACCTAAATTTAAGAGCTCAAACAATAAAACTCTTAAGAGAAAATATAGGTGAATATATTAATAACCTTGTATTCTTAGGTATAACAAACCAGTAGCAATAAAAGAAAAATAGAACTTCATCAAAATTTTACTTTTGTGCATCAAAGGATACCATCAAGACAGTGAAAAGACAACCCACAGAATGGGAGAAAATATTTGCATATCATATTTCTGCTTAAAGATTAATATCTAGAATATATAAAGAATTCCTAAAACTCAACAATAAAAAAATCTAATTAAAAAATTGGGAAGAAATTTGAACAGAACTTACTCCAAAGAAAATATACAAAAAGCTAATAAACACATGAAAAGATGTTCAATATTAGTAATCATTAAGGAAATGCAAATCAAAACTGCAATGAGATACCACTTCACATTCATTAGGATGACTATTATAAAAAATATGAGAAATAAGTGTTGATGAGGATGTGGAGAAATTGAAACCCTCATGCATTACTGGTGGGCATCTAAAATGGTGTAGCCACTATGGAAACATTTTGGTGGTTCCTCAAAAAGTTTAACGTAGTATTATCATATGATCCAGCAAATCTACTCCTACGTTTACACCCAAAATAAGTGAATAGAGGATTCAAAGAGATACCTGTTAACCAATGTTCATAGCAGCATTATTCACAATATCTCAAAGGTGAAAAAACCCCAAGTGTCCATCAACAGATGAAAGGAAAAACAAAATGCGGTGTATTACATAAAATGGAATATTACTCAGCCATAAAAAGGAATGAAGTTCTGATGCATGCTATAAATGATGAACTCTGAAAACATTATGCTAAGTGATAAAAGCTTGACACAAAAGGATATTATGAGTCCATTTTTATGAGATATCTAGAGTAGGCAAATTCAAAGAGACAGGAAGTAGAACAGAGGTTACTAAGGGCTAGTGGGAGGACAGAATGGGGAATTATTGTTTAATGAGTATAGAGTTTTTGTTTAGGATCATGAAAAAGTTCTGGAAGTAGATAGTGGTAACAATTAAACAACACTGTGAATATAATTCATGCCACTGAATTACATAAAGATGGTAAAAATTATGTTACCACAATTTAAAAAAATTAGTGAGGTCTCAGTTTTTCCCATGAAATATATCAGAACTTTATATTTCTCTTTCCTTCCCCTCCCCCCCTTTCCTTTCTCTCTTTCCCCAAGAAAAAAGGGGAAGAGAGGCTCCAAATCCAAATACAGTCTCAAATTACCTATGTCTTAAGAACACCTATCAGGGCCGGCCAAGTGGCGCGATGGTTAAGAACTCGCTTGGGATGCCAGAGGGCCCCGGTTCGGATCCCACATATGAGGGCCAGTGACACTGCCCTCCACAGCTAAGATGCTGAACAACAGCTCAACCTGGAGCTGGGCTGCCGTGAGTCGCCGGCGACGGCGTAGGCTGCAGCCCCTGTGGCAGTGGGTTGCCATGGGCTACCGTGTGTAGCCAGCAGCCAGTGTGAGCGGCCAGCAGCCGCAGTGAGCGGCCGTCCAGAAGCCGGCGACTGATCTGCCTCACCCGGGAAGAGCGCAATGATGGTGCCAACTTGGGCCAGTGAAGCAACGTCCTCCACAACTAGACTGAAGAACAAAAACGACAGCAACTTGTCTGTTCCCATCCCCCCAATTCCCCAATAAAAATCTTAAAAAAAAAAAAAACACCTATCAGTGACCTCATTTTTAAATACAGCTTTTCCCGCTTATTAAATGATTATATTATAGAAAAAATGAAAAAAATAAAACAAAAGGACTAATATCAAAACTTCATTATTAGTAGTATTTTGTATGACTTTCTAAGTCTTTTTAATAATGAAGCCAGATGTATGACCACAGTAAATTCCTAAAATGCTTAACCACAGAATAAGTGAATGGAAATCTCAATAAGTTATCAGATCTGGTTGCATGTTTCACAGAAATTTGGTCTAAAGCACTCTAGTCCTCTCATTTTGCTTTGAGATTTTTAAATGGAGAACAGTATGACATTACTTGTGACACCCTCTGCTTTCTAAATATGATACATTGTTCTTTCTATTCTCCTCTGGAATACAGAGAACAGTTCTTTCCCTTAAAAGTTTTTTAGAAAAGCTTTTTTGATGCTTTTGGTAAAAGCATCTGAAGTGATATGGTAAATTATGTGCATAGAGAAATGTGTTTTTGCATTTCTCTTTTCACTTGGCCAATTCAGTTTCTATTGCTCAGGAATTAAAGGGGACACAACATAGAACCATAAACACATGAAAAGATGTTCAACGTCAGTCATTAAGGAATCGCAAATCAAATGCAAATCATAGAACCATATTATCCCATAAGTTTCAGATATAAGTTTGATAAACTTAAGAAATGAGAAAAAAAAAAGTAGGTAACTCAAATGAGTTTCTTCCCATACTTCTAATTCACTGTCCTGGGAAGAGCTGGCATCAGCTTTCCTCTTGCCCCGGTTCTTGCCAGTCATGTTTTTCCTGGACTGGTCATCAGCATCTTTATTTGGTGTAGTCTGGGACAAAGATGGGCTTGTAGAAGGGTCTCCTGGAAGGCAAAAGCAAGACACTTATTGCCAGTAATCACAGGCTGTATGAACCAGAGCAGGAAGATCAGCAGGCTCTCTGCCCTTAAGAATCATATTGCAGGGACAAAGAATGAAAAACCAAACTTTATCTAAGCAACTTGGGAATGTAGACCTAGGCACTGAGCATTAACAGGTCTTAACATCACGAAGGAAGTTATAACTAGAATTTGTACACCTGCCTCCCCATGAAAGAACACATCTACGAAGTTGTTTTGTTAAAACAAACAAACAAACAAAAATTGAACCTGAATCTGATCAAGTTTCTAGATCAAAGTTTCTCAACTTGGCACAACTGACATTTTGGGCCTGATAAATTTTATTATGTGGGGCTATCCTGTACATTGTAGGATATTGGTTAAGCAACATCCTTGGCCTCTACCCACTAGATGCCAGTAGCAACCCCACCCAGTGTCACAACCAAAAATGTTTCCATACATTGCCAAATATCTGAGGGCTGGGGGTGGGGGTTGAGAGGCAGGGAGGGGGTGGAGGTGTGTGTGGTGTGCACACAGTACAAAATAGCCTCTAGCTGAAAAAGACTGCTCTAGGTCCATTTGCCAATTTACAATAACATACAGAAGACAGCAGAACATATTACACTACCCTATAAGGATATAATCAGCAAAATTCAGACTAGGAAATGGTACGGAATTAAAAAGTTTCTTCAACAAGGGGGAATTAAAAAAAAAGATGGGGCAATTTATAGGTTAAAAGAGACACAAAGTACATATCTACCAATCACAATATATGGAGCTTACATGGATCCTAATTTAAACAAACTGTTAAAAAAATCTTAAAGGGCCGGCCGAGTGGCGCGATGGTTAAGAACTGGCTTGGGACGCCAGAGGGCCCCGGTTCGGATCCCACATATGAGGGCCAGTGACACTGCCCTCCACAGCTAAGATGCTGAACAACAGCTCAACCTGGAGCTGGGCTGCCGTGAGTCGGGGCGACGGCATGAGCTGCAGCCCCTGTGGCAGTGGGTTGCCATGGGCTACCGTGTGTAGCCAGCAGCCAGCGTGAGCGGCTGCTGCAGTTGAGAGGCCATCCAGAAGCCGGCAACTGATCTGCCTCGCCCGGGAAGAGCGCAATGATGGTGCCAACTTGGGCCAGTGAAGCAACGTCCTCCACAACTAGACTGAAGAACAAAACGACAGCAACTTGTCTGTTCCCCTTCCCCCAATTCCCCAGCACTGTTCCCATCCCCCCAATTCCCCAATAAAAATTAAAAAAAAAAAATTAAAAACCTCCTAATATTTATGAGAAAATTGGAAATATGAATACCCTTGGCATTTTATGATATTAAAGTATTGTTGAATTATTTTAGATGGGTTAATGGCATTGTAGTTATGTTAATGGGTATTTATCTTTTAGAGATAAGATGCCTAGAATTTGGGAAGGGAATTGGATGAGGTATAGCTGAAACAAGATTGCCTATGAGTTGTGTTAACTGTTGAAGATGGATGATGGAATAATAAGGGTTCATTACACTATTCTGACTTCTGTCTATGTTTGAAATTCTCCATTATTAAGAAGTTTAAATTGTTATGAAGAACAAAGATATTTAGAAAAATGAATTCAAAACTAAGGCACTGACTGGCACAAGTAATTATTTCAAAGTTATGTAAGTTTGAAGCAGCGACCATCTGTATGTCCATTTACTTAGAAGACAGGTAAAGACAAGATGCACAGAAAACCGCTTTAGTTGATGTAAAGCACTGTTTTTAAAATGCATCAGTACTAGTAACAATAAACAGTCCTTCCTCAAGTTACATGATATGACAGCAAACCACCAAATTTTCATAAAAAATAGAAATAAGTAAAAAGTATGTGCATATGTTCATGAATGTGTGTATAAAACCTTTATGTCAGGGTTTTGTATTTTTAACCTAGACATCATAATTCATCAATACATTTCAAAGCTAAATGTACAGACTTAAATTTGTAGGTTAAATTTTATGTATTTCTTTTCAGGAAAAGGACTATAGTTTTCCTCAGATTCTTAAAGGGATCCATGACACAGGAAAAGTTAAGAACTACTACTCTGAGGCTAAGTCCAAAATATGCACAGACTAACACCGAGTCCTCCAACTTTTATAAACTATGCCATGATTCTGAAGTTCCCTGTGATAATCATGTTACAGCTATAGGGAGGGAAGAGTGGAAGTCATAAATAGTCTTTTCACTCTTGGTACTATTCTGTTCACAGCATCAGATATTACATTCAGCCTGCCAATGACTCATCGTAGTCCGGTTCCAATGTTTCAATTCTCCCGAGAGGGAAAACTAATTGCACAGTAACAGTGACTTAGACCAGAACAAAATAATCTTCACCATCACCTGTTGGATGAAGTGCCCTCAAGTCAAAGTTTTTAGAGCTATGATGCTTACCAGAGGAAAGTCTCTGTGCTGCAGGTGTAGGTACCATGACACTAGGCTTCTCTGTTTGGTATGTGGTTGCTGCTAACGTGGTACTCTCAGCATCACTGTTAGTTTGGCCTGTGACTCCAAAGCTGGAGCTGGGGTAGCAGGCCTGGTACTGACTCTGACCAAGGATAGTATAGGTGGGATAGTCCTGTGGGCCAAAGGGAGTAAGGGAGGAAAACAAGACTCTTAGAAAAAGCACAACATTCATTTCAACACGAGACTTTCATGTCTCTCTTATTCATAATTATTTTCCTAAAACATTAATTTGACTTCTCATTTACTTATCTATATCTTCCACCTAAACCAATACTTTTCAAAATATATCCTATAGGAAACCTAAGAGTCAAGAGGACATGCCTCAGGGGCTGTCTTTGGAATGAGGGGAAGGCTGAGAGGGGAGTGTCCCAGGCACTCTACTCAGAATGTCCCTTTTTCTACTATAACAACTCTTTTTATTTATTTATTTATTTATTGAATTTCTGGACAAATCTCTGCATAGAATTCCTGAAGGAAAGATTCTAATCTTTAAGAAGTTTATAAACCACTGCACTAGATGGTAGTGCTTCTAAGGACATAAGAGCTTAAACAAACAAACAAACAAAAAATCACATATCCTACATTAAAGTTTCCAGTTTAAAAACTGAGTATCTCTTTCTTTTTAAAATAATCAATTTTTCTTTAACAATGAAGTTTCTTTAAAATATTCTGAGGGAACTTTGATGGTTTCAAAGGCACATATATGTCAAAACTTATCAAATTGTAAAATTTAAATCTGTGCAATTTACTATATTTCAAATTACACCTGAATAAAGCTGTAAAAAATGGTTATGATGCACAAATCAAAAACACACCTTAAAAAAAGTTCCACTGATACTGATGTGACAAGTAGGAAGAAGCTAACTGATCAGACCAATTATTTCTAAAGAATACTGATCATCTACCATAAGCCAAATATAATTCACAGTGTGGTGAGTGTGTGGGTATAGATGGGAAAAGGAAATAGTAAAGAGAAGAATGTCATACTAGCTGCACTCAAGAGAGTTAAGAATTTAGCAGGAGAGAAGAAAAAAAAATTTCCAACAAGTTGGCAATAAATTACATGTCAAATGAGTGAAATACAGAGGAAGACAACTATCACTGAAGATTGGGGTAGTCAGGGAGCTTTCTGAGGTAAACAGGCAGAGAGGATAAGAACATGAATAGGCTCTGAAAAGCTTCTATTAAGGGGCCAGAGATGTTGAGTCTGGTTGAAAGAAAGGATCTCTGCAGGCTTGAATGACTGGTTAAAGAATATGACTTGGATTCTTTAGGCAATTGGTGTATGGCTTATGTGGGGACAGGAAATGGGGACTACAAAATTCAAACCAACAAATAAAAATACAAAAAGATTATGAGCAAGTGAGTGACCTGATAAAAAGTGGCATTTGGAGAAAATTAATTGGATGTTTTAGAAAATGGACAGAGAAACAGCAAAAAATGGGAGATGAGATAAACAGTTAATTATAGTAATGTAGGATTAAAGAGGAAAAAAAAAAGTGGGAATGACAGCAAAAATGAAAAAGAAAAAAATTCCAGAAACGGCTGTTTCAGGTATGCATAGGTGAGGGAAAAAACCCAAAGATAACTGGTCTGATTTTAGGCTTAAGTTTATTAAAAAATGGTGTCACTGACAAGAATTGAGAAGTCATAGGGAAAAGTGGTTTTATTTTTGGAGGATAAGAAGACAGAAGAAAGGGTGAAATCAAAGGTTGGTTTTAGATATGCTGAACTTAGGGAAATAGGACATTACAGAAAAAATGTCCATCAATCAGCAGGAAACCTGTTGCTATCATAAGGTAAGACTAGAATCTTTATTTCAGAGGTAGTAAATGGATATTGCAAATGTGGTTAAATATTCCTGGGGATGAAAAAAAATGTGGAAAACTAAATAGAGACTGTCCATGATAGAAAACAGGATCAAAAAGAAAAGCTAAGAAAGGAAGAGAGAGAGATGTACTCTGAAGAGTGCCAGCTACATAGTAGGAACTCAATAAATATTTGTGAATTAAAAAAATGAACAAATGCACGAACAGTCAAACATAAAAAACAAACCAGAATAGTAGTATGTTAATTGCAGCCACACACAAAAAAATCCATGGAGACAGTACTTGATCATACTAATTGCTGCAGAGAAACAACAAATAAGAACATAACAAAACCAAAAAATCTTAAAACACTGACAATGTTACCAGTGATCTTAAGCATAAAGAGTTAACAGAACAGTGATCAAGACCAGATCACAAAGGAACGAGTGGCTAAATAAAAAAGTGGAAGCAATATTTATTCATTCTACAGATATTTATTATGTGCCTTTAATGTGCATGCATTTTTCTGAACGTTCAGAATATATAAGTGAACAAAATAGAAAAATAAATCTCTGCCTTTATGGAGCTTACAGAAGGGGTGAGGTAGGAGATAGAGACACATATAGCAGGTAAAGGAGCAGACAGAACTGTTATCATTGAGAGGCTTAGCAGAGGAGTGAGAGAAACTGGATGGTAACCTGAGAAACTATCGAGGGTCGTGGTTCTCTGGGCATCCAGAGAAGGGTCTCTCCACAGCCCATACTGGCTGTTTCTTAGATTGGCAAATTGACCATGGACAGAAGAGAGGAAGAGCTAGCTGAATGAACGATATCAAATAGGGTGAATAAAAGAAGCACTGTACCTGGTTTGAGATGCTGGAAACTGCTGCTGCTGGAATATTGGCAACTGTAGATGAAGTGGATATCAGGCTGGCATTTGTGCTTGAAGCTACAGGATTGAGAGTGTTAAGAGATATTAAAGACATTATATAAAAGGCTAGAAGAAATTGAAAATACATTGTACCTTAAATAGATCTACAAGGATATAAAGAACATTAGCAAAGGAAACAAATACTCGTTTAGCTCTTTTGTATGCTGTACCATAATTTAGACTTGATTAGATAAAATAGCTCAAATATTTTCTGGTTTCGACTTGAGCCTTCAACTATTCCTACTAAAGTCCTAGAAGGGCACAAGGGCACATATACAATGCACTGGTTCATACTAATGATACCAATGAAATCAGAAGCTAAACCAAATGACTATAGTCCATCTTCTCCAGCAGTTGAAAAATTACTCACCTGCAATGTGGCCTACTGACAATCAATAGAAACAAGAGTTCTGGTAAATCCCCATGTAAATCCTACACTGTGATATTTATTGTCACTTGCCCCAAATTATGCCTTTCCTGATGCAACATAAATTGAGTTGGTCCTCCAAATTCTAAAGTGCTTGGAGTTGTTTCTTAGGCACTACTCAAATAACAGATTACTAATGTGGATCAAAAACAAACAAACAAACAAAAAAACAATCTGGCATTTAATAATTTTACTAATAAGCCTGGAAAAACTCAGAAAATATTAAATATTCTGGCTAGGTAAAAATGTACTCTATAAGCTAATTAGGCTGCTTGTTTTGGGATAAGGAATTTGGGTTAAGTTTTTCACACCCTTCTATCACAATTCCACCAGGGTTGTTGTTTTTTAGCTGTCCACCAGGGTTTTAATCAAATCCTCAGTGACTAGTATTTGACACAGAGGTTTTTTTCAGATGGACAATATATCTAAAATTGAAGTACTGGTCTTGAATTTCTCTCACTCATGTATCATAAGCAGACTCAGGTCCCCACTGCAGTCACAAACACCGTAAGCGTTTGGCATCAGGTAGACCTATCTGACTACTTAGTCCATTAACAACAAAGTCCTCTAGACCAGCAGTTCTCAACCTTTCACAGGGGTCACCTAAGACCATCGGAAAACACATATTTTCCGATGGTCTTAGGAACCGAGACACCGCTCCTCTATCCGTCTCCAGGCCCACATGCAGATATGCCCACATTCGAGTACCCGGCGACCCCTGTGAAAGGGTCGTTCGACCCCCAAAGGGGTCGCGACCCACAGGTTGAGAACTGCTGCTCTAGACGGAAAGTTAATAGGAAAATCTCCATTAAGAATAGGGCAGGTGAACAAATGCAGCAGAACCTTCAGAGTACTGGTCAAAATCAGAATAATCCCTTTCCTCAAGGGTACTCTGCTTAGAAGAAAATCTAGAAGAGATAAAGGCAAACTGGATATAAGGAACAGTTACTGCTGCAATGCCAGCTTTCAGGTGAAGAACGTGAGGACAAAATACAGTTAAAGTAATTTGTCTACAGTCAGAGAGCTAGTGGTAGAGTCAAGATGACAAACCTGGGATCTCCCAATTCTTTATCAGTTGCAGATTTAAAAACAAAAGTAGCAGCAATAAAATATGCAACAAAAGGTACAAATCTGGAGGATCAAATAAAACTCAAGTGGTAGCTCCTACTGAAGTATATCTAAAGGCTACTAGCTCTCCAAATGCTAATGGCACAGCCAATTGTTTTTGGATAGTCTTCACTCCTGTTCTGACAATGGAGCGTGAAATCATAGAAAGACAGTTTCTGAGAACCATGCCTCACTTGGGGTCCACGTAGTATAGTCAATATATAGAGGCAGCTCTAACCAGAAGGCTGTGGTTATAGAACTGAGAGAGGCACAACTGAATTAGGTGACAGTGCCCCAAAGCTGGAGGCTTAACCTGAGGGTTAATGGCACTTAAAAACGGTGCAAGATTTAGTTTCTACCCACCCCTTTAACTTTATATATGTCTCGCCACCACCCTTGCTCACCCTGGCTTTTGGTTACTCAAAACAAGGTTCATTTTCACTGGAGGACTTTTGCAAAGTTGCTCTCTCTGGATTGTTCTCCGTGGCCTGTCCTCATCCTTCTAGCATGCTGGCTCTTCCTTCTCAGAGACTCTCTCTGACCCCTCTATTAAAATGAACTCCTTTCTTGTCTCCCAATCATAGCACTCTATTCTTTTTTGCTCTCAGAGCACTTTTCAAAATCTATTTATTTATTTACTTGTTTGTTTTCTATCTCCTCCACTAGTCTGTAAGTTCCATGAAGGCAGAATCTTAGTATCTTATTCTGGCCTACAGTAGGTGATGCTCAATAAATACTTGTGGGATTCATTTACATCTTTTATCTATGTATAACTTGTACAATTCATGTATAGCATGTCAAGGTCATCAAAAACAAGGAAAGTCTGAAAAACTGCAAAATCAAGAGGAGCCTAAGGAGACATGACATTAAGTGAAACGTGGTGTCCTGGATGGGATTCTGGGACAGAAAAAGGATATCAGGTAAAAACTAAGGAAATTTGAATAAACTATGAACTGAGTTAATAATAATGCATTAATATTGGTTCATTAATTGTAACAAACGTCCCATTTTAATGGAAGATGTTAATAACGGGAAACTGTGTGCAAGGTGGGGGATATATTGGGTTGTCGGAAAAGTCATGACACATTTTTGCAACAAAAAACAATAGAAAAATACATCATGACTTTTCCGACAACCCAATATATAACTGTATTATCTGCTCAATTTTTCTATAAAACTATTTTAAAAAATAAAGTCTATAAAAAAACAAATCCGGTTAACAAAAGACTATTGTGTATTACCAACTACATGAGAGCCCAGACATTCATTAAAAGTCAAGATTGAGTTAAAATTAATTTTCAAATTTCTGTAATTAATTTTGCCACTTGAATATTAATCATTTAAACCATCTCAACTGAAGAAAATCGCCAGAGAATGGGCCACTACTTAAAGACATGCTAGGAAAAGACTGATATAAAAAAGTCAGATCTACTTAATCAAAGGGTTCTGAGCACTGAGGTATAAATTAAAGGCTCTGATCAGAGTTGCTCAAGACTGTGGAATTTGGTTTTTGAGATAATTTCCCAACTTCCCCAAGGAAGATAGGCTATTGTCAACTGTAGAATGCTTTGGGTGGGATGAGGGGACATTGCTGTGTTGACTACTTGAAAAAAAATCAATACTATGCTCCTTGTTTTTATGCTGTGGAATGACTGGGTAGTTACATAGGGGGAAGGAAGACACCCTGGACAGCTAACATTTGTCCATGCTAAAGGAAATGGAAAGTGGGGTCGAGGAAAATGCTATTGATAGTGGAGAACCCAGGTAATTTAAACGTGCCAATAATACCCATATTTCTTTTTTGTTTAGCCGAGCCATCCGGCCACCTGTTGGCAGCTCACCTTGGGCAGTGAATTGAACCGGTGACCCTGCTGCTCAGAGCTCACACTCTTGAGTGAGCTCTTAACCAACTGAGCCACTCGGCCAGCCCTAATAATACCCATATTTCATTTTAGCCAATTGTTTCAACTTATTTTCTACCATTTTTTTCTTCAGAATGGCAAAATAACAATAATAATAATTCATCAATTTAATGAACGTTTTTTTTTTTTTTAAGCTCAAGTGGAGTGATGAAAATATCCAGAAAAGGAGAGCCTAAGGGAGGTATGGAAGCTCAAATGGGGCTTGGAGGGTGTTCAACAGGACAGGCAGCTTGCTGAAAGGCAGGTGCAGTGATTTTTTTTTTTAATTAAAGTTTATTGGGTGACAATTATTAGTAAAGTTACATAGGTTTCAGGTGTACAATTCTGTAATACATCATCTATATATCACATTGTGTGTTCACCACCCAGAGTCAGTTCTCCTTCCGTCACCATATTTATCTGATCCCTTTTACTTTCCTC
>NW_017731488.1:3656480-3660435 GCF_001890085.2 Hipposideros armiger
TAAAGTTACATAGGTTTCAGGTGTACAATTCTGTAATACATCATCTATATATCACATTGTGTGTTCACCACCCAGAGTCAGTTCTCCTTCCATCACCCTATAGTTGATCCCTTTGACCATTATCTACCACCCCCTCTCCCCCCTTACCCTCTGGTAAACACTTTATTGTCTGCGTCTATGAGTTTCTGTTTCTTCATTGTTTGTCCTGTCCTTTAGTTCTTTTCAGTTTTATATATCATATACAGGTGAAATCATACGGTTCTTGACTTTTTCTGTCTGACTTATTTTGCTTAGCATAATACTGGTGAACTTCATTAAAAGAAAAAAAATTTTTTTAAATTACAGTTGATATTCAGTTTGGTGAACTTCTGCCTTAATTTCTACCCTGTGCCAAAGTTCTAATGAATAATAAAATGGACCACTAGGTTAACCAGGAAAAGGGAAGAAAAATTAATTTATGTATTTGCCAGTCTAGGTTCTCAGTTATGGGATGATTGATATTGATACCATGACTTCAATATTGACAATCATAAATGTTCCACTCATGCTCTGGGGTCAGACTACTCAGCTTACATCCTGACTTAATTATTTACTAACTCTGTGACCTTGAACAAGTCACTTTGCTTTTCTGTGTCTTATGTTCCCCTTCTTTAAAATAGGGTTAATAATAGTACTTCCCTTATAGGTGTGTTGTGAAGGTTATATGAGTAACACCTATTTATTGTTTCAAACAATGCTATGAACATAGTAAGCACTTAATAAACATCAGCAATGATCATTATTAGCAAAATGAGGGGACACTAGGTTAATCTATCAAAAGGGAAAACAATGTACTAACAGATAAGTTAGGATAGTGGTTAATGGAGTTTAAAGGATATTTTCATTACCCTTTTAAAGAATAAGTCCTAAAAGACCCCCAAAAGGTGGTTTTCATGACCCTTTTAAAGAAGGAGTCCTAAAAGACCCCAAAAGGTGGTAGGTACCCCCTGTTTTACAAGGAGGGAGAAGTAAGCACAGCTATTAGGTCCCTCAAATTCAAGATACAACTACAGAGAAGTAATGGTTCTACATCTTGGGAGAAGGTTATTTACATTAAAAAAAGAGAACCCCTTGCTTTTCTTTTCATGAAAAAGAAAGTCTAGTTGCCCATAGTTGGCCCCAAAAGGTCTACCAACCTAGAGAAATACTTTATAAAAATGAAAGGGGATAGAGGAGAAGACAGACAAAGTCATGCTCTTGAGTTTTTTCCCCTCCTAGTTTGTTCTCATTTTAGAGAAAAAGGAGGGGGAGGGGATGAAGGAAGAAAGGCAAATAAATAAGACAAGAGGAGTGTAAACAATAGGAGGTAATGGTAGCTAAGAGCAAGGTCTTATTATAGATGTAGTGACCAGTCCTGTTCCCAATGGAGCGAGCAGTTCTCGGTCATTTCACAGAAAACAGTTAAAACTGAAAATCAAAATATTTTGTTTAGTATAATCTACATCAAAACATCTTTCTCTCATCACCAAAGTTCCCATCTTAAGAGTACCTCGTAGACCAGTTCTTGCTGTCCTGCCTTCACCCTTTGGGCACCCATTTTATAAGGAATAAAATTTAAAAGCTGCGAGAAATCAGGAGAAAGGAGGCAGATGAGAGGCCAGATCCATGGACATAATTCACAATCTGGGTCAATGACAAATTGCCTGCACTGGATTTGGAAGCGTAGGGAATTAATTCCATAGTGCCTTTTGAGTTTCTTTGTGTTCATTCTAATAGTCGTATCATACTTCTAACCTTTTAGAGGAAGAATTCAGGAAGACAGAGATATTTAGAGTTCAAATTTTAATGCTATGCTTTTCATCACAAAATAGAAAGAAGACTGAACTTTTGAGCAAGAAAAATGCTCTCAAGCAATAAGTGGTAAATGGGGGTAGAGGTGTGACAAAACCACAGCAGAAAGACAGCACATATCTCACAAAGCTGTACTCATCTCACACTCTACTCTATTTGGACTTCATATAAAAGAAGTCAGCAAGGTTCTAACCCATGGAGTCTTCTGCTCATTTATAGGACAAAACGCCACTCAGAACAGATGGGTTTTCTGGACACCAACATGCAAAAGGGAAAGCTTCAATTTACTAAGCAGTTCACATTCAAAGGCTAAACTACTTACAAACCACACTCCTAGGTTCTGGTTTGCCCAACACAAAAAGCATGCACAAATGCACCCCCTTCTATTTTAGAGGACAGAGCTCCTGTATTATCCAATTTGTTTGGAGATACAGGTAGATTAAAAACAAAAACAGTAATAATAAAAAAAACACACACAGACCATGCCTATTTACCTTGAATAGGATAAGAATAATGTGCTGGGCTTGGCTGGCTTGTGGTTAACCCTGTAGTGCAGGTAAGAACACTGTGTTGACTTGGAGATGGAGTCTGAATTAAACCACTTTCAGGTTTCATACCTGGCCACAATGCACCTGAATCAGATAAATTGGACCAATTACAAACAATACACTGGGACTGAGGAGCATGGTTATGCTTTCAAATATCAGCCAGTAGTTTAAAATCTAAATCTTAAAAGAAAAATAAATTTGCTTGTAAAAGAAAATTATGGATTCTCCAACTTATAATGTACCACAAGCAAAAACAATTTCTAAGAATTGGGGAGAGGGGCCACAGAAGCAAAAATCTTGTCAAATCCCCAATAGTGATCTATATATATAAGTTCATTTCAGTGGTTGTGGGAAACTGACCAGGGTTCAGAAAAGGAGCTACTGATAACCAACCAGGGTATTTATTGTAAAGAGTGCCTGATGTTCATGTACAGCAATAAATCATTTATCCACATTGTCAAGGTGGGACACATTCCACATAAATTTAAAATTCACTTACCCATTAATCAAGCACCAAATTTTTCTAAAATGTATTAAATACTTCTCTGCCTTCTTAAGCTGGTTATTTTGTTACCTTTGTTTCTTCTGATTAAGAAAGACATACCTGCTTATTTTTATAAATTAAAAACATTATAGAAATATGTAACTTAGAAAAAACAATCATATGTAATTCCATCATCCAGGCTTAACCACTATTAAGTTTGCAGATGAGTCACTCAGATTTTTTCTGTGCATTTACTAATCTTTCTCATTTTCAATAAAAAGGATATTATACATACTGTTCTTAATACGTTTTTCCACATAATACCTCTAAGAGACATCTTTCAATGTCAGAACATACAAATCTATCTCATTCTAAGACATCATAGCTGTTCACTTTTATTTTATTTTATTTTTATCACAATGCTCCTGAGTGACAATCTTTATAAAATACATTTATATCCTTTCCTGCCTTCTTAGCAGGGAGGAAATAGCGAGTATACCTTTAGATTTTCTCAGAATTATTGTTACAAAGACCAATACTGTGCTGATATGTATGTATATATTACAGAGACAGAAGCTATTATGATATGTGAAGACATATGCTTAGTACTAAATAGAACTCAATTACAGTTCTATAATTTTTAGGTTTTTGTATCACTTTGTCTTTTCTCTGTGATCTGTCACTTCTTGACAATATCCTGTCTCTGGTTGTAGCTCTCTTTTCATTTGCAGTAAACTAGGAAACCATAAACAAAGCTTTGCTTCTACATGAGAGCCTAAGTTTGTCCTTTATAAGTGAATAGTTTTTGTGATAACTTTACCTATGCAAAAGTCTATTTATAAAAAAAAATCTGGGCCTGCCGAGTGACGTGTTGGTTAAGAGCTGGCTTGGGACGCCAGAGGGCCCTGGTTCGGATCCCACATATGAGCGCCAGTGACACTGACCTCTACAGCTAAGATGCTGAACAACAGCTCAACCTGGAGCTGGGCTGCTGTGAGTCACCAGCGCAGGTGCAGGCTGCAGCCCCTGCTGCAGTGGGTTGCCATGGGCTACCGTGTGTAGCCAGCAGCCAGCGTGAGCGGCCAGCA
The DNA here is from genome assembly GCF_001890085.2 of Hipposideros armiger. Lineage (NCBI taxonomy): Eukaryota > Metazoa > Chordata > Mammalia > Chiroptera > Hipposideridae > Hipposideros > Hipposideros armiger. The sequence goes on from NW_017731488.1 coordinate 3,660,431, forward strand.
GCCGC
>NW_017731488.1:3661281-3664784 GCF_001890085.2 Hipposideros armiger
AGCCAGCGTGAGCGGTCAGCAGCCGCAGTGAGCGGCTGTCGAGAAGTTGGCGACTGATCTGCCACGCCCGGGATGAGCGCAATGATGGTGCCAACTTGGGCCAGTGAAGCAATGTCCTCCACAACTAGACTGAAGAACAAAAGGAGAGCAACTTGTCTGTTCCCCTTCCCCCAATTCCCCAGCATTGTTCCCATCCCCCAATTCCGCAATAAAAATCTTTAAAAAAAATAAAAATAAAAAAAATAAAAAATAAAAAATAAGAAGTCCTGTCTAGGGCCGGCCAAGTGGCTCAGCTGATTAAGAGTGCGAGGTCTAAGCAATACGGTCGCTGGTTCGATTCCCACATGGGCCAGTGAGCTGTGCCCGAGCTGAGCTGCCAATGAGTTATAAACAGGTGGCAGGATGGCTCAGCTGGTGAGAGCACGTGTTCCTAACAGCAAGGTTGCTGGTTTGAGGCCCGCATGGGATGGTGGGCTATGCTCACACGCAACTAAGATTGAACATGGCACCTTGAGCTGAGCAGCTGCAAGCTGCCAACGGGTGGCGGGATGGCGACTGGACTTGGAGCTGAGCTAGCTGTGCCCTCCACAACTAAGATTGAAGGACAATAACTTGGCTGTTCCCCTTCCCCAATTCCCCAATAAAGTCTTTAAAATAAATAAATAAATAAATAAATAAATAAATAAAAAGTCTTGTCTAGGCTAGCCACAGCTGAAGTCCTTGCCATATCTGATTTTCAACAATAAAAATATTCGAGAATGTTATATTTAAAGAATTTATGATGTGAAATTTGAATATCAGTGCCATGATTCTTGATATCGTAATTTTTAGCAAACAAACTGCCATTTCAATGTCACAATAACTGAGATTTCTTGTAATCAGTGTGATTTTTTTCTAAATAGGTTCTGAACCTGAGGTGTTGGATTTGCGAACATGTTCATTACTACACTGTACTAAAACATGTTCATTTTTTTATAATTACACTCTACAAAACTACCATCTTATTAGTAAAAACAGTATTTATTAACTGAGGATGTTTTGCTAGTCTCATTATTCAGTTTTGTTTTGTTTTAAGTTTCAAATGTGAAATGTCTATAAACTGGCCCTTTTTATAAGGTCAAAAATTAGGGCAAAATGTCTAAAACAAGTAGGGGGATATCTAGTTTTGAATGGTTTGGGCAGAAACATGAAGTAGATATTTAATACATAATTCATTTATGAAGACTAGAGAAGTAAAAGACAATATGGACACAGCTTCCAGCATCACTGCAGCCCTACTCTTGAAGCATACAAACATCTTCCTTTACAAGCACCCTTCCAAGAATTTCCAAGTAATAAATAGGTAGTAAGACCAAAGGTTTGACTATAGAGCACTACTGCCCATAGCAAATGAAACCAAACCCTCAATTCCTGACTACTATCTAGTGCATTGCTCTATGCCTACAAAGCTACAAAGCTTCTCAAGTAATTTTATGCATCAGGAGCCTGATGTGGAGCAACAGCTGGTCTAACAATGATGGGAAAGGAAGTCTGCCTCTGAGTGCTATTCTCCTGCTGCCCCATGCTGGGGTCTTATCACAAATTCTCCAAAAGTTTCTCAGCACAAATGTCACTATTGGTTAGTCAATAATGAAACTAATCTGAGCAGTTCAGTTTATAGTAATATGTATCAAGAGTAGTGGATCTTTAGAGAAGATTAATTTGGTTTAGGAATTGAAGTACATGTTAACATGAGAAAAAAACCCATGAAAGAATATCTTGGTTTGTTGATTCAGCTCACTGGGATGAGTTATTATAAACATTAAGTAACTTAATCTGAGTACTTATCCTAATTATAAAATAAGTAGATGTATGTTACAGAAAATTAGGAAAATATAGAGTCTAAGGGGGGAAAAAAATCACATAGGCTCCACACACAGAAAAAAATAGGCAGTTCTCGCTTTTGCACAGGACTGTTAACAGGAACCTGTGCACACTGGAACTGTGTCCTCGCTTTGCATGGTTCTGTGGTAACTGAGATCAAATCTGTATAGTGCCTATACTACTAATTTCACATTTTTTCTTCTAAATTATTCTTTATGTAATGTTTTTTAAAAATACTAACTGGGTATACTATATTATATTTTCAGTTTTACATATTGGCTTTTTCAATTAATAATAAATGGTTTTCTCAAGACGCTAAATATTTTTTAAGAATATGATTTATAACAGCTACACAGTTTTCCATCCTATAGATACACTGCAATTTAACATAAACCTTTCAATTCAATATGTAATGTATACTGTTTCCAATCTTTTGCTATTATAAATAATGCTGCAATGAATATGTTGATTAATACATTTTTGTGGGTATCTCTAATTAGTTCCACAGGATAAATTCCTAGAAATGAAATTACTGAGGGAAACGGCATGAACATTCTTCAGGCTCTTAATGCATATTGTGAAATCCACATCTCACATTAATGTTCTTTAAAAGAAGTTACTGGGTTGTCGGAAAAGTCATGACGCATTTTTTCAACGAAAAACATAGAAAAAATACATCATGACTTTTCTGACAACCCAGCAGAACAGAGGTAGCAAAGGCAATCTTTTATGAGCTCCTAAAAATAAATGAGTACCCTTTTCCTCACACATATTCACTGAAAGTAAACCTCTAATCCTTTTCTGCCATCCCACCACATTCCTATATAGCTCTGAAAAGAATATGACCACTATTCCTCCTTTACTTTTAAAGATTACTCATAGGCTTCCTAGATTTCCTCTAGTCTTTTCTCCTTTCTTCTCTCCAAGAAGAGGAAACTTAAATTTCAAACTCAACTCTGAGACTATCTTTTATATAGATCTAAACTATGAGCACTTATGGAATTAAACAGACCTGGGTTCAATTCTAATCCTAGGTACTTACTAACTGTATTACCTCAGGCTACTCAATCCTTCTGGGCCTGTTTACTCATCTATAAGAAGGGATAATACTACCACTTACTTCTTAAGACTGTTTAGAGAATTAAGTAAGATAATAATGCAAAATGTGAAGTACTTATTCTTAACATACTGCTTGGTATAGTAAGCACTCAATAAATATTAGACAATATTATTACAGTGAGATTTTTCTGAAGCCCTGTTTATATCTGAAATAAAATAATAGATGGGCTAGTCTAGTTTTAGTGCTAACAGGCAGCATTAAGATGACAAAATTTCCAAAATCCTCACAAGAAGGAATAAATGAAGTGTTTTATATTTGAGTGAACACATTTTTTTAAAAAGCCACATGTTAAAACATAAGAAAATATCTTTCAAAAACAGTTACTTTAAGAAGTATTCTGGGGGGCCAGCCGAGTGGTGCGATGGTTAAGAACTGGCTTGGGACGCCAGAGGGCCCCGGTTCGGATCCCACATATGAGGGCCAGTAACACTGCCCTCCACAGCTAAGATGCTGAACAACAGCTCAACCTGGAGCTGGGCTGCCTTGAGTTGCCTGCGACGGCGTAGGCTGCAGCCCCTGT
>NW_017731488.1:3664919-3670818 GCF_001890085.2 Hipposideros armiger
GATGGTGCCAACTTGGGCCAGTGAAGCAACGTCCTCCACAACTAGACTGAAGAACGAAAGGACAGCAACTTGTCTGTTCCCCTCCCCCCAATTCCCCAGCACTGTTCCCATCCCCATTCCCCAATAAAAATCTTAAAAAATAAAATAAAATAAGTATTCTGGGGGCTGGCTGAGTGGCTCAGTTGGTTAAGAGCTCGCTTAAGAGTTTGAGCTCTGAGCAACAGCGGTTTGATGCCCGGCCTGAGCAGAGCAGCCGCTGAGCTGCCAACATGCCAACAACAGGTGGCAGGATGGCTCAGCTAAAAAAAAAAAAAAAAAATTCCAAATATCTCTTTATAATATCCTTTATAATTTATGAAACATGCTATATCATTCACATTACCCCAACCTAAATCACTCTCCAGTAAGTCTCACTGAACTAATGATTACCTCTCTCTGAATTAGATAGATGAATTTATAAAACTAGTCTCCCTTGCCCCAAAATATTAAACAAAAACATTAATAAAAGAGCCTGTTATAACCAATATTTCTTCACAATATAAACACTGCTTCCTTCAAGTTTTTAACAGGAATTGATATGTTTTACAGAATTTTGTTTCTTCCTTTAATATAAGTGACATGCAGTGATCATAAAAGAAACCATAATATCTAGGACCGACACGCACATGGCACTATGCTAGGTATTCCCTAATCTGAGTTTGGAGATATAATAGTAGTTTTATTTAACATTGAACGGCAAGAATGATCAACTGTTCAACAGTGTCATAAAGGGGTTTGGGCTTGCTAATAATAAACTTAAATCAAACAAAGAGTAAAAAAACAATGTGAAAATACTTTATACCTACTAGCCTGTTATTAGGCAGCTGTTGAAAACTCAGCTTTACTAAACACAAAAGGAAATAAACACAAACATATTCACAGAATTCTGCTTCCAAAAGGACTGCTCAGTCTTGGCTAAATATATCACAAATGTAAGATCTTAGTATACTGGCTGAAACCGACAAGCATGGAGGCATGGACTACAAACAGGAAAACAAGAGCATTTCTGTTTCTCTTCTTTCAAGAAGTTCAACTACCGTTATCATTAAACATAACCCCCAATTCTTGTTTCCAGTAGTTATCAGAAGCCAAGGAATGCTAACAAGCCTAAGAAGAAAACTGTCACTATCATAAAAGACTAGCCAAATGACCAGAAAAAGCAGGAATGTAGAAACCAAAAGCAGGCAACACTAATACACTCATAATCTGCAGTGATCTGTTTGGAATATTTTTCTAACTCCCAGCTAGTTTCAGTAAAGGCTACAGAGATAGTATTTTATTAACATAATGCGTATTTTATAATAATACAGTATTCACTCAATTTTCTAACACCAGTTCTAGGAAAGCAGGGAAGAGGCAATAAAGCACACTGCATATATCTATCAATTTACACAGAGAGAGAAAAATCAGTAGATATTAAGTGCCCAAAGAATCTCAAACTGACTTCTAGTAAACTCTTCAAATCTACAATTCATGTCCAAGATATAAAACCAAAGAACAAAACTATGCACATGATAAGGTTGTACAAAATTGGAGATTTCCCCCATTCTAAGATGACTTTGGGTCACCAGAGCAACAATTGATCAGTCTGGGGCAAGGGGGAGGAAAAAGACAAAAAAATTGACCAAAAAAAAGAGAGTAAACTATAAGGCATATTCTACCTGTATATTTAGATTACCTGGCTTTATTTAGCAAGAAACTGGACACCTCAAAATAGATTTATTATGCATACCTAACCAAGGTACCATGTTTTGTATAAAGTGAGTCAAATCAATAGTAATTCCTCAAAGAGTTTTCCAAACACTTAAAGATTCCTCCAAGCTCTACAGGCAAGACTTAGTACCTTGGAAATTTTGGTAGCTAAACTTTAGGAGGTAAACAAATGCGCACTGAAAAGTTATGATTTTATATTACATATATCAAATATACTGTTGGAAAATTGCACACCCAACTTCTATCACACCTGTAACTGAGTGCTCTGCAAAGAATAACCCATCTCTCAGCTTCCTCATCAGCCATGCTTGCTTTTTGGGGAAAGATCGAAGTTTCTGAGGGATAAAAATCAACGTTCTTAAGAACTGTTTATAATATGGTGCCTTACCAAAAGGAGGTAGTCCATACGTTTGGGTTGCCTGAGGGTAGACAGCATACGGTTGAGACTGCTGTAGTGTCTGGTACTGAGTCTGCCCAGGATAAGCAGTTTCCGAAACAGGAACTGAGAGGATATGTGCATAAGGTCTAGAAAAGTTTAAGAAAACAAAACTTTCATGTGTGATTTATTTAAGTAATAAAAACTAGGGGAAATAGGTAATACTACTAAATACAAAGAATTGGCAACGAGGAGACAAACCTTCCACATAAAATGTCTCTTACTGTGGTCAGAAAGTACAGCTAATATTTCCTTTCCAGGTTTTACTACAACCTGACTAGAAAACAATTTTACGGAACATTTAATAGTTTTAAATATCTTCCCAAGGTCCAATAACTATGCTACAAATATTTGTGGTATGCTACGTGCATGGCCCTATGTGCTACACGGGTAGATTAAAGTTGTTTATGCCCTTATATCTACATATAGAATAAAACTCTAAAATAACAGAAAATTGGATAGAATAGTATTCGCAACTGGCTCTTATTCTTCACTCAGCCCTCTGGGCCAAACTAAAGCTCTAAGAGGGAAAGTGGGACTTGGAAAAAAGGACTTGGAAAAAAGGCAAGCAAACACATTAGAAAACAGAGCATAGGAGTGGGTCTCCATATTGCCAAATCAAGCCTACAAAATGGGAGTCAGGTAACTTAGAAAATCTGGGAAGTCCCAGACAGGACTAAGAATTTCCCCACTAACATTTAAGCCAGAGTATACAGCCACATCACATTTAGCTAGGGATTTGAATTCAGCAGAGAAAATTCTGTGACTTTAGACTAACTAGGTGACCTGGTCATCTCATTCATGCAATAAGATGATCCCATATTTTATGCACTAAAATTTTAGATACAAATTATATTATTTGTTGAGTTATGCTGTACTTACAATGCAAGAAAAAGTGTTGTACGTACCATGTAAGTCATAATGATAAAATACTGGAGGAAAGGGGTGTTTCAGAAGGCAAAAAGATTGTTTTCAGCTTTGGGGGAGAGGAAAAGGGGAAAAAGCTATAAAGAAGTTGTATAAGCTGAGGAGATAGGATGTGTAGATAGAATGGGAGAGTAAAGGTGTTTTAGGAAGAAAAAAACTCTGGCAAAGGTACAGAGGAAGAAAAGCAAGGCTTCAGCCTTCGGATTGTATTAAGGGAAGGATATAAAGGGAAGGGAAGTAGCGAGAGAAAGATAGCCAAGACCTTGAATAACAGGCTAAAAGAATTCAGACAAATCTGAAACAAGTGGGAGTCACTGAAATTGTAGAGAAAAAGGTGACAAGATCAGAGCTGTTCTTTAAGAGGTATTAGTTTGACATTGCTTTATAAAATGGATTAGAAGGGAGAAAAACTGGAAATACAAGTCCAGTTTAAAAAGCTATAATGTAATGGTTCAGGTAAGTGGTAAAGAGGTCTGAATTAAGATAGGAAACATAACTAATAAGGTGCCCGGAATACAGCAGGTATGTAAATCTTTTTTGGATGAGTGAATGAATTTGGAATATATAACATATTCATATCTCAGTAGATTCTAAGAAACTGAATTTGAAAATTTCTATTCTTCTTAGCCAGATCTGAGACCAGAAAAGAGCTCAGATTACAGCTGTTCGTCAAGTTGCATGAAAATTATCTTAAGTCTCAGTGATTACTCTCTAGATATATTAAAGATCATATCTTTTTTCATATAGTGTCTTTATAAAAAGTATTTTGTTATCTCCTTCATAATGATCTCAGCGAATAGGTTCACTCATTTCACAGAAGAAAACCACATGAAAATGACTGGCCCAAGATGCTATTAGTGATAATACCAGATTAGAATTTGGAAAACTCATCAAGTTGATTTTTTAATTAGTGTATTTAACTGATGCAAAACCAAAAGGTACAAATGGGCACAAAAAGGAAAAAATGCCAGTTTTCTTTTTATAATAACCCCATAGGCAACACTTAACCTTTGTTATCAATGTCTTTATGTATTTTGCATATGTAAGCACATAAGAATACATCCTAGTTTAAGAAACACATTTGTATGTATTTATGCATGCATAGGCTCACTATCAATGCACAGCTGGTAGCCTGGCACACATACTGTTCTGCACCTACTCATCTGGGGAGATGATTAACTTCGTGGATCTTAAATGCTGATCTGACCCCATGAAGGCCCAAAATATCACCTCTTAGTGACTTCAGCCCACTAAACCTAATTTCAAGTCCAGTTCTACTTTGAAGACATTCCTAAAAATAAGAAACTGAACATAGATTAGGCTGAGAAGTCCCAGTATGAGGCTGGCATGATCTGTTTTGTTTATCAAGGTAGAGGAAAGAGAATGATCAGAGATCAATTACTGATATGCTTTAATCACTAACAGTAGTTTTCATTTTCAGTGCCTATTCATTCAGGGCGAGCTTCCAGGTAACAGTGATCTACCTATTCCAGGCAACTATGACTTTTTGAAAGGATGTTATATAGATTCTATATTTAGGGGGAATAAAAAAACTGGAGTAGGGACAGAGAGAACAAGAGAAGTGAAAATAAATTAAATGTTAATAAGTTAAATATCAAGTTACATTTTGCAATGAACCTAGAGAAAAAGCATATAGATTTTGAAATAATTATTTAACTTACTTTGCAGAATACATTTGTGAGGTATAATCATTGGATGAGCGAGGAATATAATCGGTGCATGTCATAACTGAAAGAAAGATATCACCAGGTAAAAAGTTAGAACATTTCAAAAATGAAATGGGAAAATTGCACATCTCACTGTATAGTCCTTCAAATTAAATAAAAAAGTAGTTTGGACATCAGAAATCTAGAGAGACTATATAGTAGAAAATACCTCACTCTTCTAAAAATGGGTTTAGAGACTTTTAGAAACAGTAAAAGAAGCTAGAATGTGGGGGGTATGGAAAAGAACTGAAGGTTGGCGCCCTCACCCAGCACTGATCTAAAACCACAGATGGAGCAACCCTGAAGCTCTTGGCTGCGCTCACAGGCAAACTGAAAAAGCAAACTCCCTATCTAGGAAACCACATTATATTTCAGGTTATTCATTCTCTGGGTGCTTACTCTCTATTCTGGGTAAAAGGCCATATAAATGACTTGCAGGAAGACAGGCTTGGGGGTAGTAACCAATTTTATTAGAAATCTGTTGCTACTGCTGTATATAATGAGCAGTAGAAAAGATGGCAAGTATGCTCCTATGCTACTATTTTTTCGGCCTTGTAGTAAAGGCTTTAAGTTTGGCACAGCAGAGACAGACCTGAGGAACTGATGTGATGCTCTGATGAACCATTAAGTAAAGCGACTTTGACAGCTAGTGTCTTCTTGACCCCCATGATTTCATCTAAAACAGCTGCTATGAAGGCTTAACCCTCATGATTTCCTCTTGGATAAATGCTATAAATCTTCAGCTCAAGTTTGACCGGTAGCAAAATCCTATTCATTAAGCACTATTTCTGTCTGTAGACAGTTATATCATAAAGAGCTTATACCGGACTCCTGCATTGTTCAAGAACTTCCTTCGACGTCTATAAAGGAGGTTGCTCTACTATGAATAGGGACTAAGAGTGAACAAACTAAATTTATGTCTAGTTGGGTTCCCTGGGTGTCTGACCCAAAAAGGGAACTCTCGGGCCGGCTGAGTGGCTCAGCTGGTTAAGAGCTCGCTCAAGAGTTTGAGCTCTGAGCAACAGCGGTTCGAGTCAGCCCGAGCTGAGCAGCCGCG
>NW_017731488.1:3670841-3672742 GCF_001890085.2 Hipposideros armiger
AAAAAAAAAAAAAAAAAAAAAAAAAAAAAAAAAAAAGGGAACTCTGGTCAAGAGAAGATGAGGGGAATATTCATGCCCAGCAGTAAAACAATTCAACATCTGTGAGTTTATCATAGAAGATCTTGTCCATTGCCATTATTCCAGGTCTTTAACAATGACTGGAGATTTGTAGATCACACTCATCCATAATCATTTTGACAGAAATTAAGGCAATCTCAATTAGATATCAAGTTCTTACCATCCATCACAGAAAATGTAAGTTCATTTGAATTCTGCATGATGGCTCCTTCTCTGCTGACAAGTACTTAAAAAAAACCCAAACCCTTCTCCTCTGATTTAATTTAATTCTAGAAGAGATCGACAAAATTTCCTGGGAGATTTAGGCCAATTTTTACTTTTCTAGAGAATAAATGAGACTTGATCTTTGCAGTACTTGGGAAATATGAATGGGTTATAAAGAGTCAAGGCATAACCTGCTATTAACATAGAGTAACAGTGGAGATGAGGCAAAACCTTGAAATATATTCTGAAGGTAAAACAGGATATTCTGATTTGTATGTAAGGAATGAGAAAAACAGGATTATTTCTAGGTTTGCAGCTTGAGCAACTGGAGGGATAATGAAACCACTTCCTAAGATGGGAACGTTTGGGGAAAAGAACAGATTTGATGGGGGCTAAAAGAATAAAAAGTCTTCACAGATTTTTAAGTATGACTTTCCTTTCAGATCTAAGCAGAGATGTCAAATAGGCAATTGGATACACAAATGAAATCAAGGGAGAAGTCAAACTGGAAATATAAATTTGGAAATCATTAAGAGTGTATAAACTATTTAAAGTAATGTAATGGATGGGAGGATGCAGAAAGAGAAAAGATGGTGGACCAGAAACAAATCCCACCTACATTCAGGGTTCAGATAGAGAAAGAAAATCCAGCAAAGGAGAAAGGTGGGAGGAAAAGTGGTGAGAGGCAGGGTATGAGAAGAGAAAAATGTCCATTAGAACTAGTACTTTCAGTTACTGATAAAAACTGATGACCTTGACAAGAGCAATTTCATTGGAAGAGTGGTGATGGAAGCTAAATTTGAGAGGGCTGAAGAGTGAATTGGAGGTGAGAAAGCGAGTGAGGGCGACTCTTTCCAAAGGTTCCTGTGGGTCACGGAACAAAGAAGAGGTCTGTGACGAGTGGGAGATGTGGAGCCAAAGGAGGGTTTTGTTTGTATGAAGATGGTAGATACTGGATCCTGTCTCTTTACTGACAGGAAGGATTAAGAAGAGAAGAACGTGATGATGAGGAGTGGCGTTAAGATAACTACAGTACCCAAGTCCTAGGGGAAGGTGAGAAGGGATAGGATATCGAGCACAAATAAAAGGCCTTGCTTTTGACAGCAGGAAGAATACTATTTCATTCTGACAAGAATGATGCAAGAAAACATAGGTACAAACACAGGTTAGGTTTGAAGATTTGGTGGTGGTGGGGTGATAAGGAACTTTCCTGTCTGACTTCTTCTAATTGAGGAGTCATCAGTTAAAACTGAGAAAAGGTCAGTGAGTACAGGTGATTGACAGAAAAAGTGGTATAAAAGGTTAAACTCATTAGAGAAATGTAGTAATAGGATTTCCAAGCATGCTAGGTGTCCACTTGAGGCCCTCTGAGTAAACAGTCAGCTAGGTATACAATTTATTCAAAATGTTTAGCTATTTGAACACACTTAGAGAAAAGGAAGAGTTGGATTAAATTAGGACTGAGGTTTAGCAAGGTAAGAACAAGCATCAAAGGTATTGAAGGTATTTGTAATTATAATAAAGACACATAGAATCGGGCCAGCCAAGTGGCGCGTTGGTTAAGAGCTGGCTTGGGACGCCAGAAGGCCTCGGTTTGGATCCCACATATGAGGGCCAGT
>NW_017731488.1:3676722-3679249 GCF_001890085.2 Hipposideros armiger
GGGCAGTGTCACTGGCCCTCATATGTGGGATCTGAACCGGGGCCCTCTGGCGTCCCAAGCCAGCTCTTAACCAATGTGCCACTCGGCCGGCCCTGGGGTTCATTGTGATACCTACAGTTGAAATTCGACTAGATCCTGTATCTTAGAAGGTATATGTATATGGTCTGGTATACAATGAACCAGTTCCTAAAATCCTATAGTCCAAAAATCTTACATTAGAGCAAAATCCCCTACATATTCAACCAAGTGTCTAGAGATTCGATACAACAGTGCTAAGATAGTTAACTGTGGCACTTTGTTAAATATTTAAAAGCATTATATCTAGAAAAATTATATACTGTCTCAAAATATAATTATTTTCAGTTATACTGAACATAAATTTTGCTTAACAATGTATGTCTGATGAAAAAAATGCTCTAAAATAGTGACCCTCCCCACTTAGCAAAAATTCCCAAACTCCAAAAAGTCAGCATCACAAGTGCCTCATTTTCATTCAACAGAACTCTTGTCAATAATCAACAAAATCAACTGCGAATAGACAGACAAAATGTGGTGTAGATATACAATGGAATATTATTCAGCCTTAAAATGACTGATACCAAAAAAAAAAAAAGGAAAAAGAAAATGACTGATACATGCTACACATGAATGAAACTTGAAGACCTCATGCTAAGTGAAACAAGCCAGTCACAGAAAGACAAACACTGTACGAATTCCACTAATAAGAGGTACTTAGAATAGTCAAAATCATAGAGACAGAAAGTAGAATGGTAGTTGCCAAAAGCTGGGAGAAAGTGGAAATGGAGAGTTATTGTTCAATAAATATAGTTTCAGTTTGGGAAGATGAAAAAAGTTCTGGAGATGGACGGTGGTGATGGTTGCACAACAATGTAAATGTACTTAATGCCACTGAATTATACACGCAAAAAATGACGGAAATGATGAATTTTATGTTATGTACAGTTTATCATAATAAAGAAGCTGCTGAAGGGAGACAAGGGATAAGTGCAGGGAAAGACGAAGGTGACAGTTTCCGTAGTACAACTGGAGAAGTCAGCCTTAGGTAAGAGCAGGGGAATTAACCTCAGAGGCAAAGACAACAGAAAATATTGTAGAGAAGCAGGTAACTGGGTGTATTTGGTGATAGACAAATGAAGTAGTGCCTATCTAATTGTTTCTAATTTGCCTTTGAATTGAATAGCAAGAGCCCCAGCTGGGTGAGTGGGAGTAGAGTGGAGGGGAAGGGAGAAGGGAAACCGAAAAGGCAGAAGATAAGGAGGGAGGGATGAAGACAGGAAGAAAGGGACAGAGGGAAAAAAGATAATTATAAAGACTGGGAAATAAAACACACCAGGAAAGGTGGTGAGACCACCAAAAGTTTTTAAGAGCCTGTTTGAAATATAAGCATGAATGGAAACTGAGACCAGTCAGCATAGTTTTATGTTTTTCTCTCACAATGTTCAGGTGATTGGAAATAAGTATGGACTAGGTAGATAGTTGGGTTTAACCAGGGTTGTGATTTTGCTAGGGAAGTATGACAAAGAGGAAAGGGGGAGGAAGTTAAGACTATTTGTAAGGGACTCACTAAAGTAACAGGTCTTATAAGTTAAGCAGCATAAGAAAGATAGCGAAGTCTTTTTTGAGGAAAAGGTCAATGGCTGATAGTGAAAATATGACAAATCATTTCATTGGAAGTGTACAGTAAGATACCATATGGACAATGTGGCAGTAGAATAAATGAGCTGGAATGTAATGTGTGGTAGTAAAACAGTGGGATTCTGGAAATTAAGATATCAGAGGTGATGCGGTTATGTGTTCACATGGCTGGAGGACAAACAACAGGAGGTAAGAATTGTGAAAAGCTAAAATCCACGGTGTTGTGGAAGCCAGAACATGAGGTGCAAAGAAGCTGCCTCTTTTCTATAGTGGAGTGGAGCTAATGACTAAGGCATTTCATATCCATTTGGTAATTAATGCCAAATCCCTTGGATTTCTCTTACTTTTGCTTATTCTTCCTATTTTGTATACTGTACATCAGACTGAAGAATATTCACCATCACATCTCCTCCATGTATCATAGACTCTGATAGATAACATGAGTTGGGTACTATTATTAGATAATGAATGAATAAGAAAATAAATTAGCACTTATATGTTTTAAGAACATCTTCAACAAAGTATTTTCAAAATATAAAGACTGATGTTAAAAACCAAAAAAAGGGCAGTCAACCCAAATCATGCCCATAATCAGCATGTGAAAAAAAATTACAGATAGGCGCTGGCCAAGTGGCGCGTTGGTTAAGAGCTGGCTTGGGACGCCAGAGGGCCCCGGTTCGGATCCCACATATGAGTGCCAGTGACACTGCCTTCTACAGCTAAGATGCTGAACAACAGCTCAACCTGGAGCTGGGCTGCCCTGAGTCGCCGGCAAAGGCGTAGGCTGCAGCCCCTGCTGCAGTGAGTTGCCATGGTCTACTGTGTGTAGCCAGCAGCCAGCGTGAGCAGCCAGCAGCCAGCGTGAGAGGCG
>NW_017731488.1:3679964-3687354 GCF_001890085.2 Hipposideros armiger
CCCCATTTTCATCTTTTCTAATTCCTTCTGCGGTGAAAGCATTTACATTGAAGCAGTTTAATCCACAAATGAAAAATCAATGTTTAACACTCCTAATGGATTTCCCTGCTTTCATATTACAAAAGAGTCTGATTTTAGAGCTCTCTCGTTAGAATAATTAATTATAGTAGAAACATGCTTAGTATGCTCAGCTATTCAAATTATAAATACTTAAAAGTATTTCAAGCTAACAAAAGAAGACAGAAACTGCTAAATAATTGTAAACAAACATAACAGGTAGGAATATAGCTATTTAATATGATTACATTTAATATTTCAGACATTGCCTTAATTTGGGCAATTATTGGGTTGTTGGAAAAGTCACGATGCATTTTTGCAACAAAAAAACAGAAAAAATACATCGTGACTTTTCCGACAACCCAATATTTCCCCCTGTAAGTCAGGGATAGGAAGCATGTGCTACCTTGGCACTAGAGGCAGATAAACTAACTCAAAGGATACAGAAATATTTCACTGGATTATAAAACAATGGGTTTGAACAACACAATCCAGAAAGAGAATGTAAAATAGTGTAGCTATTTTGGAAATTAGTCTAGCAGTTCCTCAGGCAAGGTAAATAATAAATAAGATATATACAAGGCCCATAAAATTTCTCATGGACATTTATTGGTCATGAGAAAACATAACAAAATACAACCAAACATTCTTGGTTCCTTGCTTATGGCATATCAATAGATGTTATATTTAATGCTGTTTTAAGTTTTAATAAAGATAAAGAAAAAAAGGGTAGGGGCCGGCCGAGTGGCTCAGTTGGTTAAGAACGCGAGCTCTGAGCAACAGGGTCACTTTTTCAATTCTCACATGGGCCAGTGAGCTGTGACTGAGCTGAACTGCAACTGAGCTCTCAACAAGTGGCAGGATGGCTCAGCTGGTGACAGCACGTGCTCCTAACAACAAAGTTGAAGGTTCGACTCCCGCATGGATGGTGGGCTGCACTCCAGGTCCCCCCTAACTAAGATAGAACATGGCACCTTGAGATGAGCAGCCGCAAGCTGCCCAGATGGCGACTTAACTTGGCGCTGAGCGAGCTGCGCCCTCTACAACTAAGATTGAAGGACAACAACTTGGCTGTTCCCCTTCCCCAATTAAAAAAAAAAATTCTTTAAAGAGAAAAGGGTCATTACAAAAAACCCTCTAGGTGAACCGGGAGACCAAAGATCTAGCAACAGGAGCAGCGTGGCCAAGCCTTGTGGGATGTTGGGATGTGCTTGAGCGGGGAAGCCTGTAAATAGGTGGATGTCTTCTGGCAAAATCTTTTCCAGGAGGCTGAGGAATTTCTCCACAGAGTCTTGCCACAAAAAAATCATACACCTGAATCAGCACTTGCAAGAGGACTCCCTCAACGTAGCTGACCTGACCTCTCTCCAGGCCCCCCTGGACATCCATATTCCAGACCCCCCACCAAAGGATGATGAGATGGAAACAGATAATCAGGAAAAGAAAGAAGTCCCTAAATGCGGCTTTCTTCCTGGGAATGAGAAGCTCCTGGCCCTACTTGCCCTGGTTAAGCCAGAAGTCTGAGCTCTCAAGGAAAAATGCATTCCAGTGATCATATGGATCCAGCACCTGATCCCCAAGATTGAGGATAGAAATGACTTTGGGGTGGTGATCCAGGAGAAGGTACTGGAGAGGGTGAATGCAGCCAAGACAAAATAGAAGCCTTCCAGACAACCATTTCCAAGCACTTCTCAGAGCATAGGGATGCTGTGGCCAAGGCCTCTAAGGAGACTCATGTAATAATGATTACTGGGCCCTAGTGCATGAGCGAGATAAAGCGGCCTACGGGGAGCTCAGGGGCATGATATTGGACCTGAGGGCCTTCTATGCTGAGCTTTATCCTCCATCATCAGCAGCAGCAGCAACCTGGAAAAAATTGTCAACCCAAAGGGTGAAGAGCCCAGGGCTAGATGGGAAATAAATGACCTATACTATGTGTGGATTAAAAACAACAAACAAACAAACAAAAAAACCCTCTAAATTTAGAAACAAAATTACAGAAGCAAATGAAAAAAAAACACAAAAAACAATAACATAAGCAAAACCCCTTGAGGTAGAGAAACCCTTTACTAAGCATGATATTAAATTCAAAAGCCATAAAAAAGAAAATACAATGATTATACAAAAATGCAAAACTTCTGTACAATAAAAGATATCTAAAACCAACCAAGAGGTCACAGGATCCCAGGATGATATATAGACTGTGACAAAGGAACTTAGCTGTATTACAAATGTATGACATAACTTCATCAAAAGGGGCAGGAGAATAATGAACTGGCTTAAGGTTGGAAAACAGTGTTTTAACTGGAAACTATAAGGTTAATGACAAGAAAAATTCAACTATCTAGTTTATGTGCCCACCAAATTTCACGAATGACAAAATACAGGCTCTTGCTATAAAATGTGCTCTCCTGCCCACCTGAAAATGACATTGTTTACGTAAGTCAGATAATAATATAATTTTCCAATAACAGGGATGAATTTATGCTTAGCTCACCCACAGACCCTCTTTGTGATCAAAGAAAAGTACTTATGAGCTGGATGGTTTAGTAACCCAAACAGTCTACAGTCTTCAAACAGTAACCCAAACAAAGAAAACTAGATTGAAGAATCTAATTTATCTTAGTCTTAATTTTAGTAGAGCCACAGAATAACAAATTTAGCTAATGAACTCCAAAAAAAAAAGTCTTGGAGCAAAAATTTAAGAGACAACATAAGGGCCTTTCAAGTAAAAACTATGCTTTGTCACTTTTTTATTACAGTGCCAACCTAGTATAAAGAGCAAGCACTCATAAATAGAAATGAAGAAAATGTACCTAAAGTCACGTCTACCAAAGAAAAAAGTCCGGGAGAGGAAAATGTGTTATCAGCTAATTTTTTACCTTTCATGGCCCATTGTTTGTCTTGATTTGGGTAATTATACCCCCGTGTTGAAGTCAGGGACAGGCTACCATAGGACTAGAGGCAGGTAAACTAACAACAGATGCAGACATATTTCATTGGATTACAAAAGTATAGGTTCAAGCAATATGATCCAGAAACTGACAGAATGTAAAATACTATAGCTACTTTAGTGCTTTAGTACCAATTCCTCAAAAGGTTAAACATCATTATCATATAATCCAGCAATTCTACTCCAAGCAATAGAACCAAGAAATGAAAACTCATATGTCCACACAAAAACTTGTACATGAATGTTCATAACAGCATTATTCAAAATAGTCAAAAACTGAAAACGACCCCAGTATCCATGAACAGATGAATACATAATAAAATAAAATAGTGATTAATAAATAAAACGATGAATGATAAATAAAACCATATGATGAAATAATTAGTATTGAGTTTGGTATCATATCATATTCTTCCAAAAATGTTTCCTACACATATAATGTCCTTTTAAAACGAGTTCACAGAGCACTCCTGATAGCCATAAAGGAGTTTTTAAGTGTTTCCAGTTTGCCAGAAACAGTTTTGGTTTATACCTCTTATCCCAAAATCAAGTTTGGTTAGTGCCCCCTTTAATTCTTAAAAGAGTTCCAGTTTGGACAATATGAGTTGCTTCAGAGTAGATGAAAAAGATGAAGACTGGAGGGAAAAGACTGACCCAGGTAAATGGTGACCACAGAGAAACCATTTCTGATTGCAGAGGATTGAGAATTGACTGGCCATAAAGAAAAGTGAAAGATAGAGCCTGAGGCTAAGAGTTATGTTGCACTGTGAACAAGGATGAACAAATCTTAACATAGAGCAAGTGAGAAGTAGAGAAACAAGAGAGGGATAATACAATAAGAGAGACAAGAAGAGACAATGGGATTAAAAAACTCCAATGAGAATGCCCATCAGTAACATCTCCCTCTATACACAGGTAAATAAGGGTTAAAAAAATCTTAGCTTTGGGGCTGGCCTAGTGGCGCATTGGTTAAGAGCTGGCTTGGGAGCGCCAGATCTGAGCAGCAGGACCCCGGCTCAGATACCACATGAGGGCCAGTGACACTGCGTCCTCTACAGCTAAGATGTTGAACAACAGCTTGACCAGGAGCTGGGCTGCTGTGAGTCGCTGGCAACAGCGTAGACTGCAGTGGGGCTGCAGTGGGCTGCCGTGAGTGGCAGAAAGATGGCCGGCGAGCAACTGCCTCACCTGGGAAGAGCGCAATGATAATACCAACATGGGCCAGTGAAGCGACATCCTCCACAACTAGACTGAAGAACAAAAGGACAGCAANAAAAAAAAAAGCAAAACCATAGAATCTATGTTGAGAGTAAGAGGGACATGAAGAGGGTATGATGCATATTGGATAGGTCTTCTACATGGATATTAACATTACCAAGAGTAACATTTTATATGGACAAGAAAACAAAGAAGATCTAATCTTTAAATAGCAAAATGACTAGGAGTTCAGTCTGAGATAAAAACAAAGGTAAAGGGAGGAGTAAATGTAGACTTCAAAGGAACTAGAGTTTTTGAAGGAAAGAGAAATGACTTGGAAGGAGCAAAAAGACTCAACTTACTTCCTGGCCCTGAAGTATGTAAGGAACCGGCTTTTTTCTTGGGGATGAGTGAGACATTCAAAAAATCAGAGGAGACATTTCATTGATTAGAGCAGTTTCCCACAGTATGGAGAGTTTCCCATATGCATCAGAATCACTAGCTAACTTCTTGAAAATGCAGATTTCCATCCATATCAGATCTAATGAATGATAATCTCTGAAGATGAGGGTGAAATTCTGTATTACAAACAAGTACTCTGGATGACTCAGGTCCAGTAAAAGCTTGAGAACCCCTAAAATAGTACCTCTGAGGAAATAATATATATAACTCGAGACATACCCGTTGTTTTTTTTTTTTCAGTCACACCATTTTTTAATACATGGGAAGTATATAAGGTTAAGTATAATCATCTTAAAAGAAGAAATATCCCCCAAAACAAGTCTTTTTTTTTTTTAACAGTCTTATACAAATTTATTCTTTTAAAATGTGTGGTAAAATACAGAAGGATACAGCTGCTTAATTTCAGGGAGGACTATTTGCCCTACAAAGGCAATTTGTAGGAGAAAATGAGTATGTGGGAGAAAGCTTATGTCTGCACAAGGGAAAAAAAAGAACACTCTACAAATTTCTGTCTAATGCATGAATATAACTATTCTACAGGAGAGTGAGGGTTGGTAAGTAGAGGGTGTATCTTACTGAGCTGGATCTCTCTCAGGTCCCAGAGGATTACTTTTCTTTTTTGGCTGACATTGATAGGTAGAATTATTTGACATTAGAAAGGTAGAAAAATATCAAGCCCTCTGGAGGAGCAGTCAGAGGTTGGCCCACAAACTTCTGATTTTGAGAACATCCAACATCAAAGCAAAAATAAAATCACGAAGTGTGACTTCCTTGGGTGAGTGGATTTCATGTGATTTTTTTGTCCCTCGGCTGTTATGTCAATAAAGCTTATAGGAAAGCACAAGTATGAACACACAAAAGGAAAGGACAGGCTTCTGGATAATCTGGGACAAACAAGGCAAGCAATGAAAACCAACTATTAAAAAATAGCATCACCTGGTTATAGAAATACTTCTTCCAGCACAGGATATGGTACTTACTTTCCTCTGACATGGTAAGATTTGAAGCAAGGCTTGAAGTTTCAGGTTTCTGATCACTGACTTCGGGGTTGTTTACTTGACTGGAAGAACCAAAATGAATATGTTAGCCCCTGATTGATGTGCTGCATTGCTAACAGTGATCAAATCAAATCAATTTCTTCCAAAGCTATACAAGCAGGAGGCAAAGTAAGTCTTCTTCACGATGGCCTTATTCTTGGTTTTTAAGAGCTACCTGAAGAGCCAGGGCCAGGGTTAGCACCCACAGCATTCTACTGTTCTTGCTCATACTCCAAGACCCCTTCAGTTTTTATATCACTCAGAAATTCCAGCTAAGTCACAAGCAAATCAGATTTTTCTCTAAAGACAATAAGGTAAAAGAAAAATTCCGCAACACCTAAAACTGCTGTTACTTTGTTTTCAAAGTGCCACAGGAAAGTAGAGAGATGCCCGATTTCAGACAGTGGTTCTCATAATGAGAATTTTTTAAAAATTATACATGCTTGCTTCCAAGAAGGGGTTCTGAACCTTAAAATGGCTCATTCCACTGCATTTCACTTCTCTCTCAATTAAAAGAAAAAACAAAACAATTTTAAATTTGTTATTATACCCAATATTGAGCAACATATTTTTTTTCTTATTTAACTTATAAGGAAAATTAAGAGAAATCGTTAAAGGTAAGTCATGTAAACAGGAAAGACAAGTCATTGTGTTAGACTCTTTCATGTTGGGAAGATTCTCACTGAAATTCTGAAATGGAAATTATACTAATGTTCATCCATTACAATGTCCTCCCTTTTCTTCTACCTTACTTTCCACTCTCCAAATAGTCCCTCAACTACCAGTATAGCATAGTCGTTAAGAGTACGGATTCTAGAGCCAGATTGAGTTCATATTCCACTCTGCTGAAACTAGCTTTATCACTTTAGGCAAGTTACTGGACTTCGTTGTGCCCCAGTTCTTCAACTGTCAATGAGAGATAATAGAATTTACCTCATAGGAATTTGCTACAGGGATTAAAGAGTTAATCTATAAAAAGTACTTACAGCAGAGACTAGAACAGAGTAAGTACAATATATCTGTCTAGTATTATTATATTGGGTCGTCAGGAAAGTCATGATTACTTTCGCATTGAAAACCATAGAAAAATAAAAAATACGTCATGACTTTCCCGATGACCAATATTATACCTTCTCTCCAGTCCAGGCATCCTTCCCACATCATGTTCCCTAGAAAGAAATCTGCTCTGCAATTCTACTCTCTAGGGAGAAATGGAGGACACTGTACCAGAGGATTCACACGTATGTGGAAAGGTGAGAATGGCTAACAGTAGTTTCTACACAGCAAAATTTTAAAAAGAAATGTTATTCATATAAAAAATGCACAGCACCAAAATTCTTAAACCTCTTACAGGTTTCTGAACAAACCTCTAATATTCAAGTATAATATCAATAAAGTTTTTTCCCTTCATATATTCTGAATGTTTAAACAATTTTTCCTCAGATGTAATTAATTTGTAAAGCTAACCCCAAGATGAAGTTTATTTTTATCTATTTTCTCAATTGCCTATATTTTTAGAACAGCATTGAATGTACTAACCAAGGTATGACTATGGGAATGGAAGGTTAAAGGTAAGAAAGCATACTAAATAGTTATATCAATGTTTCCCAAACTGGTCTGTTATAATTACGTGAATGATTGGTAAAAACACAGCATTCTGGCCCCCATCTCATGACTAATTAAA
>NW_017731488.1:3694945-3696423 GCF_001890085.2 Hipposideros armiger
TTGATTCCCACATGGGCCAGTGAACTGCGCCCAAGCGGAGCTGCCGCTAAGCTGGTGAGAGCGCATGCTCTTAACAACAAGGTTTCTGGTTCCACAACACAATGATCTGGTGGACTACATGGGCCCCCCGCCGCCCCCCCTCCGCAACTATTGAGTTGTCAGAAAAGTCATGACGCATTTTTGCAATGAAAACCAGAAAAAATACGTCATGACTTTTCTGACAACCCAATACATTGAAAGCTGCAACTGGACTTAGTGCTGAGCCTGCGCCCTCCACAACTAATACTGAAGGACAACAACTTGACTTGGAGCTAATGGGTCCTGGAAAAACACAATGTTCCCCTTTCCCAATTCCCCAACACTGTTCCCTTCCCCAATTCTCCAATAAAATCTTAAAAAAAAAGAAAAATTCTTAGATTTATCAACTTGAAACAGGACCATTCTTTTCACTCAAATTTTAGACCTCTACTACAGCCTGTGAAAACTTGTTTTTCTCCTCAAAGTCTGACATTTAATCTTCCTATAATAATTATTTTTAACATGTAGTAAGTGTTCTGTGTTTTCTTAGATTCTGTTTATTTGGCATCCATTAATCACAGAGCCAGAGCTGTTTATATTTCCCTTGTGACCCAGAGCCCATGCTCCAAACCACCTCCTTTATCCAACTCACACACACCAAGTCAATATTTCCCCTGCTCTAAATTAACCCAGAGCCACACACCAGACACCTAGTGGCAGTCCCTATACCCCCAAACCCCCTGAAATTATTCAAATGTGCCGATCCTAAGTTGTTCACCCTGCCTTGCCTTGCCTCACTCGACTTGCCTGCGTTGGGAACTCTAAGAAAGGCTGAGGTCTATGTATTCCTCTAGCTCCTCTCTGCCTCCTGACCGAAACTGGTGCTTCCCTGTAACCCTGTGTGCAGTACCATGCCTGTCATTTCTAAGAGAACAGTGAGTAACATTGAACTTTTCTTTCTAATGGCAATAACTCTCAGTGTTGTGATTCAGTCACCTTAATATATATTAAGACCCACACACAAATCTGTAAGAAAATGATACCCCATGACAATCACCATTTATAGCCAGCAGAAAATTTGATTTTAAAGTGCTTTAATTTCTCACCTTCCTCTGAAGTAGTAACAATCAGGTTTCATACCTTATGGTATAGAAATTGAATAGTATGGTAAGGAAATGCAGCAGTGCAGAAAAGATGGCCCGCAGGTCAGCCTCATAATTCTTATTACCATCACCAGGTAAGGAGTAACTAACAACAATACCCATTTCAACAACTTACATAAGTCTTTTGAAACTATGACTAGAGCTTTTACTACATTAAAAATTCAAAGACAGGGCCGGCCGAGTGGCGCATTGGTTAAGAGCTGGCTTGGGATGACAGAGGGCCCCGGTTCGGATCCCACATATGAGGGCCAGTGACACTGCCCTCCACAGCTAAGATGCTGAACAACAGCTCAACCT
>NW_017731488.1:3696568-3737062 GCF_001890085.2 Hipposideros armiger
CCACAACTAGACTGAAGAACAAAACGACAGCAACTTGTCTGTTCCCCTTCCCCAATTCCCCAGCACTGTTCCCATCCTCCCAATTCCCCAATAAAAAAAATCTTAAAAAAAAAAAACACAAAAAAACCCCTCAATGACATAATTTTCCTTGGTACATTTTGTGTCTCTAATTCAGCTATTTATTCTTATAGTGTACATCTTAGATACACTGCTAAGGTTCATTTTTAACCTTACCATCACCCTGATTATTAATGCCCCACCAAGAACAGGGAATGACATTTCAAATGTTTCAAAATGATGTTTTGCTAATTGCTTATGTCTTCCTAGTTCTATATAACTTACCGTTAAGTGAGAGGGTTAAAAAATAATGGCAAAGTAATCACCAGTATACATTTCTCAACACAACGAAAAATACTAAAAACATACTAAAGAACTTCAATACTTAAATGAGGCTGGTGTCCATCCTTCTGTGATGTAAAGAATATATCTAGGGGCGGCCGGATGGCTCAGTTAGAGTGCATTCTCTTAACAAGGTTGCCGGTTCCACTCCCACATGGGATGGTGGGCTGCGGCCCCCACAACTAGATTGAAAATGGTGACTGGACTTGGAGCTGAGCTGCACTCTCCACAACTAAGACTGAAGGACAACAACTAGACTTGGAGCTGATGTATCCTGGGAAAAACACAATGTTCCCTAATAAAGTGATAATAATAATAATAATAATAATAATAATAATAATTCTTTTAAAAAATACATCTAGAACATGAAAAACATACCCTATTATTTGCTTTCAAATTTTTCTGTGGGTTTCCATAAAGAAAGGTAAATATGTACCACTCTATATTTTCTCTCAATATGAAATGTAAAAAGTTCACTCAGGATAGCAAACTGAATCAGTATTTATCTAACTTCAGAAAAAGATGCTCAAGACAAAAGGAAAAGATCCTTTAACATAAAAGTATCATAATAGAATGATTATTATTGCTTTCATTTTTTTAAATGCTAAAGGTCAAAAAACACTTAGACAAAAAAGAAAAAAAAAAAGAAGTCATGGCAAGGCAATAAATCCATTATCACTTGGGGACATTTACAATGATTTTATCTATATTAAATATTTAAAAGAAATTAAGAATTCAACCTAGTTTATAGGGTCTTATCTGTTTTTAAGAATTAGCTAGTGGTCAGATTATACTTTCTTTACTACAACTTTTTAAAAAATTAGGTCAGTTAAGGAAATTTAGGTTAAGATAAAAGTGAATTTTCTGGCAGAAATGGCATATACTGTCTGGTAAACAGATGTCCTCTTAATTTCTAAAACTATAAGAATAGTCACTGATTTTTTAAAATGACATTTCCAAATAATATACTAACTTTGCAATGCTGAATTTTCTAAGCAGACTCCTTAGCATTGTTTGCAAAATATGAATTTAAAAACATATAACATTGTTTTCTGAGAAGAAAAGGAGTCTTTTTCTTATTTTTCTGTGGAATCTGTAATATAACTGAATAATATTTAAAATCTCATAAGATTAGCTTTTCTACAATCAACTTTAAATTTTTAAAGGAAATACTTACTGGTTGCTCTGGTAAATCTTGTTCTTCTTCCATGAGGACTAATTATTTCTTTATCAGGCTTATGTGTCTGAATCGCGAGTGTCTCTCAGCAGTCTTCACAGTCTGTATAAAAAAGAGGGGAATTCAAAGCTTTATATGCTCTGAAAGCATTATCATTCAGGCCATCAGAGAATAATTTTTTAATATTTTGTTACCCCAAGCTTTCCACGTGAGTTCCAATCTCAAAATCTCAAACTTGCACGTGGCTTTTTAAAATTGACACGCTGCACCAAGTCAAGATAGGTATGATTTTTATAATACCTTACAAAAGCCAGCACGTGTAACCACTGCTGCTGTACTTAAAACATGGTTACTATAGTGCCTAATGCATTAAACATTTTACAATGACAGCCATATGCTGATAACTAGAACATTTTTTTTTAGGGTTAGAGTTATATTTTTAATGATAAAAACTAGCCTAGTAAGTCAGTAAGTTATGATAACATCTACCCTGCTTTAATGTAGAACATTTACATAACTGTTAACAGACACACAGAATCACTTTAAATGGGACAAACTGGAATATCAATTAAATACTTTTCATAACCAACTATTTGTATGTATGTAATCAATTTAAAGGAAAACTCAATTCTTCTGGATCTACTTTAATAATGCAAATAAATAAGTAAAGTGAAACTCTGAATTTTAGAATTAGGGAAAAATAGTCGTCTAAAGCCGGGACCCAATTTTATTCTGAAATGAGCGCCACTAAATATGCTGCCTAGTCAATTATTTAAGCAAAATCTTTACCTTCTTAGATCCTGTTCTTCCTGTCCTGATTTTCAAACTAAAAAAGAAAAATAGGACTCTAAGCCCCACATTTACTGGTAAGAACACATTATTGTGCCCTTCTGGCAAGATAGAGATACAGACAGACAATAGAAAACTTAAATAAATTATGAAAACTAAAAACTCCATTATTATTTAACAAAAATGAAATCAGCACGTCTCTGAAAGATGTGACTGCTTATGCTTTTAATTAAGGTCACACCTGTTTTCATTTCTCCCAACCACTGTAACCAACTTAACATATAAAGCTAAAGCGAATATAGAATCTTACTGCAGAAGTAATGAAAATAGGTTAAGTAACATGAAAAGGGGAATGAAAAACTTCAGTTATGCCAATATACCACCATTCCACGTCTATTGCTCTATCTTGGTGCAGTACAACACACTTTCAGAGCCACACTCCAGAATGGGAAAAGGAGAGAAAACATGTAAGGGATTCAAAAATGTCCAACTCTGACAGCTTTACTCCCTGCCCTGATCTAGAATGTCAAAAGAAAAAAAAGTTTAAAGGTCAGAAGCAGTGGATTCTCAATGCATTCACGTGCAGCTCATACACACAGCCTCAAAAGCTAAGTTCTCATACTATCTGACGTAGGTAACTAGTGCTGCAGAATTACAGAGAGCAGTAACTAAAGCTCACAGCAACTATCTTCCTGTATTTGTTTTGTTCTACTCAGAAGAGCATAATCAATATGACGTGAAACTGACTCACAATTTTGAAAGATAAAACATTTTCATGTTTCACCAACTTATATCTATCTTAGTTTTAAAATGAAATGTCTTTGCTTTAAGGGATTTTTATACTGTCTAAATGTACATAATGTTCATCTATGATTTCATCCCATAAGAAAGAGCCAAATCATTAGGAAAATATAATGCCTCATTTGTTGAATATTTATGTGACCAGCTCTCACCTAAACAAAAAGTGATAATATTCTATGTTTTACTTAATTCAAGGCAATAACTGTAATAACTGCTATCTCTACTTAGTAGATTCTCCGAAAGGGAGAGGGAGGGGATATTCCTTCTCATGGGGGAAGGGTTATAAAATCTCTCTGGGCAAGAGGAAGGTAAGAAAATCGTTGTTTGTTTGTTTTTTTAAAAAAAGGATACTCAATAACACATGATTTAATTTGGTTTTAAACATAGGAATAATTTATTTTTAAAATATGAACATTAAAGAACATCGATTTTTATTGATCAAAAGGGGTTATATGGGTTTTAAAAGGCAAGAAATACTACTCTTAATAGAGGGGAAATAAATTTTCAAGTCACACAAAACGTTAAAATCTTGAATTTTGCTTTTTAGAAATACAAAATATATCTAAAAATATTACAGTGATTTTATAATGGATATGGACTAATTTTCCAATTTCTTGAAATAAATTCTACGGTAAGTTGCAAGAAAACCTTCTTTAAGAGGAAAATTGGAAGACATTTCTTTCTATCTCAATTTCTTTTATGAAAATAAGCAGCCTTTGATGTTTCTATCTTTAAAATTACCTTTATTTTATCAGCTTTTAAATTTAGTGGAATAAAATGGACATAGATAATATCTGTATTTAAAAAACTTTAAAAATCAAGTAACTGGTTAATGATCACTAATAATTTTGATCATTTTAAAACAAAAAAAGAATCTACAAAGAAAGCATATGATGTATTACAGAATCTTCTGGGATTCTACGGGCAACATGACATGTGTGAAGTTTGCAAACATATATTCTGGTACATTTGTGTATAAAATGTATTGATAATGACTATACATTACATAATTTCATCACAACATGCATCTAAGATACTCCTTTCCATCAACACAGTATTCTTCCTTCCTTCCCAAAATTTGAAAGACCTGAAATATAAGAACATACTAAATACAAGAATGCAACTATTTATCATGTTCCCAGTATTTATCAGTGTGCTGAAACTTTTTTAAGATCTCACACCATTTTCTACAGTGGCATGTGATTACAATCAAAAGTCACATTTGCTAGCAACCAGATGCAAGTATTATATAACACAGACACAGTAATCCAGTACTTGATAATAAAAAAAAATACAGAATTACTATATAAATCTTAGTATTCTCACTTCCATGTACTAGTTTTAGAGTCTAACCTAATTGTGTGGTTTTGGTTTTTTTTTGAGGGGGGAGCTGTTGGGGTTTTTTTTATTTTTATTAATGTAACCTGACATTATTCTACATTCAACAAGATTCATCTTTTAAATATCCAATAATATAACAGCTTGACGTAGCAGTGGAAAGTGGATTCTTAATGTAATTTAAATGAATATAATTATAACTTAGCCAACATCCGATAAAATTACAAAACACACTCTGAATTCATCTTTTGTTTTAAGTATTTTTAAGGCACTTGAATAGTAATGTATTTTCATAATTTTCTAGTTTCAATTCTTACATTTGGTTCCTAAATACAGCTGTTTCATCGCCTTTTTTAGAGTTTGTCAGTATCTAGATGCCTTCATTAACAGAAATCTGGGAAAATCTACAACTGAGAACAGAAATAGTATTTCCTAAGACTTCACATTTCCCTACCTGAAAATGCTGACAATGAAAAAATAGAAACTTTGGTTTGATTCAATAAATTCACACAATTTTAAATATTGTCATTTCACATACTCATAAATAAAAGCAGGGTATTTTTGTAATATGGCAGCCATAATGTTTAATCCTTAGAAATCAGAAGGGAAATAATTAGTAACAAATATTTTACTTCAAAATTCTAATTAGATTGCCTCATAATTTCTGTTTTGTACCAAGTTCAACATACTATTTACCCTGTAGTTATAAATGGCCACCTAAGAACTTAGGTAAGTTACTTCAATGTGTTATTATAGCTCTTAAATATAGGAAAGAAAATTAAAAAAAAAATATATATATATATATGAACATTTTAAAGCACAGAACAATTTTTTTACAGAGAAAACAAAGTATACATCACTATTAATTACAATATCAAGAGAGGTATCTAAGTAGAGCAAAACAGTCTGATTACAGGTCCTAGCAGGGAAACTTGTATGTGGCTAAGTGTGCACAGAGATATTCAGTAGTTAACTGAATATATTTGATACAGTTCTAAGTAGAAAACAGGTCGTTCATAAATTTGATCACTGACTACTTAACTACCCACTCCAGAGCCTTATATATATTTTTAAAGCACACCAAAGAAAAGGCTACAGAAATTTTCCTGGAGAAAATTAACAGCGTCCTCCCCCAATAATAGTTATAAACAATAGTAGCCTAAAGAAGTATTTAAAAAGTGGTCTATCACCACTTAAGATTTTTATTAATATGTGGATTACCTTAGGACTTAAAATAAGAAATTAGCAAATGTTTACCATGGTATCCTCAAAATAATTATGTGTATGCCTTGAAGAATGAAAACAAAAAGGAAAATGCCTTCTTCTAAATGGCTTTAAGATGACTACTTCAAGTATTGTTACTCAACAATAACTGATCTATTCTAAAGAGGATCTATCAATGAATTGAGAAACAAGTGTCCTAACACCCAAAGTACCAAACATGAAGTCTAAAGGTATCTCTTCAAAATAAATTCTAATTCATAAACTAGGAGGCTTAAAAGGCAAAATCAGAAAACATGTCAAGAAAAATAGTTTTAAAACTTTTCTGTGGTCTCTTGCAGAACAGTGCTTATTAGCAGTAAGTGTTGGTGGGGATGGTACTAATTAGTAATTTGGGATTTGTAATGTACAGAACATATACATTAGGTTTCAAATGAAAAATAAAGGTTTATTCCAACACCTACAAATTTCTTACTGAAAATTTGGCAAAAATAACAATGAATATCTTGGAGGAGAGGAGAATAACAGAAGCATTAGAGGAAGATCTGCCCTACACCAGTCTTTAAAATCAATTATAGTGGGAAGAATAAGAGCTATCATTTACAGAGCATTTATAATACAGCAAGTATTGTTACATTTGATGTCTTACCTAATTTTATCTCCACAACTATCCTAAGACACAGGTGGTATCATTCTTATTCTATGGACAGGGCAACTGGGATTCAGAGATTTAAACAATTTGCCTCAGACAGCAATAATGCTTCAGGTTAAAGTAGAAATACATCAAGTAAAGAGTCTAGAGGGTAGTGGTGATGGCTGCATAACATTGTGAATGTACTTAATGCCACTCAATGGTATACTTCAAAATGGTTAAAATAGTTAATTTTCTTATATATATTTTACCACAATAAAAAAGTACAAAAAGACCCATGAGACTAGAAATACCAAAACAATGATCAAAAAAGTGCTTACAATAAGTGGAGAAAATATTATTAATGCTACTTTTTAACTTGTACAGTCTAACAAAAATAACAATTTGATTTCTCTTTATAACTATAAGTCTTTCATTTCCAATGTACAGACTTTTACTGTTAATGAAATGGGTAATTTTAATTACAAGGTATATGAAAATAAATTTTTACCATTTCTAGTCAGGTATAAGCATCATTTTAGAAAAACAAAATATCTTCCAACCTACTAAAACCTCAAAATTAGTGAAAGCGTTCCCTGCTTCATTATTAGTTAGCAATTAAGAATTCTTCAAAACTATTCTTCTGACCTCTATTGTGGTCTGTGTCCATGACAGCTAATTCTGTGAAAACTATTAATTTTCCTTTGGTTCTAAGAGTCCTGTGGAATTTCACCTTCTTTTTAGTATCTGATAGCACACAGTGGGCATTCAACAAATATTTGTTCCATCAAGCACCATTTCCAGACTCTTGAGTCCTCAAAATATTTACTTAAATACATATAGAGGCACAAAAAATTAAAACCTTCACTTTTCCCATTTCTCACTAAGGATGTCTAAATTACAACTTTAATTCTTTACTAGGTTTTGTTAGCTGGTTTGAAAAACATCACTTTAAAGTTTGTGTTAACTCAAAAGTTCCCTTAAAAAAAAAAGCAAGGAATGATATACTTTAAATCAAATTTTAATTATATCTGTAACAAAGGGTCACAGCACAGGTACTACTTTAGAGATTAGGAGCCCTTAGGTTTCTCTCCCTTAATAGGCTAAAGTTTTCAGTTAAAAAGGAAGGGAAGAAAAGGGAAGGGAGGGGAGGGGAGGGGAGGAAGGAAGGGAGGGAAGGAAAGAAGGAAGGAAGGAAACAAGGAAGAAAGGAAGGAAGTGCCCACATCCTAATTTCCAGAACCAGTAAATGTTACTTTATTTGGAAGTCTGCAGATGTAATTAAATTATGGATTTTATAATGAGATTATTCTCCATTATCTAGGTAGGCCATAAATGCCATCTCACGTCCATATATGAGAAAGGCAGAGGGAAATTTAACACATACACTGAACTGAGAAAGCTATATAAAGATGAAGGTAGAGACTGGAGTGATGCGGCCAAAGAATGCCAGCAAACACCAGAAGCTGGAAGGGACAAGGAACAGATTCTCCCCCTAGAGCCTATGGAGGAAGTGCAGCCCTGCCAACACCTTGATTTCACACTTCTGGCCTCCAGAACTGTGAGAGAATAAATTTCTGTTGTTTCAAGCCTCCAAATTTGTGGTAACTTATTATGGCAGTCACAGGAAACTAACACAAATAGCAAAGAAGTTTATTTTGTTTTTCATTCGTTTTTGCTATGACCTCTCTGCTTGGGTTTGTTGGCCATCTGGCTGCTGAATGAAATACACAAGCTGAAAACAAAGGTAGGAAATGAAGAAAAGTATGTAAATAAGATAACAGAACATTACTGTACATACAGCTGCAAAAATGCTTTTAAACATTAAGAACAATAGGGTAAACAAAAAACACACAAAAACAGCTTGCTTCGGCAACACATATACTAAAATTGAAACGATTAGGCCCCTGAACAAGGATAACACACAAATTAGTAAAGCGTTCCGTATTAAGAAAAAAAAAAAAAACACACTCAAAAACTTTTTAAATCATTGGACAGTTTGCCTAATAGAACTGTCATATTACTACCAAGTTAACAATTCTCATGCTTTCACTCTGAGCCAAACCCTAAATTTATAGAAGAAATTCCCAGCTAACAGTGACATTGGTGGTCCCAGTGTTTCACGGGTCTTGAGAAGCCTTACTGATTTAATGTCTTGAGAACAAACTCAAGTACAGATGGTCCCTGACTTTTGATGGTTCAATTTATGATTTTTCAACTTTATGATGGTAGACACATTCAGTAGAAACTGTACTTCAAATTTTGAATTTTGATTTTTTTTTCTGGGGCTAGCAATATGCAGTACAAACTCTCTCATGATGCTGGGCAGCAGCAGTGAGCCACAGCTCCCAGTCAGGCATGTGATCCTGAAGGTAAATAATCAATACTCTACAGTGTACGGTGTTGCCAGTGTTTTCTGGCTATTATGTTCTAAACACATTTAAGGTAGGCTAGGCTTAGCCATGATGTTCAGTAGGTTAGGTGTATTAAATGCATTTTTGACTTAGGATATTTTCAACTTATGATGGATTTATCAGGATGTAACCCACATCGTTAAGTCAAGGAACACCTGTACTGGTATCCATCTGTAAGACAGCACTTCAAATCAGCATACAATCACTATACTCTGCTCTTCAATGTGTTTGCTTAGAAAAAAAAATTACTGCTGGAGTTAAATCTGAAAAGATACACAAGTCCTCCTTTTCAGTTGATCTTAACTAACAATCTTAAGCAAACTGTGCCTCAAGATTGAAGCTCATATTTTTCTATTTTGATTAAAGTTCCTATTTTATATTTCTCTCATGAAGTCAATTTGTGGTATCTTTAGAGTACTATGCTTCTCCATAAAAGTATTTTACTAAACGTTTCATTTTAAATTTTGTAACACTATGCTAAGCACTGTATTGAGCATTAATAGATCATATAGTATGGTAGTAGATAATAAAAAATTTGTATTATTAAAAAATGTGACTTTTCTAACTCAGCAAATGATTTTTTTTTTTTGGCACGTGTTTCTTTGGGGCTTTCTTTTGTATATGTCTTAAACAGGGCCTTAAAATTATGTCAGTGTTGAAAATGCCATTTAACTAAACACTAAAATGTATAGATTTAAAAGAATAAAAAATTATAGGCTTAGCTAATTTAACCAATAAAAGCTGTCAATGCTAACTTCAAGCAACAAAGTAAACAAGAAGAGTAAATTTTAGGAACTTACTCCTTTTCTTGTTAAAGACTTAATTGAAACTATTTTCTCAAAGGTTCTCTGTATTATTTTCTGGTTGGTCTAAAAGCAAGGGATCGAATCTACAGAGGCCAGCAGTCTCAAATGTTAGAGTCTAACTACAACTCAAAAAGGACTATCAAACTCATTCACCGAAAGAAAAATATATGACATACGTAGCATTTCAGGGTAGATATGCACTGGAAAAAAAAATTCTTGCAATAAGTAGAACCAAGACTAGTAGTGGTATCTTATAAATTGGTTATAACATGTTAAAGTCAGAAATAAAGTTATACTAAATGCAATGTGGTATTCTGGAATGGATCCTGGAATAGAATAAGAACATTAGCGGGAAAAAAATAGTGAAATCTGAATAAAGTCTGGAGTTTAGTTCATAGTAATGCACCAATGTTGGTTTATTAGTTTTGACAAATATACTATAGTTATGTAAGACAGTAACAAGAGGGTAAACTAGGTAAGGGGTATTTGGGAACTTTCTGTGCTATCTTTGAAATACTTCTAGAAATCTATTCCAGAATATCATTATCCCCAAATTAAAATTATTCCAGAATAATTATTCCAAAATAAAAGCCTTATCTTAAAAAATGAGGTTATCATCACACACTTACTAGAATGGTTAAAATAAACAAAAGAAAACTGGCCATACCAACTTAGTAAAGATGCGGAGCAACTAGAACTCTCATATATTGCTGGTGTGAATAAAAAAAGGTAACAGCACACCCATTATGGAAAACAGTTTGGCAGTGTCTTATAAAAGCTAAACACACACTTAACATACGACCCAGCAATCCCACCCCAAAGTATCAACCTAAGTGAAATGTAAACTTATGTTCCCACAAAAACCTGCACGTGAATGTGTATAGTGGCTTTTTCAAATATACACCATAGATCAGAAACAACTCAGATGTCCCTTAAACTGATGAATGGATAAACAACTGCTGTACATCTATACAACGGAATACTACACAGCAATTCATGCAGCACGGATGATCTCAAATGCATTATGCTAAATGAAAGAGGACAGGCTTGAAAGTCTACATATTGTATAATTGCATTTATAGGACATTCTTTATATAACTATAAGAAAGGACAACAAATCAGTGGTTGCCAGGTACTGGAGAATGGGGAAGGGGTTGGCTACAAGGGGGCATGAGGGAACTCTATTAGGGTGATGGAACTGTTCTGTATCTTGATTGTATTGGTAGTTACATGATTTTATGCATTTGTAAAACTCATAGAGCTATACACTTAAAAGGATGAATTTACTGTATGTACACTATAGCTGAAAAAATAAAATAGGATCTGTTTAGATTTTTAGAAAAAAAATTAAACACGTGAAGTTGAATAAAATTCTGAATACAATATTATCAAATAAAATTACAAACACAGTTGGATCAACAAACAGTTTATGAGTACAATGATTTGAAATGTTGGCTAATAAAATTATAAACATAGTTGGATCAACAGTTTATTTACGAGTGCCAAGATTTGAAATGTTAGCTATATTACTTGATATCATAATAGAAGAGTTTTCCATTAAAAGAGATGACTTAAATATGGTGAAATGGTATAAATTCTTATTTTTTTGTTTTAAATGTGACTACCTTCAAACAGACGACCTTCCCTACCTAAATGGGAGTGGTGGAAGAATTCTACCCCTATGCTAAGCTACTAAAAGTAGATCTATACAATATACAATCATTCAGAAACAATTACACCTAAATTAGCTGTTATTTATTGAAAGACAGGAAAACACAGAGAAAGCGGAGGGAGGAAAAGAAAAACTTAAGAGATGGGCAATGAACCACATAAAAGATCTCTCTGCAAAACAAATACACAGTTATCAGACAGAAGAATTATTCTACAGCAAAATACTTTGCAAACCCCATGCCATGAAAACGTGTGTCTGACAAAGAGGAAAAAAATCCCAAAGAGAATTCTCTAGTTTAAGTTTTGGAAGAGAAAGATCACAGTCCACATCATTTACTGGAGTTATTATGGTTAACATTAAACAGCATTGTTTTCTTTAAAAAATATTTAAAGGGCTTATAGGCACAATACCAAAAAGGTGCAAAAACTTGTTAAGCAGGCTTGCTTTATGAGACACGTTTCTAAGAAGTTTGTGATCAAGTTTTTATAAAGTCAATCATTCCATTTGCACTATAGGAGCTTATTATTTAATAAAGCAAATTAGCACAAGGGAAAGAGAGGGGATTTGGGGTCAAAAGCATTCAGCTTTGTTTCCTACCAGCCATAAGACCTTGGGCACATCAGTTTTAATTTACCTTGTAAATATAGATTCATTTTAAAATTCAATCAATTAATACTTAGGAAAAGAGTCTAGCACAATGCACAATGCCTAACACATAGTATTGGTACCCTACAAATGTTAGTCCCCTTTGTATTCATAAGTGTCTTGCTATGCACTGAGAGTGGAAGAATAAATGAATAAGTCAGGACCATTTCCATAAGGCATTCACAGTCCAGCTATGACACCATAGCAAATCCATCCATAAAAGAAAAAAAAAGGATAAATTTGACTTCATCAAAATCAAGAACTTCAAACCTTTAATTTATATTCTGGTTTCTATGCCACTGTAAAATTTTTTTAATGGAAGTCATAACTGAGTTTTCACTAATGGTCTTTTCTTAGTCCCCATCTTATTTCTATTTCCTGCAGGATTTGATGATGCTGACTTCTCCATCTGTACTATATTCCTTTTAGGGTATCTGAAAATTGCCTTCTTCACCCACAAGGGAAATTTAGGGAAAACCAATTAAGTTTACAATACTGAGTTCTCCTATCTAAGAGTACAGTACGTATTTCCAGTTAATCTTTTATTAATCTCTTAGTAGATCCTCTCCATTTATTTATGTTGGTATTTTATCTTTTTGTTTGTTATATTTGTCATTATGTTTTCTCAAGAAGTTGCTTTTATATATAGGAAAGCTGCTGATATTGGTACATTAATTTTGTAAATGGTGAAAGTCTCTTATTGTTCTAATGACAAGAACAGTAAGATGGTTGATTCCTGAGTTTCACGTATATATTTTCCCTTGCTGCATAAAAAGTTTTGCTTCCTCTTTCCCCAATATTAACCTGTTTATTTCTTCTTGCCTAATGATATTGTATTATACTTCTACTATAGTGTTAAGTAAAAGTACTAACTGTTGGGCATCCTTTTCTTGTTCCTCACATTAAGGAGAATACTTCTAGAATACCGCTACTAAGCACGATAGTGGTTTGGTTTGAAATACATTTTTTTCTTAGTCGTGTTGAATAGAATTCATCAAGAATTCATCAATTTTAATTATAAAGAGAATGCTTATCAGGAATGGATATTAATTAGGTCAAATGCTTTTTTGGCATCCAAAAAGATGACCATATGGTTTTTTCTCTCACCTATTAATATAATGCACGTTAACAGATTGTCTAATATTGAACCACATATGAATTTATTACAAAGAAGAAACCTTTGGGTTGTAGAATATTATTTTAATGTACTGTTAAATTTGATTTTCTAGTACTGAATTTAAGATATTTACATTGATATCTGGAAGATTTTTCCGTATTTTCCTATTTTGTGCTGTCCATGAACATTTCATTGGCTTTCTTAAAAGAACTGTAAACTTTCCTTCTTTATCCATGCTCTGGAGCAGACATAATTACCTGTTCCTTAGTTATCTGAAATAACATACCTATGAAAACATTGGGTCTAAAGGTTTTTGTGGAGCAGTCCTTTGCCAACTTTATTAATTCCCTTCATTGTTATTGGACTCTTGAATTTCTCTCTTCTGGGATCAAGTTTGGTAATATTTTTCTAAAAGAACCACTTCATCCAGATTGTCAAGTTCATTTGTACAAGGTTTTACGCATATGTATGTGTGGTTAATTTCATTCTCTTTAGAATGCTGAATTCTACAATATAACCTTCCAAACGTCAACCAAATCAGTTTACTCTCAATGAACTTCCTGCTGATCAAAATCAAGAATCAGAACATTCTGGTTCAAGAGAGCTGACAAAGCAAACCCATTTATAGCCTCTCTCTCCAGAGTCCACACCATAAAAATAACAGTAAAAGAATGAGATAGATAAAATATGCAACAAAGAAAATTTAAAAAGTGCTTTCGGGGGGAAAAGACTCAACAAATTTTTAGAAGACAAAAAGTGGATAAAGGTTCGTATCTGAGTCATTCATTTACTCACTTCAAGAAATATTTTATGTACTAGGCATTGTTCTAAGCACTGGAGATAAAGCATTCTGCAAAAAAGACAGAGTCCCTGCTTCCATTGCATTTATATTCTAATCAGAAGGAAGAGACATATAAATAAATTATTATTTAAGCGGTGGTAAGAAAAAATAGGTCAAGGAAATAGAGAAACTACTATGTAGAGTTTGGGTTGTTTATCATATGTGGCCATTGAAGTCTCTGCTGTCAGTTGAATGGTCAGGTAATCATTAAACGCCGATTTCTTTAGACGCCTTAGATTTCCTTAGGAGCCAATAAATCTTCAGTCTGTACTGATGGGCTCTGTATACATATTAGGGCACGCTTTTAACACTCAGCAAGTCAATTTACAACTATGCCTTGGCCTTCACTACCTTCTTTCACAGAGCCTCAAGGTGAACCAGAACTGAGAGCTTAGGGCCTTCTCAGGTCTTTCCTAAACATGCACACAGCCCCACATGTGTGCACAGCATTCTAGATTCCCAGAAATACATCAGAACTATACAGATCCCCTATGGACCCCTCATTCCTCAGCTTTTCCTTTTAAGCTTTTCGGTTAGCCTGTTGTTTGTCCCAACTGTTAATTCACTGCCACAGGCAGCCAAGATGTTCAACAATTGCCACTAATTGTTTTTAATGAATACCCTGATGGGGAAAAAGCTGTTTGTACAGGATGAGCTCCAAGTCAGGTCAAATACAGACAGTCTTGTGAATGAGGTCTTTCAAGAACCCACCAGAGAGGTCAAATAATGACAATTTTCTGGGAATGGGGCTTTGAAGGAGCTCCAGTCTTGTTCTGCCTCTTCCAGTGGCTTCCAGGCTGCCAGCTTTCACCATGCTTGGGAACAGTTGGTTTTCAAGGCTACCATGGAGCTGGAGAGAGTGGGAATGGGAACAAGGCAAGCTGAAGCTCTACAAAGTTCACTGGTTTTGCTAAGATTCAGCCATCTTTCTTGAGTAAATGCCCCTGGATTGCTGCAAGCCTGTGGTTAATTTTCAGTTTTGAAAAAGTTGATTCTGACTATTTTTGCCAGGTTTCTCATTGCTTTTATGAAGAAGAGAATTTTCAAAGGTTCTTACTCTGCCATCATTAACATCCTCTGCATTTAAATTGAGAAACTCCTTCAGCTCAATTTTTATATTTATTAATTTGTTATTCAGTCCATTTTTATTTTTAAAATTCCAATATTTACATTGCCTCTGAAATTACTAATAATGCTTATCTTAAAATCTCCTTCGGTTTGTACTATTCACTATTTCTTTTAGTATTGGTTGCCATTTGGTACCTCTCTTTCATAGCATTAATTTTCCTCAAATGACTGATAAATCCAGGTTATCAGTTCATATTTGTAATTGGGAGCATCAACTAAACAGTTTTTCCTTAGAGTAGATGAGAACCTTTCTTCATCTGTTGTTCTATGCAGGTTCTAGTTATATGCATCCACTTCTAGTGACTATGAAAGAGGGGTGAAATGTGCAGTTAGGCAGTATCTGCAGATACCCTGATTTCTGGATATGAATCCCTGTCTCCTCTGAACAGCACATAAATTATTAAGGATCTATCTGGTCTCTTATGCCAGGATTCAGACTTTAGAGAGTAGCTATCATAGCCTTACCCTGGAAAGAAACACTGGAGTTAGCAACTCACTTTGCTTTTTGCTTCCTCTACTTTTGTTATAGCAGTCTCTATCTAGTTGCTTTAATCTATTCCTGCTTCTTTCTCTAACCTCAAAATTCATTTATAAAATATTTACTGAGTGTCTACTATGTGCCAGGCACTAGTTTAGATACTGAGAATTCAGTGATGAACACAATCCCCAGCCTCAAGGGAACTCATATTCTAATAGGAAGATAAACCAATACACAAGGTAATATGATTTTACAAAGTAGTAAGTACTGTGGAAAATAAAGAATAGAGAGTGACTACAGGGAAGTTATTTGAGATATGGTGATAATAATTTCTCTGAGGTGGTACATTTTCATGAGAGCTGAATAATGAAAAGAAGAGAGCTATAAGATGTGAATGAGGGCTTTCAAAAGGAAACAAATGTAAAGAAACTGAAAGGATAACATCTTGGCATGTTTGAGAAATAGCAAAAAGGCCAATGTTAGCAAGTGAATGAGTGGTAATTAATGAGGCCTGAGAAGCAGGCAAACAGCCAGATCACACATGCTGCTGTAACATACAATACAGAGTTTAGGAAGGCAATGGGTACTTCAAGCAAGGAAATGACGTGATTTGATTTATATACACTGCTACGGGGAGAATAGACTATAAAGAAATATATGCCCTCCCCAGGCAGATTGTTCAATGTGTTTGGAAAGCATCTCTCTGGGCCTTCTCCAGGGGACAAACACCAGATGCTCAAAATTGAGAGCAAGGACCAGGAAACTGATGAATGCTTCAGGCACCCTTCTATTCTTCATATTTGTTTACTTGGAGTTTAGTACATTTCTGAAATTTCTACGTATACTTCCAGCTGTGATTTCTACTCCTAGTTTCTCTACTGATCTAATCTTATGTTTCCTATCTTTTGGAAATTCACTGAAGTCTCATCAGCTGATGGCAACTTTTCTTGATTTACTACCTTTTAAAAAAACACTAACATATCTACTCAGAGTCCTTTGTCCTCAAGAGTCCTGCTGAAATGGACACAAATACCCAGCACACCTACATTCAGCTGACCTCCCTTAAGGCTCTTTTTAGAGTACCCCTAAGAAAGCCTTTCAGCTCTCATAATTCAGGCATGAGCACAAATTACATTTCTGTGGCCAAAAAATTGCAACAACTACCCTGCTGTACTTTCTACAGACAGACAAAAGCCATCAGCATGCTGGTCAACTCCTTCCATAAATAAACAGCTCAGCCAAATGACTGTGGTAAAGTTGATGAATTCTTCTGGCTTCTTTATTTGGGAGGCATGACTGATGACAGACATATCATGGTATTGTCAGCTGTAAGAATATTTATAGTAACTTTACACTTAACAAAATACTATCAGAACTTACTGAGAAAGAATTTTTTAAAAACATACTTAGGCTGTACCAAATCCTAATAGGAACAATATTTTATCAGGAATAAATTCTCTAGGAAGCATTGTTTTTATAATTTCTAATATTACTTGTAAAATTACCATTTGAAACTGTTTATAAAACAATCTTTAATAAAAAAATAAATAACACAAGCTTCCAATAAAACAGGGAGATTTGTTCCACAGGAAAAATTGCAAAACCACAGTAAAAAATATTGAGAAGGCATGAGTTAATCTAAATTAGATATGTCAAAGTAGGTTTAATAATAATCCAACAATTTACTACTTTCCTTCCAACTCTCCTTGGACCCCTCTTCAGTTTTTAGTACTTTGTCAGTTACAAGCATAAGAATTTCTCTAATGTGTGGAGATTCAGACTTCACAGAACTGACAGCCTCCAAAATTTTATCTTCATCCTATTTTAATCTGTGAAGCAAACATTTCTAAGAGAATCACAATTTTTTCTGTAAGTACTATGGCCTGTGACATATGGTATATTGCAATGTGAATACTCAAGAAATGTGTTGCTTTCAGTTATATAGAAAAATGTGTACCCTATTTCATCCATTTTATAAAATCAAAATTAAGTCTTTGGAAATGTTATATCTAGCTGTCAGAAGAACTATAAAATCTAGGTTCAGTACTTTTATTGTTTTATTTCCCCGAACTTATTTATTCCTTCAAAAATCCATCACCCATAATTTCAGCGCTGTCTTTTCAGCAAAGAGTGAAGAATAGTGATATAAATTTTAACACTTGTTATTTTACCCTTTTCAACATAATTCATCTCTTTAAGAGGCAGGTTTGGCAAGCCTGAAGCATTAACTCTGGAGCCAGGCTACTTAGGTTCAAATCCCAGCCCTGACAATGATGAATGGTGTGGGAGCTTAGACAAGTTATTTAATTTCCTGGGCCTCAGGTACTTCATCGGTAAAATGGGAATAATAAGCATCTTTCTCATAAGGTTTGAATGAGTTAATATCTGTAAAGCTCAGTACCTAACACATAGTAAGCATGATATAACTGTTTGTTGAAGAACAATAAAATAAGTACCCTAGACATAAGATAAACAGACTCAGTTAAGAAATCTGGTCTTGAGTGAAAGTCAATTCATTAACTAGCCCCTCTTCGTTTCTGAAAGGGCAAAATATTAAAATTATTAAGGGTAAGATCCAAACAACAAGAGATTCCTATGAGAGATTAAACAAGTTGAGCCTGTAGCCCTGATACCCTTTGTCACTGGCTTTGATTCCAAATATTCTACACAAGAACTTTTCCTACAAGTCCTCAAGGAAAGCCGTTTCCAAGCTTATGGGCAATATAACATTGAATGTCAATCACCTCCTGTTACTTAGCAAATATGCAGAACTCATCATGGTCACAAATACTTTCAGGAGATCCAACTGTGAGTTGTGAGCTATTAATAGCTAACATTTA
Source organism: Hipposideros armiger (assembly GCF_001890085.2). Taxonomy (NCBI): domain Eukaryota; kingdom Metazoa; phylum Chordata; class Mammalia; order Chiroptera; family Hipposideridae; genus Hipposideros; species Hipposideros armiger. The sequence goes on from NW_017731488.1 coordinate 3,714,866, forward strand.
TGGAATGTTTTTTTATGGGTCAGGCACTGTTCTAAGTATTTATATATATCAACTCATTTAATCCTCTCAGTAAGTCTATAAGATAGGTATTATTTATTATGACCATTTTATTGATGAGAAAACTAAAAGCACAGAGTAACTTGCCCAAGGTTATACACCTAGTAAGTCACCAACCTAGAACTTAAGCCCAGGCAGCCTAGCTTCAAACCACAGCTACATGCCTCAATATGGAACATCCCAGACAGGACTGATGATTTTTAAAAGCTGATCAAGTTAAAAATGTATGCCATGCCATGCTATAGTCACCAACAGCCAGAATTCACAAGCCAAGTAAATGAGGAGATACTAAGAAGGCAACTTTTCTTCTTTATCCTCTCTCATTCTCATTCTTCTCCTAAACCTCCCAAGTAAATATGAGTTAATACAAGTGAAATGCTTTAAATAGTGCCTGGCACATAGTAAGTGTTCATTAAGTGTTAAGAGGTGGTAGTGGTAAAAATAGAGTATGCCTCCTGACCCTGCCTCACTCTATTGGCTACCATATATAGGAACTGTTGTTATCTTGACCATCTTTCCCTCTCTGTGAGTACAGGAAATGAATCAGAACAATCAATAAATACAGTCCACTGTAACAAACCCAAATAACTCTTTAACCTATTACTTTCACCTGACCATATACACAGGAGCAAACTACTACTCAGTTCCCTTTTCTTGGCTTAAAAGAATGGATTAGGGCCAGAAGAAAGTAGAATAAAACAACTTTGTAACCTTTTGACCAGTTGCCAAGAGCAGAAGAAAAGTTTGTGCAATGCAACTTAATCTACCTAAATTGACTGTTAGATGGAAACTAACAGAGGATTATAATGATAGAAGCGCTGCATATGAACAATTTTCAACCTCACGATTCTGTATTATTGCGGTTTTAAAAATGATGTGCCCAGACATAGTAAAGAACAGAGATGACAGCAACGATAATCAGGGCAATAGGATCTTCTCCCACTCTTATGTTCTGTGCAATTATTTAGGTTAAAAGTTTTAACAGAATCAAGATACATTTCAGAGAAGGAAACTAGAAAACCCAAACATTTTCAATTCCAAAAAGACAATACTGGAAAAAAATCTAGCAGTCACTAGAATTTGTTAAGCTGTGGCACAATGCATTAATATATCAACTTAGTGGAGACCAACAGTTTGTTTTGAATGAAATACAAGAAAACAAAATAAAAAATTTACAGTACCTCACCAGTAATAAAGATAAATGTTGTTTCATAAAACTTGTTTCCATTTTAAATATTAATACGTACATATATGTATATAAATACTGGGTAGGTAACAATGAAAAATTCATTATAGTGGGGCTGTGATTAAAATAGTTTGAAAGCCACTTTACCAGAAGGTAAAAAAACTGGTCAAAGAGGAGGAAAATATTCACTTCAAATTACATATGAAATAAAATTTGCAGTTTTGGTATTTCTCTAAATTATAGTTTTTTAAAGGCAAGACTCTGAAAAAGAACAAAGAAAAAAAAAGAAAAACTTTTCTCCTGGGTAAAAATCAATAGTTTAACAGAGTTATTGCAAATTAACAACAATTTCACAGGATGTGAGGTATTGAAACTAAATAAACATATACTAACAAGAGACACATAAAAATGAAATAAAGCTAGATTTTTAAGTTCACTACCTATTTTAAATGCCACACCAATATAAGTGATGACTATTCTCTTTGCAAAAGCTCTCTTTCTCTCAAGAACACTTATTCCTCAGTGTTATCTAATCACTGCCTACTAACCTATAGTAAAGTAAGTCCTGGTTAATAGGAAAAGCAGATTTGGAAAATTCAGTGATGTAATAACACTAATTAGTAGGGCATTTTATAAATAAGACAAATATGTACTTTTTTTTAATCTTAAATGTTTTCTAAATCCCGAAATAGTCTAAGAAAAAAATCATACACATATATTTTGGATTATGCTGTCGATAAAGAGATGACCATCAGTTTAATAGAAAAAATTAACATCATTATGCTAAATTAAAATTCCCTCTTATTTTGAAAAAAGGAAGAACAACAGATGAATCTGACCTAAATCTTTTTCAACTACTATGGAAACTAAAGAATAAAGTTCAATTCCACCTAAGAGCTAATCATTGTAATTTATTCCCATAGTAACAGTGCTGATAGCAACAACCTAACAATTTTTCTAAATTCAGTTATTGCCACATTATTAAATTTCAAGTGAAAGGAAACTATCCAAATTTTACAAGATAAACTGATTATCAAACCCTCATATACAGAGTTGTTTTTGAAACAAAAATTACATGTTTAAATCAAAGTAAAGAACATTCTAAATACCAACAAGTAAATCATTACAGCAAAGCTTATACTTTTCAGCTCCATAACAATACTTTTCCCACCAAAAAGAGAAAAAAAAAAATCAAGACAAGCTACTATAAAAAAGTGTACTTAATGTCCGAATAAAGGGAGTTAATATATAAGAATTAAAATAAGTAGTATCCCTAACCAAGTGTCACTTCTTACCAGAAATAATCAGGTGTTTTTTTTTTCCTGTTAACCAGATTCCGTTGATTCTCAATTGTCTTCAAAATACTTACAAAAATAACTTCTCATCACATCTGAGTCCCAGACTTTTGCATTGAGCTGCAACCTCAACTAATATTAAATCACCTCGTTCCCTTAGAGGTGTAACAAAAAGATTTTTTAATTTGGGAATAATAAAAACACAAAAAAATTTAATATAATATTCTAAATGACTATTTGCATTTTTTAATTAAAAAAAAGGAATTGGTTTGTGAAAGTTCCCCTCCTTTCTACAGTAAAAATAAAAACACTAATTATTAAATATATTACTCTAAACATGGTAATCCTAAAGAGATTAATGTACTTAATTCTGCACAAATTTCCAAATTTGGAAAGGAGAATGGAGGTAAGGCAAAAATTCGTTTTTAGTCTTGTTTTATATTTCTAAGTTGTTAAATTCATATTGGAAACATTAAGATTTTGGAGTTTAAAACTATTATATAAATTTATTTAATATTCTACAGATCAAAGAAAGGAAAAACAATGCTAAGGGGTAAGACATTTTAGTAATATTGTAAATATTATTTACTAATAATAAAATATAGAATACATTTTATTTATACTGCCTGTTCTCCAAATAACTCTAAAGTAATTAACTTCCATAAGTTAATTACTTTAGATAATTTTTATTACATAAGGTAATTTTTTTTAAGAGGGAAGGATCTGGTCCTGTTTTGCTTTCTTAATATGTGGTGTTTGCCGACTAAGAAAATAGGTAGTAAAGGGTTTGCAATTTCCCCTAAGCCAGCATTAATAAAAACACCAGGTAAAACCCCCCTCTAAGATTTCCAACCAAAAGCAGTATTCTTTTGTGTTTCAGAGAAATTGAATTTTTAACTGTAACCTATGAAAGTAATCAGTAAATTAGTAGAACTTTCTACAAAAAGGTCATGAACTCTGGAGCCAGAAAGACCAAGTTCAAAATCCAGCTCTCCTGCCAACTAGCTTTGTTACTTTGGGCAAGTTATGTAACTTCTGTGCATTCGTTTTCTCATTTGTAAAATGGAAATAAGAATAGTACTTCATAGGGTCGCAAGGATTAAAGAGTTAATGTATGTAAACCAGAATAGTTCCTGGCACATAGTAAGTCCTACCTACGTGAAGTTGGCTTTTATTTTTACTGTTTACCATTACAGATTTTACAGTTCAGTTGTGAAAATGTTTCCCAAATGAAAATTATTTAATTGTACTTATAAAGAACATGATTTTCTATTAGTTAAGCTATGATGCACAGTAATGCAAGAATCTTAAACTCAAATAATGATGAGAAATCACTGAGTGTTTTGAAAACAAAAGAAAATCATAAATTGTTTAAAATATCATATACCATTGTCACTAATAAAAAGCAACACATTCTTAGGAATAAAGCTTTTAAAATTCTAATTATGTTGTCTCTTTGCTACACCCTGGAGATGCAGGCTATGTTAAGTCTTATAGTTGAATTCAGACGTGTACAAATGAAATCAAATTCAGAATTCAAGTATAAATGTCAGTCCTGTATAATGTCACCTAGCTTACATGAACAGCCTATTTATGTATTATGATAACTGTACATAGTAAGTATCCAAAAGAAATTTGCTGAAAGAACTGTATTACAAAAATTTCTGCTATTTTCTAGGGTGAATAAAAAGAAATCTAACTAATACAAACATTAACCACGCTAATAAGTTAAAGTGCATCCAACACAATCTGTAGTAAGATTCCTAAGATATGAAGTACTGACTGCCTTAGTATTTAGATTACATATTTAGAAGGGGAAAATAGTAAAGATAAATTATATGAAGCCCATATTTTAAATGTTTTTAAAATACTATAAATAACAGAGAAAATACCCTAATTATTTCTACATTTAATAATTAGATACTCCAGGACTTAGGTTTATGGGACCAAATAAAAATATAAAGATGATAATATGGCTGCTGTTCCATTGTTTGCTATGTTCTCTGCCAATAAAACATATAAGGCAATTTATAGCTTAAGCCATGTATTCTGTACAAGACCATGCACTTGTATTTTTAAGTTAATCAGCAGATAGCCCGCCTATTTTCCACTCTTCTATTAATATGACAATTCAACTCCTTGGTATAAACCAATTAAGTGACTGCATGGGAAGAATAAACTATTCCTAATATTCTTAAATGTATTTTTAACTATCTATGTTGAACTTATTCTATGTTGAACTATTTTGAACTATGTTTCTTCTATTTAAGTCACTAATAAGTTAAAATACCCTGTTTTTATATGCAGAACACAAAAATCTTTTAGACAAACAACTACAAAAAAAGATGTTCCATGAGCCTTTTAACTGTAAGCAAAACAAAGAGAATGGAGCCGTGAAGTGGCTTAGGCACATCACAGAAACTATCATACCTCAAGGTACAAATGGTAAGGATGTGGTGCAGGTGTAATTTGTTTCCTAAGTTTTTAAAACTGCATTTTCCTTAAGACATATCCTAGGGCTCAGTGATAAAAAATAAAACATGTGAAACAAAGTACAGAAGCAAGTAAAATGATGAAAAATAACAATAAAAAATAATCAAACCAAATAAAAACAAACAAAAATAAATTATTGACGAGTAGGCATAAAACTAATATGCAGAAATATATTAGATTGTTAGAAAAGTCATGACGTATTTTTCTGTTTTTCATTGCAAAAATGCATCATGACTTTTCCGACAACCCAATATTTTAAATTGAGCCCTGAGGGATAACAACTAAGATTTTGCCAAACTAAAGTAGAAATTTCTATAGAAAACCCAACAGTGATTCCTTTCCTGAGCTTTAAAAACACATATAGCAGGCCCTTGAATAACTTCATTTTGCTATAACATTGATGAGATGACACAGAAACTTAATTGTTTATCTCTATTAGCCTATGGTAAAACTGATTTTCTTATATGTCATTTTGTTTGAAGTTGCAGAACCTATCAATGATATTAAGTGAGAACTGACTGTATACACTAAGCTGTCTCTAGTAATTTTGTTTGTTTGGCAACTAGGTAAGATGTGCGAGCTTTTCAGTGATTAAAAGTCTATCATGCACTGTACAAAGGCAAGGCACAGGAACACAACCGTTCCGATAAGACCACAGATGCTCATTTCATGTAAGGACTTTTATACAGAATTTATATCATAATAGGCCAAAGTGATTTTAGAACAAAAGAGAGACTATCTTAAGACTTTTCAACTTCTACTTCTGCACAACAGTTTCTTTCTAGAGTCCCTCTTTAAAGACAACAATGATTTCAGCCTTAAATTTAAAAATCTGTGTTAGGCCAGCCAAGTGGCGCATTGGTTAAGAGTTGGCTTGGGACGCCAGCTCTGAGGAGTAGGGCCCCGGTTCAGATCCCATATGAGGGCCAGTGACGCTGTGCCCTCTACAGCTAAGATGGTGAACAACAGCTCAACCTGGAGTTTGGCGGCGGTGAGTCGCCAGCGACAGCGTAGGCTGCAGTGGGGCTGGCCGGCAGCTGGCGTGTGCTTTCATGAGCTGCCATGAGCCATCAAGAGCAGCCATCCAATGGCCTGCGAGCGACTGCCTCACTCGGGAAGAGCGCAATGATAATACCAACATGGGCCAGTGAAGCGATGTCCTCCACAAGTAGACTGAAGAACAAAAGGACAGCAACTTGTCTGTTCCCCTTTCCTGATTCCCCAACGCTGTTCCCCTCCCCCATCCTCCCAATAAAATCTTAAAAAAAAAATCTGTGTCACAGATTTCTTACCCTAAAACTTTCATTCCTATGACATAAATTTATTTAAACAAACCACAAAATACTATATTGTGCTCTTCAGCCTACAGCTTTGATGGAACTAAAACCCACTTCTCTGTGTGCATGTACAGGACTCTTTATTTGTTTAAAAAAAAATGACCTTGGAAAAATGATCACCAATTCTTTAAGCTGTTATTTTATTTATTTATTTATTTTTAATGATGGTTCCCTCCAGCGGAAAACTGTATAAATCTATCTAGGTTTAAATTTAGAGATGCTCAAGAAATAAAAAGTTCAAAATAGAAAATGGTTGAAAGAGGAGCTTGCATCAATCCAAATAAATATATATCTATCTATGGAGTTCCCATGGCTTAAAAAAAAAAAAAAAAGGCCACAAACCTGGAGGTAAGGAAGCAATTAAGAGTCAGCCCATACTTATTGGAGTTAGTTTTTAAGGATGGGAAATGATGAGAACAGAAGCTCAAGTTTTCAGTGTAGTGCTGGAGAGAAGGTACTGCTAAAAAGCTTTCAAAGGAGGCTTCTCATCAGTTAGATAAGTCCTTAAAGCCAACCAAAAGGGTCCTTTTCTGTGGCTTCTAGGACAAATATGGCCAAGCTCCAAAGCCCTTTGCTAAAAATAGTTAAAGGGAGCAGCTCAATTTTGGAATATGCCAAGGTCTATGCTATGTTCACATATGTATCATATAAAAAGGGAGACTTTTCTATAACTCATTAGTCAAAAGAGAAGCAGATGGTAAAAGCTGTTATTTATTCTGTTCACTGAAGTATGAAATTTTAAAGCACAATTTACATGATTCAGAAACTGATTACACAAAAATATTTGCAACCAAATGCTAGAAATACACCATAAAGATCAAAAAACACAAAAATAAAAATTATACAACCCTGTACCTCAAAATATACCTCAGATCACAAAATTTGGGTAACAGGAAACCATTATTAAATCCAATCCCTTCATGTCAGAGATGATTAAAAACCTCCAGAGAAACTTAAGAGAAACTTACGTGTCAAAATGAGAAGACAGTTTTTAAGACTAAGGTGGAAACAATAAAGAAAAAATAAAAATTAGAAGAATATTCTAAGAAATAAAGTACAGTAATGTCTGGCTTATGAAGAAACATTGGAAAGTAGAAAACTTGTCAATACAGTAAAAATGAAGAAACAATGCATAAGAGGCAAGGATAAAATTACATATACACACTGAGTTCAAGTAAAGAAAATGTACTTTGATATTACTATAGTGAACTCTTAGGCAGAAAACGTTTCAGTAACAACACACTAAAATTTTTGGTAATAAATTTATAGATCTGGGGCTAATAATCGCCCAAGAAACTCTGTGTCTTCTGTCATAGCAACTGTCCTGTAAGGAAAACAAAACAGAGCTGATCGTCCCAGAACATCGCATTTTTGCCTGCGCTGTGCACGTCTCTATTCTCACGGCATAGAGAACACCAAAATGACAAGATGGTCCTCATGACCTGTCAATTAACAAGATCACACAAGCCCCATCGCTAGTAGTTCCCTGTGCCTGCCACCTGTTAGCCCGTTCTAGAGAGAGCCCCCAAACTGTGCTGCAGCGAAGAACTGGGAACGCCTTTGTTGTTCCCTAACTACGGAAGCTACCAGAGTTCAGCCTAACCCGGCGCCTCAAGGCAAAACTTCCCCCCAAGCCGGGTGAATGTGCCCAGACTGGGCTTTAGCACAGCCCTCCGCTAGCTAAGAAAAGGCGGGAGAACCCCAGGCGAAGCACAAGTGTCACCTACTAGTCCCGGGAGGAGATAGGGGGTCAAAGGTGAGGAAAGTTGGGGGACGAGGACCTAGGACCCTGCCCTGTTCCTCCGTTGAGGAGGGTGAACACAATGAGGCGGGGGGTCGTCCTGCAAAGTGAAAGAACAGCGAGATCCCGGGACCAGGGGTCGGGCAAGAGAGGTGCTAAACTGAGGGGAGGGGGAAACGGAGAGGCAGTGGCTGACCAAAGCGCTGAAGCAAAAGGCAAGAAGCCGGGGCTAGTAAGAGGCGGGTGAGGCTGAGGAAAAACGGCGAGGCGAGCGGTGAGTGAAGACCAGAAAGGCTAAGCTGAGGTGAAAGTGGCGAGGCCAGCGTGAGGCAAAGGGTTGAAGTGAGGGAAGCACTGCAGAGACAAGGGACAGGCAAAAAGAACCCCCACCCACAGGGACCGGGAGAGAAATTTTGAGCCGTTCCCCTACAGGCTGTACTCGTCCGGCCGCACTCAGACCCTGTCGGCGGCGGAGACTCACCCAAAGGCTGCAGAGGGTCCACAGCAGGACATGGGGACCGGTCCAGACCGACAGTAGAACCAAGCGGGTGGAGGAAACCGCGGCGTTAGAGTGACCCGGATGCGCACCCCTAGGAACCGGAAGTCACCGGCCAGAGTCGCCTCACAATCCACAACTCGTTCCACCAGAAGTCTCTGGGCGCATGTGTTAGGCTTCAGGGGGCGGGGAAGGAAAGCGCCTAGACCCCGCCCACTCCGCCAGCCACGGGAGCCCCGCCCTTGGTTACGCCCCCCTCGGCGCCACCTTTGGTGCCTGGAGCGGATAGGCTGGTTCTTGCTACTCCAGGCCTTGCACCCTGAGCCACAAACAGCACCGGAAAAATTTTTTCAACGCTCATTTTTCTAGAAAGTCTTTTAAAATGAGCGTAATCCCTGCCTCCCTAAAATGAACATGAGGAGAAATGCTGGATGCATTTGCTAGATTTAGAAAAACTGTGGAAGGAAGAATGGGTGGGAAGTTTTGGAAGTCACTTGGGGGAGGCTAGCCCAAGGTGGTGTTTTTATCCCCAATATTGCAATAGTTTGTAACTAATATCGTATTGAGCTTACAAGTAATTTCGATTTCGTGCATATTATTTTATGTAATAATTTTATCAGAAACAAAAATTTTAAATTCCTTGTCCATTTTAAATTACTCAAATATGGTCAAGGAGCAGGGTTAAATTCAGGTTTTGTGGGGGCCTGAAATTTATTCAGTTCTTTAAGAAAATTCAAAATTACAAATTTAAAAATTTTTCACAAATACAAAATCCAGGAAAACTATATACTACCAGTTACTGATTAAACGATACACTGCTAAAATACATTTTTTTGGTAAATTTTTTGGCTGTAGTCTTTGATTACCTCTTCCTATGACAGCAATTTACTAAGTAATATTATTTATGTACTAAGATCTTTGACTCCTCTCTCTCACACCTCAGAGCTAATTCATCAAGTTCCATAGGATCTGCCTTCAAAATCTGTCCAGAATCAGACCATTTACTGCCTCAGTCAATGTGTGACTGTTTGCCTTTTTTATACCCTGCCCTCCCACAATCTATTAACACAGCAGCGGTGGGCTTCAGTTAAAAAATCTTAATCAGATTACGTTGAACTTCCAATGGATTCCTATTTCAAAGTGAAAAACAAAAATTTTTTTAAAAAGATTTTTATTGGGGAATTGGGGAAGGGGAACAGCCAATTTGTTGTCCTTCAATCTTAGTTGTGGAGGGCGCAGTTAGCTCAGCTCTGTCAGCAGCTCATGGCAGCTCAACTCAAGGTGCCATGTTCAATCTTAGTTGCCGGTAGGTATAGCCCACCATCCCATGCAGGAGTCAAACTGGCAACCTTGTTGTTAGGAGCACGTGCTTTCACCAGCTGAGCCATCCTGCCACCTGTTGGCAGCTCAGTGGCAGCTCAGCTCAGGCGCAGCTCACTGGCCCGTGTGGGAAGTGAACCGGCGACCCCGTTGCTCAGAGCACACACTCTTAGCCAACTGAGCCACTCAGCCAGCCCTGTACAATTATTATTATACTTGATAATTTGCCTTTACAAAAGTATTTTATGCACAAGAATGTCAGCAAATTTCATGAGAAACTATTGTTACTTGTAGTACAGTGGTCCTCAGACTTCAGTGCACATCAGAATCACCTGGGGCAGCTTGTTAAAACAGATTGCTGGGTCCCACCTCAGTTCCAGCAGGTGTGTGACGGAGGCTGAGAATTTGCATTTCTAACAAGTACCCAGATGCTTACACTCTTAACCAACTGAGCCACTCGGCCAGCCCCAAAACCAAAATTCTTACATTGGCCTACAGGACCCTCAAGATTTGATACACACCCCCTCCCCAGAACAACTAACCTCATCCCCTATTCTCTCCATTATGCCTCTACTCAAGGCAAGTTGGTCTGTTTGCTGTTCCTCAAACCTTCACATAGGCTCAGGGCCTTTGTGTTTGCTGATCCCTCTGCCTGGAATGTTCTTCCCCCAAATAACAGCATCATTCACCCTGTCACCTCCTTTACATCTTTGTTCAAATGTCACCCTCTCAATGAGCTCTTCCCTGACACAATGTTTAAAATTGAAGCACCACCATCTTCCCTGCACTTCCTAATCCAGTTCTCCTCTTAATTTTTCTCTTATAACATTTACCCCATCCAACAATTTGCTAGTAGTTGGATTTAATGTCTCTCTCCCCATGCTCACACACACCAGAATGTAAGCTTCATGAGGGCACACATGTTTGTTTTGTTCACGGATATATTTCAGCACCAGACAGAGGCTGACACATTGCAGGCGCCCAATAAATGTTTGTTGAATGAAAGGATAAATTGCTCATTAACTTTGCTTTTGCTGACCTGAAACCATGCAAGCTGAGCCACCAACTCCACCAGGGGGAGCACATGAATAACCAATGTGGTATCCCCAGAAGTTATAATAACTCCTAAAGCATACACATCCTCATAATTCTAAAACAGAGCTATAGGAAGGCACACAAATTTATCTCCAAAACAAAGAGTGCTGTACCTACTAGCAATAAAAACCCTCCAACGTGTTAACAGTCCCTTGAGAATGAAGTCCAAGCTTTTTCCTATGGCCTGAACTTCCTAACTTAGGCCTCATGCCCAACCTCCCTTCCCCTCACATACCGAAATTTAGCCATCCTGTCTTTCTTTCTTCTGCTTGCACAGACCAAGCTTTCTTGCCTCAGGACCTAAACACATACTATTCCCTCTCCCTCGAACTCTTTTCCCCAAATCTCCCAACTAATGATTCCTTTTGCTACTCTCGGTTAAATTTCACCTCTGAAGACTTCACACAGGCCTCCTGTGACCTCCTGTCTCCTGTGTAAGGTAGCTCCCACACTCCCTTCCCATACTTGATCTTTTCTTCATGGTCCCTACTGCTATCTGAAATTGCTTTGTTTGTTTATTGTCTGTCACTGGAAAGTAAGCTCCATGAGGGTCTTTATCTCTCTTGTTCACTGCTGAATTCTTAGCATTAGAAGAATGATTGGCATATAGTAGCTGCTCAATAAACAAAACAAATAATTACTAGTATTTATTGGAGCTTCACTATGTGTCACTGGCGGCATGTAGTAAATATATAAGAGCTCATATTTTTCTTTTAGTCCTTTTAAACACCTTGGGAAGTGTTATGATTATCTTCATTTCACAATGAGGAAACTGAGGCAGGGGTAAGTTAAGCAACTTGCTCAAGGTCAGACAACTAGCAAGAAGCAAACCTAGGACTTGAATCAAGCCTGTATGACTTCAGAAACGATTTTAACTACCAGGCCATGTTCCTCTTAAATTACAGGAAAAGCAATAGGTATCCAAGTATGAATTTATTTATTTATTTATTTATTTATTTATTTATTTAAAGATTTTATTGGGGAATTGGGGAAGGGGAACAGACAAGTTGCTGTCCTTTTGTTCTTTGGTCTAGTTGTGGAGGGCGTCGCTTCACTGGCCCATGTTGGTATTGTGATCATTGTGCTCTTTCTGGCTGAGGCAAATCAGTCGCTGGCCATTGGACGGCTGCTCACGGCAGCTCACGGCATCTCACGCTGGCTGCCTGTCACGCACGCTGGCTGCCGGCCACTCACAGTAGCTTACAGCAGCCCACTGCTGCCCCACTGCAGCCTATGCCATCGTTGGCAACTCACGGCAGCCCAGCTCCAGGTTGAGCTGTTGTTCACCATCTTAGCTGTAGAGGGTGCAGCGTCACTGGCCCATGTGGGATTCGAACCGGCAGCCCTACTGCTTAGAGCTCATGCTCCCAAGCCAACTTTTAACCAATGAGCCACTCGGCTGGCCCCAACTATGAATTTATTTACTTACTAATTTCTTTTTTCTGATTTCATGCATTTATTTATGCTTACTGTCATGGTCAACAGGAGTGGAAATGTTTGTTGGAGGGGAAGAGGCGGGGGGTTTCCTGCACACTCCTGGTGACAGATCTGAAGAAATATGGCAAAAATATGGTTCAAGCTGGGTTGTAAGTACATAGATATTTGTTACATTATTTCCTGTTCTTTTCTGCAGATCTGAAATGTTTCATTCAAAATTTATCACAAGGGGCCGGCCGAGTGGCGCGATGGTTAAGAACTGGCTTGGGATGCCAGAGGGCCCCGGTTCGGATCCCACATATGCGGGCCAGTGACACTGCCCTCTACAGCTAAGATGCTGAACAACAGCTCAACCTGGAGCTGGGCTGCCGTGAGTCGCGGCGACGGCATAGGCTGCAGCCCCTGCTGCAGTGGGTTGCCATGGGCTACTGTGTGTAGCCAGCAGCCAGCGTGAGCGGCCAGCAGCCGCAGTGAGTGGCCGTCCAGAAGCCGGCGACTGATCTGCCTCGCCCAGGAAGAGCGCAATGATGGTGCCAACTTGGGCCAGTGAAGCAACGTCCTCCACAACTAGACTGAAGAACAAAAGGACAGCAACTTGTCTGTTTCCCTTCCCCCAATTCCCCAGCACTGTTCCCATCCCCCCAATTCCCCAATAAAAATCTTAAAAAAAAATTATCACAAAAGAAAGGCTATTAAAATAGTCCAAAAACGTTATAGCCAGATCTTTCTAAACAAAAACCAAAATATAAATCAAAACACAAGACTAGTTACCCTGAAAATGTCTAAAAAGAAGGCCTTTGAATTATGTTTCCATTTAAAAAAAAAATAACGAATGTATTATCAGTGTTTTGTAACAGTTATCAATTTAAACTCTCCTGAGTTTAAATTAAAAGAACAATACCACTTATATGAGGTATCTAATGTAGTCATATTTATAAATATAGAAAGTAGAATGGTGGTTGCCAGGGGCAGGAGGGAGGGTCAAAGAGGAATTGTTGTTCCATGAATGTAGTGTTTTAGTTCTGCAAGATAAAAAGATTCTGGAAATCTGATGTGCAATAATGTAAATACACTTAATACTATTGTTAAGTATACACTGAACTGTATACTGATTAAGATGGTAAGTTTTATGTATAAATTACCATGATAATTATTTTTTTAAAGCAGTCTATTTTTTAAAAAGCAAGTTTATGCCTACTTGGTCCTGCATAGAGATTATTAGAATCTTTTTCACAGTTTTGTCCACATTTCCACCAGCAAGAAGTCTTTGGAGTGAAATAAATTCACATTTTCAAGATATACAGTAATTCTTGTTGTCTTTAGAGCTAAGCATTTCCGGTCCCCTGAGTACATTATCTTCAATTTACCCACAGACATCTTTTCCAGATGGTCACTATTATTGTTCATATTGTTTCCCCAACAAATCAGTGTCATTTGGCAACATCTGAGATCTCTTGCTTTATAGAGCATGATTCTTGAACAAAACTCAGGTGTTTAGGGACCACCTGACATAAGTGCATACAGGATTAAAACTATAGTGTGGAAATCTACATGAAATACAAATCAGACGTTTTCTGCATCCTTAACACAGTCAATTTTGTATTCACTAAGACCTCATTTGGAGTGTATTCTGGTTATCTATTACTACATAATGAACTACCCGAAAACTCAATGGCTTAAAACAACCACTGTATTATATCTCACTTTGAGTCAAGAATTTGGCCAGGACTCAGCTAGGTGATTCCTCTCTTCCATATGCAATTGACCAGAGTCAGTTGATAGTATTATAACTAGCAGTTAAGCTAGTCTGCAAAGCCCAACACAGCATTCTTATGTGCCTGGCACTTAATGGGGATCGCTGAAAGACTGGATTCAGCTGGTCCTCTCTCCGTGGAGCCTCAGAGCCTCTCCACATGGTGTCTCCATCACGGTAGTTGAATTTTTTAGATGGCATCTCAGGCTTCATAAAGACAGGTCTTGCAAGCTGCCATTCTCTTAAGGCCAGCCTGGAAACTGACACAGCATCATTTCCATCCAAGTCCATTGGTCAAAGCTGTCAGAGAGTTCACCTAGATTCAAGAGAGGCCACATAGACCCTGGCCATTGTCAGAGTAACTTAGACCTGTTGCCACTAATGTTATCTGTCTGATGTTCACTGAAAGAGCTCCTGAGGAAACACTCATTTTGATGTATATCAACCGGTTTATTTAGCAACTGAAATAAGCCAAACATAAAAGTTCAAATATTGTAAGATTCCACTTGATGAGGTACCTAGAATAGGCAAGTTCATAAAGACAGAAAATGGAATAGAGGAGCTGTGTAAGGGGAAATATGGAGTTGTTTATTGGTACAGAGTTTCTGTTTGGAATGATGAAATAGTTCTGGAAATAGGTAATAGTGCTGGTTGTACAACATGCCAATGTACTTAATGCCACTGAATTGTATACTTAAAATGGTTAAAATGGCAAATTTTATGTTATGTATATTTTGTCACAATAAAAAAATCTATACAAAAAAAGCCATGCGGGCGGGCCCAGTGGCTCAGCTGGTTAAGAGCTCGCTTGGGAGCTCCAGCTCTGAGCAGCAGGGCTGCGGTTCGGATCCCACAATGAGGGCCAGTGACGCTCGCCCTCTACAGCTAAGATGATGAACAACAGCTCGACCTGGAGCTGGGCTGCTGTGAGTCGCCGGCGACGGCGTGGGCTGCAGCAGGGCTACAGTGGGCTGCCGTGAGCTATGTGAGTGGCTGGCAGCCATTGTGAGCTGCTGGTAGCTGGTGTGAGCTACCGGGAGCCGCTGTGAGCAGCCGACCAGACCGGCGACTGATTGCCTCATCCAGGAAGAGCACAATGATCATACCAACATGGGCCAGCGAAGCAACGTCCTCCACAATTAGACTGAAGAACAAAACAGCAATTTGTCTACCTGTCTGTTCCCCTTCCCCGATTCCCCAACCCTGTTACCCGCCCCCCAATTCCCCAATAAAATCTTTAAAAAAAAAAAGCCATGCAAAAGAAACAATGTAAAATTTTCTACAAAACATCTAACCTGGACTCTTTATAATGTCAACGTCATGAAAAATTAAAAAATTTGGGGGAATTAAAAGAGAATAAAGAGATTCAAGAACCAACTGCAATGAGCAACCTTTAATTCAATCTTGATTTGAAGAAAAACAGCCCAAAAACCTATAAAAATACATTCTTATATCAATTGAGGAAATTTAAACATAAAATCACTATTAGAAGATATTATGGACTATTTATTAACTCTCTTCGATGTGGTAATAACACTGTAGTTATGTAGGAGAGCATTGTTATCTTCAGAAAATTTTGGGTTATCGGAAAAGTCATGACGTATTTTTTCTATGTTTTTTGTTGCAAAAATGCGTCGTGACTTTTCCAACAATCCAATATTTAAAGGGGAAAAGGCCATGATGCCTGCAGCTGTTGAATAGTTCACCAAACAAACAAAAAATGCGTGGAGAAATTAAAGCACATGTAGCAAAATTTTAGCAGTTGTTGATTTAGATGAAGGGTACATAAGTTTGTATTGTTTTATTCTTTCAGCTATTCTGCATATTTGAGAACACTTGAAAAATTCAGACTCTTGGTGTTTTCAACACAGAGAGAAAAGTATCTATAGAGGACACAACACTTTTTGCACTCACCCAGACTACATATCCCTCTTCAGGTAACAGCATCTCCATTTACCTTCTAGGAATGACTTTTTCCCAGTGTATGCTTACTTATGAATTTCAATCAAGGGGTCCTCTCTTTCCCTGAACAAAATGGGTAGGTGCACAACCAAAGTCAAGTCAATCAAAGGCTCCCTGGGAAGAATTTCACTTTGGGTAGATGATCATAATACAAATCTGATAGTGCCTGGAGAGACTACCCATCACTTCCTCCTACCTAGATCCCTGGAACTACCCTGTGTGCTTTTTCTGAGTCTTGATGTTCAGCTTTTTCTTCAGTGAGCTCTGTTATCTCTCCAACAATACGCCTTTGTTGTTGTTGTTAAGACCAAAATTGGTCACTGATGTTTTCAATCAGTAAACCATAGGTGATACAATGTTTTGTCTACAAAAGACATAGAAAAACGGTGTAGGCAAAATTCCTAGCAGGAAAAATCTATTGCTTTCATATGAAAGGCAAGAGACAAATTACAATTGTGGAATGAGCTGTGAACTGTAAAAACCAATAAAAAGCATTCAGAGTTTGAACAAAGAAAGGTGGTGAGAGAGGCATTAAATTTACTCCCTCCCTGGAATACAGTTTCACTTTCCTATCAAAGTAGGCAATGGAAATGAAAGTAAGTGGAAAGCAAAAAAGGCTTTACCCTCTCTGTTGCAGATGGAATCCAGCAATAATATGGCTGCCATTTGAGAGGTACCAACTGTCCCAGGCACTGTGTTAGTCCTTCATACTCATCAAATCACTGAATTCTCCCAATAGCACAATTATTATCTATTATTTGGCTATATATATATATATATATATATATATATATATATATTACTTTATCTCCACTGTACAGAAAACTGGGGCTCAAGGTTGTTAAATCACTAAACCAAAGTTCCAGAAGGAGGGGGGCAGGATATTCAAACACAGGTGTGTGACTCCAGCGTTCTGGGACATTGGCACCAGGAGGAACAGCCAGCCTGGCCTCATATCAGCATCCCTGAGGCCTAAGCCCCACCCCCTCAAGTTCCTGAGCCAATCCAGGGAGAGGTCAATGGATATTGAAAGACTCTGCTTCTCTCCATCCACTCTGGACCCAAGAGCTTCCCTTTCAAATGCCTCCCACAGCACTCAACTGCTAGCTCCAGAGGGTCCCCTGAGTCACCTCTGCTGACCCATAAGAACTGGGTCTGGGGAGGTCTGAGCAGCCCTAGCTGCCTCTGTGCCACAACATCCCAAGTTATAGCGCTTGTTAACACCCGCTTTGCCATGTTAACTTCATCCACAGGAACTAGATTTCTCCCTCTCCCATTCTCCTTGACTTAGTAAAGCCTGATGGTTAAAAGCAATGGCTTTGGAGCCAGACACGCCCAGGTACAGGTCCCTGCATCACCACTGCCTACCTGTGTGTAAGTTTCTTCATCTTTGGGCTCTCAACCTAAAAATAGGAATGATAACCCTACCTTTTTAGTAGGATTGTTCTGAGGATAAGATGCACTACCTTATAGCAAGCATTTAGCACAGTGCATGGCACTTTGTAAGCACTGAATAAATAGTAGTTTATTTTCATTACTTTCACTGTTATCCCCTCACTATAGTCTGTCCAGCCTCTCAATCCCAGTTTTCTGGTTTGGGACCCAAATCTCCTGCCTTCTCTTGTCAATTTTTAATTTTATTTATTTATTTATTTTAATCTCTGGAAGTAAATACCAACCCTGGGAGGACTCCCAGCTCACTGGTAGATCCTGTTTATTTAGACCTTCCAGAATAAAAAATACAGCCTGCCTGACTTTTTCATTATTAAACTTATTTCCAGGTGGAGTTTTGCTGCATGCACACCAATTTTCACCTAGAACTTGAATGTAGGTGATATGCCCCTGAGAGGAAAAATAAAGGAAAGGGTGTCATGAGATGGAGCTGGAGCCTGGGATCTCAAGTCAGCTGGGTTGGCCCCTGTGCTTGTTGGCTATGGGGCATACTGAATCTCAGTTTTCTCAGCTATAAAATGTGGAGACTTGCTCTTTTTTTTTATTAAAGATTTTATTGGGGAATTGGAGAAGGGGAACAGTGTTGGGGAGTTGGGAAAGGAAAACAGCCAAGTTGTTGTCCTTCAATCTTAGTTGTGGAGGGTGTAGCAAGCTTAGCTCCAAGTCCAGTCGCCATCCGGCTGCCCATAGGCAGCTTGCGGCCGCTCAGCTCAAGGTGCCATGTTCAACCTTAGTTGTGGGTGGGAGTATCCCACCATCCCATGCGGGAGTTGAACCAGAAACCTTGTTGTTAGGAGCACGTGCTCTCACCAGCTGAGCCATCCTACCACCTGTTGGCAGCTCAGTGGCAGCTCAGCTTGGGCGCAGCTCACTGGCCCATGTGGGAATTGAACCGGCGAACCTGTTGCTCAGAGCTGCTCGCACTCTTAACCAACTGAGCCACTCAGCCGGCCCCAAGACTTGCTCTTAACTTTCAGGGATGTAGTGAGAATTCCATGAGATCATGAAAGCCCATGTGCCTGGCGCAGAGTAGGCATGGATAATGTCAGTTTCCTTCCCTCTGGCAGACCATCACTGTCTTAAAAATATTGCCACCATCACCCTTAAAGAGAGGTCCTACCCCAAAGGAAATAACAAGGCTCCCCCTCTCCTAGCACCCCTTATACCTCTCCCTAGTCACTCTTTCTTTTATTTCTCTCACCTTAGTCATTCTGAAGTTGGGCATGGGGCAACACAGGGCAAAGAGGCTGTCCCCAGTACTCAGCCAGCCCTAAAGTGGCCATGTTCAGATGCCATTTGGTCAGAAGCCAGGCTTGCTGTTTAGAAAAATACACCCATTCTGGGCATCACTACCTAAGGGAAAACTCTGAAAGACTTCAAAAAATAGCAGTAAAAATGATTAAAGGGTTAGAAAATAGGACCTGTGAGGAAAGACTACAGAACCTAGATTGTTTAGGTTGAGGAAGTGAAGACAGGAGAGGAAGGCTGGGCTGCTGAGAAACAGTTTTCAAAGAGGCAGAGCCAAATAAAATACAAAAAATATACTGGTAAGTCTGTGCTGTAGATTAGGAGAGGTGAGTGGCAAAGCAGTGGAAGGATCCTGGCGGGTCCATTGAGACAGGGGCCTGAAGTTGGGGGATTGCTTCAAGAAAAAGAATACAAAATTATGAACACAAAGCTGCTTGGACCTTCCAAGGCCTTGGAAGGGTTCTGTGCAATACAGGTCAGGGGCCTAAAGCTTAAGCTCTGTTGATTTCACAGTAAATTCACTTCTAATCAAGGATAGGACAAGTAAGCTGGTAACAACTTTGGGAAATGGTCACAAAACTTGATTGTTCTGCAGACTCTGCCTGGAAACGCCTTCTCTCCGTAACGCCTTGTTAGCCAGCAAAATGCAATGCAAGCCTGCCTTCCTCTCAAAAGTCTTACCAGATGTAGCCCTTCCCCTCCATGGTGGTTTGGTGTCTTACCTTCACCTGTGCACCCATCATACACTGTGCTTATTCATACCAGTCTACTTATGTATTAGTTATCTACTGCTGCATAACAAATGTCTCCAAAATGTAGTGGCTTAAAATAACACACATTCATTGTTTCACAGTTTCTGTGGATCAGGCGTGCAGGCATGTTTAGCTGAGGCCTCGGTCATCTTTAAGGCTCAACTGGAAAAGATCTGTGTCCTAGCTCACATGATTATTGGTAGGATTCAGTTCCTCACAGACTGTTGGACTGGGGCCTCAGCTCCTCAAGAGCTGCTGGCCAGAGCCCTCCCTCAGTTCCTTGTCATGTAGGCTTCTCTATCAAGCAAGCATGGCCGCTGGCTTCATCAGAGTGAGCAAATGAGAGGGCAAGAGAGTGCTAGCAAGGTGGAAGTCACAGTCTTTTGTAACCTAGTCACAGAAGTGACATCACTTTTGTCATATTCCATTCATTAGAAGTAACACACTAGATCCAACCCACGCTCACAGGTAGGGAATTACACAAGAGCATGAATACCTAGAACCTTGTCAGAAACTGCCTACTACAATTGTCACTCCTTCTACTCTGTCTTATCATTGCCTATTGTCCTACCTATCTCTACCATTCTATTATGACCACATTTTACTCACCTCTTAGTGCCCCTTAGTGCCTAGCACAGACCTCTTGGACTTGTTACAGGAATGTAATTACAAGGATATGTTCGGGTGTTTACAAGTTAGTTGCAAGGACAAATTGTTTATAAGAGCAAACCTCCCCCTCAAAGACAAAAACAACTAACCTATAAACTACCTGAATGTGCATGGTAAAGAATTGATTAAATGCATTATGCTGCAGTCATATGGTAGATATTTTGCAATAAATAAAATGAAAATATTGGACAATAGTAAATGACAGGGAAAGATTCTTACTATATTGTACATTATTTTAATATTGTATAACATTACACATTATTTATTGTACATTTGGAAAGCAAGTTACCAAGAAGTGTATATGTTCAATATTTTTACAAAATAAATATACACATAGGAAAACTCTGGAAGGATTTAACCAGTTTTGAATGGCCATGAGGTTCAGATAAACTAATTTAAAATTGCTTAAACAAACAGGTGTTTTTTATTTTTGTTTTTTTTCTTTGTTTTTTCTTTCATCTTTGTAACAAGATGTCTGGAGGTAGGTAGCCTCTAGCCTTGGTTCATTCTGACTCAGTATCACCAGAGTCTTCTTGCCTTCCCCTCATGCTTGTTACCCCACAGTCACAAGATGGCTGCCCCAGCCAGAGGCATCACACCCACATTCAAAGCAGGAAGAGCAGTAAAGGGGAAGCTCTAGTCATGGCTAACTCTTCACTAGGAAAGCAAGAGCTTTCCCAGAAGTCCCCCACTAGACTTTCCTAACTCTCTCATTGGCTGAGTCACATGGATACTCCCAGCTACAAGGGAGGCTAGGACCCGAAAACACAGATTTTTCATAATACGCTTAGAAAAAAAATCATGATTTACACCCTGGTTACACTACCACTCAAACAAACTTAGAGATCTGTTATCGAAAAAGAAGGGAGGCGGGACTTCCGGTAAGATGGCGGAATAGACAGACGCTGTGCCGACTACCTCCCAGGATAACAACAAAATTACAAATAATTTATAAGATATTCAACCTCGGAAGTTCCCTGGACCCTAGATGAACAGAAACTCTAAACGAAGGACTTAAAGAGGAGGCGACATCAAGTCTGGTAGGAGGGGCGGAGACGAGAGAGGGCGAACCCCGTGAGTGTCACCTCAGCGGTGGGGAGGCTTCTCCGGTTGGGGGCAAGACCCTCCGACCCCACATCGCACTCACCAGCCCAGAGTTACGTTGCCGGGAAGAGGAGTTCTACGATAGCTGGAAGGAGAAAATAATGAGGACTCTCTTTGCTCGCCTCAGTGAGGCTGGGGGCGTCTGGAGAAACAGTGGAGCCAGCAAACCGAATTGCTCACTGGTGAGCACTCACCCGGTTCCTGGTGGAGGGAGTGGCTTTGTGAGCGGGGGCCCAGGAGCCTCCGGGAAGGACTGAACGGAGTGACTTTGGCGCGGGAGCTGGAGGTTTGTGTTCCAGTTATTCCCCTGGTGTGGAGCTTGCGCACGGGTGGTGCACAGGGGGCTGCCATTTTTTTAGGGCTGGGCCCTCCCACAGAGGCTTGGGTCTGGGACTGCATTGGTCGGCTGGAATTGGCGCAGGAGTGCGTGTGTGCGTGCGCGCCTGCGCACATGCACATGCGGCCTTGGATCCCCACCCTCCACATTGTTTGTGCTGCGTAGCCAGGGAAACGCCGGGCAAGCGTGCTTCAACTACAACAGACCCGGAAGTGCGAGACTCGCCTTAGGTCCCTGATTTCCCCACTGCGCATGCAGAGTTGTCTTGGTGGCAATTGGCTGTTGGGCTGTTCAGCCTGATCTTTGAGCGGCTGATTGGGACAGGCTGAGACAGGGAGTTTTCCTGGGAGTGTAGGGCCACGAGCTGTGCACCTGCGTGATTCAGCCGGGGCTTTCCGGGCGAGTTTGTGTGGGTTGGCTGCTGATGCAGGAGTGCATGCTGCTCTGACTTGGTGGGGGCCAC